>NC_090833.1:104453472-104756654 GCF_028021215.1 Eschrichtius robustus | reverse complement strand
CTAACTCTAGGACTCTATCACACTATGTAAACTGACATGTAGCACAAAGTAAAGCAATGAGCACTCCACATTATTAGGTAGACATCTGGTTATTAGACCAATGGTTCTGAACCTGTGCTTACAGACACCTGAGATTTATAGCACCATTTCAAGCCAACCAAGAATCCACCACTGTGAACCAACCAGTCTGCACACTGAGGAAATAATGTTTCTTGAGCATGTAGATGCCATTGTCATTAATAACACAAATTTATTAAAAGTTTGAGTGAAAAAAAATCACATGATCATCTTAATAGATGCAGAAAAGGCATTTTTTAAAAATCAACACCTTTTCATGATAAAAACACTGAACAACTAGGAATAAAAGGGAACTTCCTTAACCTGATAAAAGGCATGAGCGAAAAACCACACAGCTAAAACCATATTTATGGTGAAAGATTGAATGCTTTTCCCCTAAGATCAGGAGCAAGACAAAGATATCTGTTCTCACCACTTCTATTCAATACTGCATTGGGGGTTCCACACAGGACAATTAGGTAATAAGAAGAAATCAAAGTCATCCAGGTTGGAAAAGAAGAAGTTACAACTATCTCTATTGGCAAATGATGTTATCTTATATATAGAAAACTCTAAAGAATCAACTAAAAACTATTAGAACTAATAAACAAGTTCAACAATGTTGCAGGATACAAGATCAATGTACAAAAATCAATTATATTTCTACATACTTACAATGAACAATCCAAAAATAAAATTTCAAAAACAATTCCATTACAATAGCATCAAAAAGAATTAAAATACTGAGGAATACATTTAACAAAGGAAGTGCAAATTTATACTCTGAAAACTATAAAACATTTTTGAAAGAAATTAAAGAAGATCTAAATAAATGGAGAAACATCCCATGTTCACAGATCAGAAGACTTAACATTGTTAAGATGGCAATGCTGGGCTTCCCTGGTGGCGCAGTGGTTGAGAGTCTGCCTGCTAATGCAGGGGACACGGGTTCGAGCCCTGGTCTGGGAAGATCCCACATGGCGCGGAGCAACTAGGCCCGTGAGCCACAGCTGCTGAGCCTGCGCGTCTGGAGCCTGTGCTCCGCAACGGGAGAGGCCGCGATAGTGAGAGGCCTGCGCACCGCGATGAAGAGTGGCCCCCGCTTGCTGCAACTAGAGAAAAGCCCTCGCACAGAAACGAAGACCCAGCACAGCCAAAAACAAATAAATAAATAAATTAAAAAAAAAAAAAAAAGATGGCAATGCTTCCCAAGTTAATCTACAGGTTTAATGGAATCCCTATCAGAGTCCCATCTGACTTCTTTGTAGAAAATGGCAGAAAATGGAAGGCTGATTCTAAAATTCGTATCAAATTGCAAGAGACCGTCAATAGCCAAAACAGTCTTGAAAAATAGAACAAAGTAGGAAGACTCACACTTCCCAATTTCAAAACTCACTACAAAGAAACATAATCAAGACAGTATGGTACTGGCATGAAAATAGACATACAGACCAATGGAACAGAATTGAGGGTCCAGAAATCAACCATACTTCTCTATTCCACTGATTTTCGACAAGGGTGCCAAGACCATTCAATGGGCAAAGAATAGTCTTTTCAACAATTGGTGCTGGGGCAACTGAATAGCCACATGCAAAAGAATGAAATCAGACCCTTACCTCACATCATAAACAAAATTAATGCAAAATGGAGCAAAAAACTTATGTAAAAACTAAAACTAAAAAATTCTTAAAAGAAAACATAGGGGTAAATCTTCATGACCTTGAATTTGGTATGGAATTCTTAGATATGACACCAAAAAAACACAAGAAATGAAGAAAAAGGTAGATACGTTGGACCTCATCAAAATAAAAGCTTTTATGCTTCAAAGGACACCATCAAGAAGATGAAAAGACAACTTGCATAATGGGAGAAAATATTTGCAAACCATATATAAGAGACTTTTATCTAGACTATTAAAGAACTCTTACAACTCAATAATAAAAAGACAAAAACCCAATTTTTTAAATAAGCAAAAGAACTAAATAGACATTTTTCCAAGGAAGACATACAAATGGCCAATAAGCACACAAAGAGATGCTTGACATCATTAGTCATCAGGGAAATAGAAATCAAAACCACAGTGAGATACCTCTTAATTTGGCTAAAATCAGAGCCAGATAATAACAAATGTTGGCCAAAATGTGGAAAAATCAGAACCCTCGCTCACTGCTGGTGGGAAAGTAAAATGGTGCAGACACTTTCTATAGCAGTCCGACAGTTCCTCAAATGATTAAACATAACATTACTGTGTGACCCAACAATTCCACTCTTAGGTATATACCCAAGAGAAATGAAAACATATGCCCACACAAAAACTTGTTCACAAATGTTTAGAGCAGCATTACTAATAATAGCCAAAATGTGGAAAAAACCCAAATGTCCATCAGCTGATGAATGTAAAAACAAAATGTGGAATGTCCATCAATGTAATATTATTATACGACCATAAGAAAAGAAGTACTGATACATACTGTAACATGGACGAACCTTAAAAACATTCTGCTAATTGAAAGAAACCAGTCACAAAATATCTATTATATTATTCCATCCATGTTAAATGTTGAGAATAAGGAAACCTGTAGAGACAGAAAGTAGATTAGTGGTTGCCCAGGCCTGGGGGAAAAGAATGGAGAGATGAAAGGGTTATAGCCAAAAGGTATGGGGTTTCTTTTTGAGATGATGAAAATGTTCTAAAGTTGACTGTGGTGATGTTTACACATATCTGTGAATATACTAAAAGCCATTGAATTTTATACTTTAAATTGGCAAACTATATAGAATGTGAATATCTCAATAAAGCTGTTAAAAAAGAGAAAAATTTGAGTAGCCTTTGTATTACGTATTTTCTCAACTGGTAGATCTTAAAATATACCCACCATCATATGAGGATCCATGAAGTTTTTAAATATTGAAAGGGATTTTTTTCTTTATGAGCCATAAAATAATTGATAAATAGAACTTTATCAAGTTTAAAACATCTGCTGATCAAAAGACTCTTTCAAGAAATGAAGAGGCAAGCTACACCCTGGGAGATAATATTTGCAATACATATGTCTGACAAAGGGCTTATATCCAAAATATATAGAGTTCATAACTTAAGACAACCCAACTAAAAATGGGCCAAAATGTGAACAGACAGTTCACAAAGATGATATGCAAATGGTCAATAAACTCGTGAAAAGATTCTCTACACGACTATTCATCAGATAAATGCGAATTAAAACCACAATAAGACACCACTGCATACCCGCTGCTGTTGGTGAGGGTGTGGAATAACCAGAACTCTCTTATGCTGTTGGTGAGAATGTAAAATGGTACAATCACTTTGGAAAATTTGGCGACTTCTTATAAAGTCAAATACACATGTATCATATGATGCAGCAATTCCACTGTTAGACATTTACTCAAGACATACGAAAACATATGTTCACCCAAAGACTCGTATATGAAAGTTCATAGCAGTTTTATTCATAATAAGAAAGAAAAGAGGAAAAACCCGGAAGTCCATCAATAGATATATGGATAAATAAATGTGTATAGCCACACAGTGGAGGGTATTCAGCCTTAAGAAGGAAAGAATTGCTGTTGATTCATGTAACAACATGGATGAATCTCAAAAACATCAAGCTGAGTGAAAGAAGCCAGACACCAAAGAGTACATGCTATATAATCCTATTTATATCAACCCCTAGGAAAGAGAAGGTCTAATCAATTAAATGACAAAAGTCAGACCATTTCTTGTCTGAGGCTAGAGGTGGTGGTCCAACTGACTAGGTAGGAACACAAGGGAACTTTATAAGGTGATACAGATGTTCTATATCTTGATTGTGGCAGTGATTGCATGAGTGTATTAATTATCAATACTCATTGAACTGTGCATTTTAAATTGGTACATTTAGTGGGGAGGGAGGGACGAATAAGTGGAGCACAGAGGATTTTTAGGGCAATGAAATTACTCTGTATGCTGCTGCAATGGTAGATACATGTCATCAATACCTTTGCCCAGACCCATAGAATGTCCAACACCAAGAGTTTACCCTAATATAAATTATGGACTTTGGGTGATAGTGATGTGTCAGTATAGCTTCATCAACTGTAACAGATGCACCACTCTGGTGGGGGATGTTGATAGTGGGGAAGGCTGTGTATGAATGGGGACAGGGGTATATAAGGAGTCTCTGTACTCTACATGTAATTTTGCTGTGAACTTATAACTGCTCTGAAAATTAGTCTACTAAAATTTTTAATGGGTATTTTTTATTGTATACAAAGTATACCTCAATACAGTTGACTTTTAAAGTGTTTTCTTACTCAAAAATATTGACTTCCATTACCCTAGACCAGGAGTCGGCAACCTACATAGACCACGGAGCAAATCCAGCTCACCATCTGTATGTATATGGTCTTTGAGTTAAGAATGGTTTTTCCAGTTTTAAATGGCTGAAAAATATCAAAAGAAGAACACAATTTAATTACATATAAAATGTATGTGAAGTTCAAATAATAAGGTTTTACTGGAACAAAGCCACACTCGTTGCTTTCTCACTGCAAGTTGAGTTATTTGACTAGTTGCAAGACACCATATGTCTCACAAAGCCTAAAATATTAATATTTACTGTCTAGCCCATTCCAGAAAAAGTCTGCCGACCCCTGTCTAAACAATCATGTCTTCTCAATAACACCATCCCTTTTCCGGGTTCAAGGAGGCCAGGATTGTTCATGTTAGCACTTTTGAAAACAACAATAGTGCAACATTTAGTGAGAAAAGCAACCAAGGTAAACAACATTAATTTGCTGAGGACTTGGCTATTGGAAATTATGGATGTTCTTTGGAGTTGTTTCACCCTTGTGAGAAATTGCGGTCAGGCTTTAGGTTGAACTCCGTTAACAAAACATCCTCCCTACTGCTTACTACAAAGTCAGCCTGATGGGGCAGCCAGCTGGCTGGACCTGGGTGGGAAAAAGGACTACAGAAGTTAATATGGTCCCTCTTAGGCCTACAGTTCCCACCCGCTTGCCTTTTCTTTTAGACGACTGTTCTCTTGAGAGCACGTCAGAAACATAATCAACCACAAGACTTAATATAGGTCTTCTAAGTCACCTCTTACCTTCAGAAGAGACTGTCTTTCTCCATCTGCTTTCCTGTCCCCATGCACAGGTAGCAAGGGCAGGGATTTGTTTTCTTGCCTCTTTCCCCATTCCATCTTGACCTGAGTCCCCAGGGCCCACACCTGCCCCAAGAGGCTTCAAAAGTCAGAAGCAAATCATGTCATGTTGTTAGCTGATTCTTCACCTTCGTGATATTCTTGTTTAAGGGAAACCATGTTAAATGAAGTTCCAGAGAACTTTAAAGGGGAAAAACAATCAAAACACACAGCCTAAGAGGAGTCTATGGAAATGAGAAAAGACAGAGCAATAACTTTACCTCTTTGATATATTCAGGTGATTGCAAGTTCATTACCTACATTGGAGTCTGAGATCTTTTTTTGCCTTTCTTTCTTTCTCTTTCCTTCCTTCCTTCCTTCCTTCCTTCCTTTCTTTCTTTCCTTCCTTCTTTCTTTCTTTCTTTCTTTTCTTTCTTTCTTTTCTTTCTTTCTTTCTTTTTCTTTCTTTCTTTCTTTCTTTCTTTCTTTTTCTTTCTTTCTTTCTTTCTTTCTTTCTTTCTTTCTTTCTTTCTTTCTTTCTTTCTTTCTCTCTCTCTCTCTCTCTCTCTTTCTTTCTTTCTTTCTTTCTTTCTTTCTTTCTTTCTTTCTTTCTTTCTTTCTTTCTTTCTTTCTTTCTTTCTCTCACCTTCCCACTTCAGAAGCTACCTCTGTATATCAAGCATGAGGGCACTGATTCAATTTTTCGTTCCCTAGGAGCATGTCTATAAATTTACCCAGTTTTACAGTCAAAGAAATGTTGCCTGCTCCAGCCAACAGAATTAAAGCCAGAAGCCTCTACTCTGAAAGTTTCTTCCTAAGCAGATGACACATGTCCTCCCCCTAAAGGACATCTGCCTCCTATGAACCCACAAGAGAAACAATTCAGGGAGGTGAGTGGATCAATTCCTTTGGCAAAGGAGGAAAAATGACAAAAGGCCAAACATCTTTGTATGCATTCGGATGAAAAGGTGACTTACTGCCATATTTACCTAATAAAATCTTTCTCCAAGTGAATGTCTTATTTGCACGTCAAATAAGGGCATTGAAAGCATAAGCCACTGTACATTATAAACCCCTTTTCAAAGGAACACAGGAAAGGAAGACTTTAAATAGAATGAAAACAAGCCCAAACTGAGAGATTACTCTGAATAGCATGTTAATTGGTTAAAACCATGAGTTTGAACCCATAAACTGCATAAAAACTGCTCTTGTTATTTCTTTAAGGACACACCTCCTTCCGAGCAATGCATTTCCATTAAGAGAAAATGAGAATGGGACCCAGGAAGCCCTACAGGAGAAGTTGATCATCAGAGGAAAGTCTTACCTTCCTCTTGTAACTTCAGGTGAAGCTACCCAACAGGCATGAAATTTGCCAATGGAAGAGCTGATGCGTATAAAACCACTGCCATTTTTTGACTTTCTTCTAGCACACTAAAGTGCAGGTTGTCAAGTAGGTCATGCATGTATCTCTGCATGAACTTGCTCACTAAAGAGGCTGCCCCCAGCAAATATTTTGGTTGCTGTCTCATTGGGGTCAATATCAGTTCAGAGCCTTATGGCTCTAGTTCTGCCATCACTTGGGATGTACTCTGGTGTGCATATTAGATTAAAAACGGTCAGCCTTGGAAAGTGGGAAGTGCTTTGGCACAGAGGCAGAAGACCTAAACCATCAGAGTTCAGAGTTCAGTTCCCTCACTGTGCAGTGTCCTGCTCATTTTGGATGAGCAGAAAAGGAGGGGAACAAAGGCTTCATCGACAATCAAGTATTACTCTATGCACATAGAAAACGAACTTATGGTTACCAAAGGGGAAAGGGGAGGGGGATAAATTAGGAATTTGGGATTAACAGATACACACTACTATAATAAAATAGAGAAACAACAAGGACCTACTGTTTAGTACAAGGAACTATACTCAATATCTTGTAATAACCTATAATGTAAAAAAATTTGAAAAAGAATATATATGTGTACATATATGTATATGTGTGAATGTATGTTTGTATAATTGAATCTCTTTGCTGTTCACCTGAAACACTGTAAATCAACTAAACTTCAATTTAAAAAAAAATTAGTCTATACAAACCTATTATGACACAGAATCAAAATAGTGAGGGAGGGTGGGCAGGTGAGCACATTAAAATCTCCTGGGAAGCTTTAAAAAAAATCCATATGCCCAGGCAACACCCCAGAACAATTCAATGAGAATCTCTGAGAATGGATCCAGGCGGCAGTATATATTAAAGCTGTTTGGGTGATTCTAATTGCAGAAAGATTGAGAACCACTGACCCATTTAGAATCAATATATATTGTGTATGTTTAAAATAAATTTATCTTTAAATTAGGATCATACTGACATATATTATCCTGTTTTTTTCTTTTATTAATTGTATTTTGAAAATTTTAATTACTCATTAAACATTTCTCAAATGTCAAAAAATAAAATAAAATTTCCAAAAACAATGGTAAGAGGGGCAAACTTAGCTTTGGGCTCCCTTCTCTTGCTTAGGTTGTCTCCACCTCTAAGAACTATCAGGTTTGCCTTCCTGATGCATGTGCTTTCATCCTCTCTCTCCTCCCTAATGCCAGTTGTTTTTATTAAGCACATCCTATCCCAGGGCTCATTGCCCATGAGGTGTTAGTGAGAGAGAGAGGTTTAGCGTGAAATGTCTCCATTTCTGTTACATGATACGCTAAAGATCTTCAGCTTCATAACTTAAAGCGTCTCAAGCACCAGGGCATAGCTTTGGGGGAGATATTTTGGGGCTCTCAACCCTCATGACCCTTTAAAATCATATCACATAATTGTCTGCCTAACTTGTTCAAACCGCTAGTAATCCAGGAGAGGACAAATGGTAACTAGTATCTCTCAAAGGCTGATTTGGGGCCAGGTGCTGTGGTAGGGACCCCTTCACATAGGCTTCTTCATTTAAGCAGTTGAATGACAACTTATTTAGTTAAAGCAGAAGCCGACTGTTCCTTGAGAAAGCCTTTGGACAATAAAGAAGCACCAGAACTTATTTTACAGGTGGGAAGGCTTGGGTCTCAGTGGTTGGGAGACTCCCCCAGGCACCGCGGCTATGGTAGAGCTGAGTAGAAGCTGGGCTTCAGACACAGGAGGGAGACTTGGCCTCCATTCTAAGGCTAGCTCTCTCCCATGCCATCATTCCAATCCAAGCCAAGTCTGGGCAAGACTTTGCGTGGTTTATTTCTGAAGACTAGTTCTGCCACCACTCTCCTTCAACAGCACTGGTAAAGTTGACTGAGGACCCCATCCTTTGAATCTTCCTTTCCAAGATTCCTCTCATTAACATAACAAAAGACACTGTTGTTGCTCTCATCGCATAGGACATTCCAAGGGTTTTAGGAGTTCTGTGTCAGAGATGGGAGGAAAACCAAATATATATTTCTTATTATAAATTATAATATCACAGCTATACACAGTATGATTCTAATTTTATGACATCCCAGAAAAGGTAAAACTATGGAAATAATAAAAAGATCAGTGGCTGTCAGGGGTTGGGGGCGGGGAGGGAGGGATGAATAGGCAGAGCACAGAGGACTTTCAGTAAAACTACTGTGTAAGACACTATAAATGGTGGACAGATGTCACTAAGCACTTGTCGAGACTTACAGAACATACAACACCAAGAGTGAACCCTAATTTAAATTGTGGACTTTGAGTGATTATAATGTGTTAATGTAGGTTCATCATTTGGACCAAATGTGCCACGCGGGTGGGGGTGTCGGTAGTGGGGGGCTCCATGCATGTGGAAGGGGACAGGGGTGTATGGGAAATCTCCCTATTTTCTGCTCAATTTTGCTGTGAACCTAAAACGGTTATTTTTAAATAGTCTATTTTTTTAAATGGTGAGAAGGGAAGATTTGTCTACTTAGCCTGAATTTCCTCCCCATCCCCATACTCCTTTCTCCTTCTCTTTTTTTTCTCCACATCCAATTCCCACAGCTCCCCAAGGGCAAAGATCATGTTGTCTTTTGTTTTCCTATAAAGGAATAAATATTATGATGTTAGGACTTAATATGTAACTTTGCACATTTTTAGGAGTATTTTTTAAAAGAGCAGCTTGATGGAGGCAATGCTAGACCAAAGGAATGAATCTTTGGCATGGAATTTCAGGCATTAGTGGAGGAGCTATTCTGAGAACAGCGGTAGGAAGGAACTTTCCTGGTGCCCTGTAAGTCACTCCTGGTGTGACCTAGGAGATAAATTGATAGCCTCCCTGACTACTACTGTTCAGCTCAAATTCATATACCATTTATTGAATGCCTATCTTGTTCTAGGCATTGTAATAACACTTTCCAACATCCTTCTTGGCTTAATTAGAAATAGGCATTTTAATTGAAAATGTACAGACATAGAAGTCAAGAAACTTGCCCGAAGTCACCTACTGAAAAAAAATGGAAAACCATGATGGTCGTGAAGTCAAAAGACCAATATTTGAATGATATTTCTACTTTAACCTGCTTCACCATACAGAGCTCTAAATTCCAGGGATAGAAAATATATTGGTGGGACTTCCTTGGTGGCACAGTTGTTAAGAATCCGCCTGCTAATGCAGGGGACACAGGTTTGATCCCTGGTCCAGGAAGATCCCACATGCTGAGGAGAAACTAAGCCCATGTGCTGCAACTAGTGAGTCTGCGCTCTAGAGCCCACGAGCCACAACTACTGAAGCCCGCACGCCCTGAAGCCCACATGCCCTGGAGCCTGCATGCCGCAACTACTGAGCACACGCGCCACAACTACTGAAGCCTGTATGCTCTAGGGCCTGTGTGCCACAACTACTGAGCCTGCGTGCTGCAACTGCTGAAGCCCGCTCACCTAGAGCCCATGCTCCACAACAAGAGAGAAGCCACCGCAATGAGAAGCCCGCGCACTGCAACAAAGAGTAGCCCCTGCTCGCCGCAATTAGAGAAAGCCCGCACGCAGTAACGAAGACCCAACACAGCCAAAAGAAGAAAAAAGAAAATATATTGGTTATGATGGTTGTTTTCAAAGGCTAATTGGTAAGTGGTGCCTTTAATACAGAAAATCAGTTCTTTTAATACTAAAATTTCTGAGTTAATAGTAATGCCTCAAATAAAAAGAAATTAACTCATTTCCCACATCTGCAGGTCAAATAGATCTTTATCTATAGTCCCTAAACTCAGAGCACAGCCCTCCCTCACAGTCTCAAGAAAGGTAACAAACCCTGATGGACTCACATTCAATCAACCGATACACACTTATTGGGCAACTAGTAAATTCTTGCCAGAGATCTAGGTACTGGGAGAGATGTAACTCAGTACCCGTTTGCAGCTTGGTTAGGGACCTAAACCTACACTGAAAGAGATAACTAGAAGATAAAGTGGAATACAGTAGGTGCTCAAATTAGGGGAGCAGACAAAAAACACCACAGGGATTCAAATGAAGCACTAATCTCTTGAAATTGGAGCAATTTGGAAAGTCCTCAGGGAGATATTTTGAGGCTGGCTTCTAAGCAGATAAACTGAGAGAAGGACTCAAGGAAAGAAAAATCAGTTGGGAGGCTGTTGCCATGATCTCAGCCTGAGACAGTGAAAGTACGAAGAGGGAACGGAATACAAGAATGAAAGCAGAATTGCCAATGAAAAATCGACAGAACTTAGTAATTCATAGGATGTGGGCAACAGGGCAAATGCCTCTAGACTCAAAAGTAGCACTAGGTTTTCTCCCGAAATAAAGGGAAGGTCAGGAAGATTTGGAAGGTTAATTTGGGATAGACTGAGTTGAAGTGACACTGGAATGGCCTAGATGTCTAGTGGGCAGTCAGTTCTCTGGTTCTCTGGAGGAAGGCTGGAACCAGAGTTAAAGATCACGGTGTCCTGTGCTTAGAGGTATAGGAATAGATAAGGCTACAGAGGAACAAAGTACTCTTAACAAACATTTACATGATACAGTCTATGTTCTAAACATTGCGTAGAACATTTTGGAAGAATCTTTTGATTTAATGGTCTCAGTAACTTCATTAGGTAGACAAAGTGCCATTATTACTCATATTTTTGTAGACAGACTGATTCTTAGAGAGTTCGTATAATTTTCCAAAGTCAATCATCAGATAAGCAATTAATGGAGCCAGAATTAGAAACTAACCTCTCTGACTCCAAACTCATAGTCATAAATGCAAGAGAAGATGGGCTGGCAGACCGGTGATGACCAAGGAAACAACAGGGGTACATCAGCTTGTCTGCCTCAGCTACAAGGCGGTGGGAGACTGCCAAGGCCAGAGAAGATAGGGAGGGAGGGGGAAGGCAAGGCCTTCCGGCACCTGGCAGAGCTTCCCTCAGCAAGGCATCTTTTACTAAGTATGCATATCCAAGTGAGAGGGTTGGACGCATTGAATCAAAGTCATCATGATCTCCTCCACTTATCCTCTCTTAGCCACTTCCTGAGCAAACTTGCTTGGCTTACCCAAGCCAGGCCAGTGCACTTTTAAACCAGTCAACCTCCTCCCCGCAAATCACTAGACACTTCCTTCCAATTGTCCCGGATTGGTCCTGCTGATGAACCCGGGCTCGTGGTCTCTGTTTTACATCTCGTTCTTCTCTGTGAGTAAACTGAGGCAGTAGAGTAGGACCTGAGAGTCAACAAGATAGTCTTGGACAAAATCCAGCCCAAGCCCAGCAACATCGTGAGGTGGGGAGAATTTGCCTTTCTTTATCTCTCTTTTTTTGACCTTTCTCCCAAATTCTCTCAGATTGATGCTTTTGATCCAAGTTATTTGGGGGAAGGAAGAAGTTTTCAGATTCCTTACGTCCTTATGCTTACTTCTTCCTTTATAATCCCTGTGGCAAAACTCTCCTTCAGAAAAACATATGATAAACTCATTTACTATAACATAAATGACTTATAATGACTTTATACATTTAACTCAACACAGAGCTCTTTGATTTGTGCCAAAGGCATAAAGCTCTAATTATAAACATCTGAAAGTCAATCAAGAAGCAACATGAAGGAAGGAAAATCAAGCAACTTTCAAACTGTAGTGTCCCCGAATATTTTCTGTTTATTAGGTCCATCAGGGCAATTTCAAATTTTTGCTTTAGAAAAAAAAATACACTGAAATTTTAAAAATTTAATCATCCACTAAGTTCAACACAAATTTTTACCATGTGAGCAATTAATATGCACTGAAAAATATTAAGCAGAGAGTTAACTCAGTAAAAGTAGTGTTTTGAGAATACTCTGGCAGAAAATATGGCCCTGACCTCAACCAACCTAACATCTAGTTAGAAAGACAAGACTGACATGAAAAACAATTAGCACAAAAGACGTATGCTGCAGACACTGAGTATAATAGACTCTGAATGAGAGAGAAATCTCTAGAGTATGCGGTGCATCATTACCTGGGTAGCAGGACATTACCTGGCTATTCTCAGTGGACCTTCATACCCTCACAGGCCCTCCCTCTGAACATAACTCAAAGTGCTTGATAAAATATTTTAAAACCTTTTCCTATAAATCTTTAGTGCATTATGCTACATGACAGAGCCCAGACTCAAAAGGCGACACCTTGCATGATTCCATTTATATGGCATTCTGGAAATAGCAAAAACTATAGGGACAGAAAACTGCTCAGTGACTCCTAGGGGACAGTGTCAGGGGAGGGACTGACTACAAAGGGGCAACATGAGGGAATTTTGGAGGATTCTGGAATTGTTCTTTATTCTCATTGTGGCGGATTTTTGACTGCATGCCTCTGTCAAAACTCAGAATTGTACAGCAACAAGTAAATTTTATATGTATATAAAAGTAAATCTAAACAAATAAAGTAAGTCTCAGCAAATTTCAAAAGATTTGCATCACTGACAATAGTACATGAAGTGGAAAAAATTACAAAAGAAAACTAGAAACATTTCACAGTTTTGAAAATCAGAAAACATATTTCTAAATATCTCATGGATCCAAAAAGAAATGAGTATAGAAATTAGAAAATATTGAAACTGTTTTAATCAGCTTCAGGCTGCCATAAGAAAATACTACAGACTTCATGGCTTAAAATACAGAAGTGTATTTTTTCACAGTCTGGAAACGGAAAAGTCCAAGATCAATGTGTGGCAGCATTCGGTTTCCGGTGAGAGTTCTCTTCACCTTCTCACTGTGTCCTCACATGGCAGAGGTGAGGAGGGCAGCTTGCTCTAGTCTTTCTTTAATTTTTTTAAAAAATTTATTTATTTATGGCTGTGTTGGGTCTTCGTTTCTGTGCGAGGGCTTTCTGCAGTTGCGGCAAGTGGGGGCCACTCTTCATCGCAGTGCGCGGGCCTCTCACCATCGCGGCCTCTCCTGCTGCGGAGCACAGGCTCCAGACGCGCAAGCTCAGCAATTGTGGCCCACGGGCCCAGCCGCCCCGCGGCACGTGGGATCCTTCCAGATGAGGGCTCGAACCCGTGTCCCCTGCACCGGCAGGCAGACTCTCAACCACTGCGCCACCAGGGAAGCCCTAGTCTTTCTTCTTAGAAGGACACTACTCCTATCAGATCAGCACCCTACCCTTATGACTTCATTTGACCTTAATTACCTCCTGATAGGCCTCGTCTCCAAATACTGTCACACTGGGAGTTAGGGATTCAACATAAGCATATGGGGGGTGGGGGAGGACACAACTCAGTCTGTAGCAAGAACGGAACAATAACAAAATATTAGATATCAAAACTTATTAGTGTAGATACTGATTGATATTTAAAGAGAAGTATATAACTTTAAAAGTAAATATTAGGGAAAAGGCTGAAATTGATTATCTAAGAATCCATCTCTAGTCTGGAATATAGAAAAAGTAAAACAAATACACCCAAAGGAAGTAGAAGAAAGACATAATAATGATAAAAATGAATGAATACAAACACCAGTAGAAAAGATCAATAATGCTAAAATTTGCTTCTTTGGAAAAACTAAAGAAATTAACAACACTGGCAAGATTAATCACTAAAAAAGAGAGAAAGCAAAAAAAAAAAAAAAACCCCACAATATTAAAGAAAAAAAGAAAGTTGTAACTACAGAAACTGCAAACTCTAAAAGACATTAAGAGAATATGATAAACAAATTAATTATAAATTTACTTATTACTTAATAAGTTATTAATTTAATTAATTTACTTATATTACTTGAATTAATATAATCAATTCTACATCCACACAGGTGATAATTTATAGCAGCTTTATCCACAATTACCAAAACTTGGAAGCAACTGAGATGTCCTTCAATAGGTGAATGGATAAATAAACTGTGGTGTAATACATTCACACAATGGACTATTCTTCAGTGCTAAAAAGGAATAATTTATCAAGCCATGAAAAGGCATGAAGGAGCTTTACATGCATATTACTAACTTAAACACAAGTTAATGTAGAAAGGCTACATATGGTATGGTTACAACTATACAACAATCTGGAAAAGGCAAAACTATGGAGATGGTAAAATGCTCTGTGGTTGCCAGAGGTTAGAGGGTAGGAGAGATGAATAGGCAGAGCACAGAGGACTTTAAGGGTGGTAAAACTACTCTGTAGGACACTATATGATGGATAAATGTCATTATACATTTGTCAAAATCCATAGAATGTACAAGACCAAGAGTGAACTCTAATGTAAATTGTGGACATTGGGTGATAATGATGTGGCAGTGTAAGTTCATTAACTTAACGTATGTACCACTCTGGTGGGGGGTGTTGATAGTGAGGGATGCTGTGCACGTGTGAGGGCCGGGGGTGTACGGGAACTCTATACTTCCCATTCAATTTTGCTGTGAACCTAAAACTGCTTTAAAAAATAAAGTCTATCTTAAAAATCAATTATAACCTCAAATCTTTGAGTTGAATTTTGATTCCGGGAAACAAATTATCATTCTATACATCAGCAGCCATCAGAGAAAATATAACTTTTTAAGAGATAGCACTTACAATGCCCTAAAAAAATGATGTACCTAAGAATAAATCTATAAAAGATGTCTATCTCTTTGTAGAGAAAATATAAAAATCTTATTGAAAGATACTAAAGGAGACCTACATTAATAGAGGGGTAGACTATATTTGTGGAGAGAAAGAATTCATAGCATAAAAAGTGTTAACTATCTTCAAATTTGACAAAATGATCCTAAAATGTAAGTGGAAGAGGAAAGGGCCAATAATAGCCAGCATGCTCTTGAAGAAGAACAAAATAGAAGGACTTGCCTCTGGATATCAAGAATTAATGTAAAGCTGTAATAATTAAGGCAGTGGATAGAAAAATTGACTAGGGGAAGAGAGTAATGGAAACATTTTATGACAGAACTGGTCCTGCATATCAGTGGGGAATGGATGGTACTGGGAAAATTGGATAGCCATATAGAAAAATTGAAATTCAACCTCTATCTCACACAATTCACAAAAATCAATTCCAGGTAAGTTCAAGACTTAAATGTGAAGGACAAATCTATAACACTTTCAGAGGTCCATGTAGGAGAGTATATTTATGATGTAGGGATAGGAGAGGATTTCTTAAACAAGAAACAAAAACTGCAAACTTTTATAAAAGACTAGAGTAAAATTAAGAGTTTCCATTAATTACAAGACATCATTAAAACCACAAACTGAGAAAAGGTATTATATATATTATATATATATTTATAAAGAATATTTAAAGAATTTCTACACACTAAAACAAAGCATAAATCATCCAAAAAAAAACTGGTCAAAAGACTTAAACAGGCATGTCATGGTAGAGAAAAGCCAAGTAGCCAATAAACATAAGAAAATAGATAATCAATCTCACTAATAATTAGAGAAATGAGAATTTAAACTGCGATAAGAGATCTCTCACATTTAAGACTGGCAAAAATTTTAAATTCTTTCAACATCAAGTTGCTACAAAGATGTGAGCAACCAGAACACTGGGAGTTGGGCAAACTGGTACAGCTACTTTAAAAAACAGTTTGGCATCCTCAGTAACGCTAAAGATGTACAAGCCATATGACTCAGCAATTTCACTCCTAGATCTGTTACCCTAGAAAAACTCTTGCACACAAGCCCTGGGGACACAGATGAAAGAATGACACAGTAGCACTTCTGCAATAGCAAAAAAGTAGAAATAACACAAGTCTTCATCAACACTATTTTTATTAAAACATTATGCAACTTCTTATAGTGAAGTACTTTATAGCAGAGAAGCAAGTGAATTACAGTTATATGCCAGAACAAGGTTGAACTTTAAGAACATACTGTTAAGCAAGAAAAGCAAGTCAAGAGTAAGATAGTGGTTATCAGGGGTTGGGGAGGGAGAAACGAGCTGCTAATCAAGGGTTGTAAAGTTTCAATTATACACAATGAATGAATTCCAGATATCTGCTGTACAACGTTGTGCCTGTAGTTAATAATACTGTATTGTACATTTAAAAATCTATTAAGAGGATAGATTTCAAGTGTTCTTATCACAATTTTTAAAAAAAGAGAAATTAACATTAATGAAAAAAGCCAAAAAAGAACGCCTACAGCATTATGTAATGATATGCATATATAACACATATACATCAAATAAACATAAATCTGAACAATATATTGATTAGGGATGCTAACGTATTTGGTAAAACTGTGAGGACAAGCAAAGGAATGATAAAATGAAAATGGCAGTATTCCCCTCTGAGTGGTGAGAAAATAGGAAATGATTCAGGGAGGTGCACAGAACTTCAAAGGTAATGGTTATGTAATTTTTTTCTTGAGCTGGATTGTGGATACACTGGTATTCAATGTACCTATTTATACCTATGTATTATTTTGCATCTACTTTATGTTCAGTTACAAGAATTTTAAAAATAAGTATTCATTCAATGAACAAATATATATTGAGTCATGACTATGTCTCAGACACTGTTCTAGATGTTTAGGGTACATCAGTGACTAAAATACAGTCCCCTCCTTACCTACTAGCCTTGGGTGAGGCAGTGGTGGTGGTACCACTAATAAACAGTAAACATGATATAAAAATAAACCATATAGCATGTTCGAAGATAGGTGGTACAAAAAAAAAGAAAATGTTGAGCAAGATAAATGAGAATGTTGGCGTAGGATGGGCAGTTTTGCCAAGAAACCGTGTTGGAGAAGAGTGATCCAGGTAGAAGGAAGAACCAAACGAGACTCTGAACAGGAAAATGTCTAGCAGTTTGTGGAACAGCTCGGAGGCTCCTGAGGCTGAAGTAAAGTGACAAAGAGGCAAAATAGTAGAGTGTGTGACCAGGGAGGTACTGGATGGCATGTTGGGACAGGGTTGAGGAGTGGAGAATGACTACAGATTATGTCAGAGTTTTGAGTAAAAGAGTGATGTATATTAGTTTCCTATTGCTGCTGTAACAAATTACCACAAAGTTAGTGGCTTTAAAAAATTCAAACTTGTTATCCTACATTTCTGGAGATCAGAAGTCCTCTGACTTTAATTTCTCTCAGGTAAAGTCAAGCAGTCAGGGTTGGTTTCTTCTGGAGGTTGGAAGGGAGAATCTGTTTCGTTGCCTTTTTCAGCTTCTAGAGGCAGTCGTCATCCCTTGGCTGCTTCCTCCATCTTCAAAGCCAGTGGTGTAGCATTCTCACACCTCTCTCTGCTTCCACCATCAAGTTGCCTTCTCTCTCGCTCTCATTCTACTGTCTCCCTCTTATAAGTACCCTTGTGATTACATTGGGCCCACCTGGATAGTCCATCTCAGCATCTTTAATCACATCTGCAAAGTCTCTTTTGCCATATAAGATAATATATTTACAGTTTCAGGGATTAGGATGTGGACCTTTTTGGGGAGGCATTATTCAGCCTACCACAAGCAACATGATTGAATGTATTTTAAGGGAATCTGCAAGAGAAGACGTAAGCAGTTAGGAAGCTATTCCAGTCATTCAATGAGTTAATGGTGGCTCAACCAGACTGGTAGCAGGGGGCTGTCAGATACTGGATGATTTCTAATATTCTGTCAACATTATCTCATAATGGATAAGATGTGGGATATGAGAGAAAAGGAGAAGTCTGGGATGAATCCAAGGTTTTCTACTTGAACAACCAGAAAGCTCAAAGTGCCATCAATTTAGATGGAAAAACCATGGACTGTGTACATTTTTAAGGGGAAGATCAGTTCAGTATGTACATTTGGGGAGATTACACAAGAAGGGTACAATTTCCTTTCATTCTTTTATACAATGCCTCTTTGCAATGTGACTCTGCCACTCCTGCTATCAAGAGGTGAAGGCTACTTCTCCATCCCTTGAACCTGCAATGGCTTTGTGACTTGTATGACCAATAAAATGTGCCAGAGGTGACACCATGTGACTTCCAAGCTTAAGCCTTAAGAGGCCTTGCAGCTCCCACTCCCTTGGAAAGCTGCCTTGAGACTGCCATGTGAAGAAGGCTGGTCCAACCTACTTGAGGATGAGAGACCAAGTGGAGCAGAGACAGTCATCTCAGTGAGGCCCTCCAGATCAACCAGCACCAAGTACCACATATGTGAATGAGCCACTTTAGACCATCCCAGCCTCAGTTGAGTTTCCAGTAGTTTCATACTGTCCATCTCCTTTGGCAACCCTTTTTTTTCTTGTTCAATATTATATTTTAAAGATATATCTGTAGATAAATGAGATATACCTCAGTGATTTTTAACTACCCTGTAGAATCCCATTATATTGCATATTCATTCCCCTACTAAAAGTTTGAATATCCTCACATACATCTCTTTGTGCATGTGTGTACGAGTTTCTTAAGATAGATACCAAGAAATGTGATTTCTGAATCAGAGGGTATGCTCATTATTCAGCTTTATTAGATATTACCAAACTGTTCTTCAAGGTCATTCTTCCAATTTACCCACCCACCAGAAATGGGTAAAAGTTCCTTTTCCATACATCCTCCTCAGCACTTTGTGTTATCAGATTTTCAAATTTTTCCAGTTTTATAGGAATAAAGTGGATCTCACTGTTGTTTTAATTTTCTTTTTCCAGACTATTGTGAGGTGGAGAATAATTGTGTACGTGTATGAGCCATTAGAGTGTCTTCTTCTGAAAAACGCCTCTTAATATCATTTATCCATTTTTCTATTAGATTATTTTCTTTGCCTTACTCATTTTTTAAGAAGTTCTCTTTAGTTCCTAGTAATGTGGATTACAAATTTCTACTCCTAATCTGTGGGTTTTCTTTATACCTTATCTATGTTGTCTTTTGTTGAAAAGAAGTTTTACATTTTAATATACCCTAATGTTATAGCCATTCGAGCTGCTATAACAGAATACCATAGACTGGGTGGCTTATAAACAACAGAAATTTATTTCTTATGGTTCTGGGGGTTGGGAAGCCCAAGATCAAGTCACTGGAAGATTTAGGGTCTGGTGAGAGCCCACTTCCTAGTTCATAGCTGTCTTTTTGTTATAATCTCACATGGTGGGAGTGATAAGGAATCTCTGGGGCCTCTTTTATAAGGGCACTAACCCCATTGATGAGAGCTCCACCCTTATGATCTAATCACCCCAAAGGCCCCACCTCCAAATACCACACCACTGGGGATTCGATTTTAACATACAAATTTGTGGGGAACATATTCAGTCTATAGCACCTCATTTATTAATTTTTTCATTATGAGTGTGTGTTTGGGTTTCTTGTTTAAGGAATCTTTACCTATCTGAAGTCAAAGATATTCTTTATTTGCTTCTATGTGGTTCACAATTTTGCTTTTCCACATTTAAATATTTAATCCATACAGAGTTTCCCTTTGTGCATGATATGAGGAGCTAATTTTGTCTTGGTTCCACTTATAACTAATGTTTCAGCCCCATTTATTGAGTAGTTCATTGTTTTCTGCTGATTTGTAATGCTGCCTCTGTCATATTTCAAATCCCATACTCATGGGTTGTTTCCAGGCCATCCATCCTAGAAACTGTGCCAACACCAATGTCCCTGTGTCACTATCAAAACTGTCTCAATGACTATAGCTTTACAACGAGCCTTGTATTTGATGGAACAAGCACTCCTCCTCTCCCTCCTTCTTATTTATTTTTGGTCCTTTATTCTTCAGTAGGATTTTAAGATCAGTTTGTCAAGTTTGCAGAAAACTGAGTTGGAATCTGTAACAGTTTCTTAGGTCTGTGGTTAAAAAACAAAAAGCCTGACAGACTAGGTGGCTTAAACAACTAGGATGTCAACAGAGTTGGTTCCCTCTGGGGGACTGGGAGGAGAATCTGTTCCATGCCTCTCTCCTAGTTTCTTGAGGTTTCCAGCAGTGCTTGGCATCCTTTGGCTCACACATATATCACTCAAATCTCTGCTTCCATCACTACCATCATTGGATTTAGGGCCTGCCATAACCCAGTATGGCCTCATTTTAACTTGATTACATCTGCAAAGACCCTGTTTCCAAATAAAGTCATGCTCACAAGTATTGGAAGCTAGGATTTCAGCATATCTTTCTGAGGGACACAGCAGAACCTTTGGTTAAAATTGTATTGCATTTGGGAGAGAATTATTTTTTTTTAACTTCTTGAGTTTTACTTATCTCTTACAATAACATTTTATACATTTTTGCATAAGATTTTTAAGCATCTTTTGTTAAATTTATTTCCAGATACCTTATTAGTTTTGCTACAGTTGTGTTTGGTATCTTTTTTCAAATTGCATTTTTCTACCTCTATATTTCTGGTATATAGAGTGCTTTTCATTTTCATATAATTAATAATACCTTATTTTGAAAGCTTTAGAAACCAGTGTGGATTTGATTACAACTGGGGACTTCACATCCAGGTTTTTTTCCAACCTTTGTCTTCCTAGACAAGTACAGATTGCAGCTACACATATAGCCTGTAAAGCTGTGGAGCTGGACTTGGTTCCTGGAAGGAGCCCGATATCTGCGGCAGCAGCCGCCATTTACATGGCCTCACAGGCATCAGCTGAGAAAAGGACCCAAAAGGAAATTGGAGAAATTGCTGGTGTTGCTGATGTTATAGTCAGACAGTCCTACAGACTAACCTATCCTCGGACCCTAGATCTGTTTCCTACAAACTTCAAATTTGACACCCCTGTGGACAAACTACCACAGCTATAAATTGAGGCAGCTAATGTGAAACTCCTATGAACACTGAACTTTGCCTGTTGTACATAGCCTATACAAAGTGCTGGATTGAGCCTTTAATAAGGAAAAATGAAAGACATCATACGCATTCCAGGGCTAAATATTAATTGCTTGGCATTCTGCATGTATATACTAGTGAAACATATTTAATGATTTAAATTTCTTGTTGAATTTGCTTTCTTTTGTAGCAATCTAGGAAACTGTATTTTGGAAGATATTTGAAATTATGTAATTCTTGAATAAAACGTTTTTCAAAACTAAAGTTTTTGTTATAATTTTGTTACATGTAATTTATAATTTATATAATTTATAATTACAAATAATGCATATTGCAGTAACTAAAGCTGACAGAGGTCCTTGTTTTCCACTATTTTTTTCATTTATATTTAATTTTCTGGTTTTAATAAAGTTATGGAAATAACAAAAAAATAATAATTAATTATTATTAATTCCTACAGTTTATAGGAGTCTCTTGAGGTTTTTATGTAGACAATTATACTGTCTGTATTGACAATTTTGTTTTTTTCATTTACAGTCTATTTTCCCTTCTTTTTTCCTTGTCTTATTAAGTTGGCTAGAACCTCCAGTAAAACGGTTAATGATAGCAATAACTGAGTATATTCATGACTTATTATACAGAAATATTTTTATTGTTTCTCGTCATTAGCTATAATGCTTGCTTTGGCACTTTGGTAAATATATTTTTATCAAATTACTTTCTAATCATAGCTTGTTAAAAACTATTTTGATTTTGTGTTTGTTTTCATCACGTGGGATGTGAAATTTTAACCAAAGGCTTTTTCAGAATCTATGAAGCTAAACATACTTTTAAAAAAAAAAAAACATGCTAATATGGTCAATTTCATTGAAAAACCTCTTAAACAATCCAAGCACTTCTATGATAAACCATATTTGGTTGTGATTTTTGCTCCTTTTATCTTATTTTTCACATTTTGGATTACAGTGTTATAATCACATATTTTGTCTATTGTTCCATGTTAAGGAAAATGGAAATAGTCACAAATCAATTTTTTTTTCATCTGTTTTTATCCCTCTTCAGTTAGGTAGCAGAAATACAACAATACTTTTCAAGACATAATTATCTAGGGAGGGTGGGAGGGAGGGAGACGCAAGAGGGAAGAGATATGGGAACATATGTATATGTATAACTGATTCACTTTGTTATAAAGCAGAAACTAACACACCATTGTAAAGCAATTATACTCCAATAAAGATGTTTAAAAAAAACAAAGACATAATTATCTACTAAAGAGATGAATAACCATGCAAAGTAGTAAATGAAAATTGCCTCATTCTACAATTAACACAAGACTGTAGTGGGGAAGAGAATGCTGCCCCATGTGGTGATATGCAAAGACCTCACCTATATAGTCTGGGCCAATGGATTCCCCTGTCCTCTGGCACCTGATTGGTTAAGACCCATAGGGTGCACTGGCCAGAGACCCAAGGCCATTTTTTAATATATTGCAGGATCATGGACTTTAGGGTGCTTTAATTCCACATACTGTCACCCTATTTTACAAGTTACTATTGTCTATTTATTTTCAGATTGCTTTTATAGCCCCTGTATTAATCACCATTATCCTAATGAAGTCAATTCTTATATATGTACACATATGACACCATTTTTTCATCATTTCTTCCTAAAACACACTTCCTATTTCTCAATTAATTTTAATTTTTCCTAAGTTCACTTTTCAATAATTCTTTCAGAGGGTTCTGTGAGGGGTAATCACTCTCACTTTGTTTTTCTGAAAATATATTTTACTCTGACCCTTTGTGGTAGTTTGAATGTAGAATTCTACATGTTCACAGTTATTCTTCTTTAGCACTTTGATTTATTACTCGATTGTCTTTGACCTTTGCTATTGAAATTATCTCAGAAAGTCTTCTGACATCTGAAAATAATTTTAATTTTTCACCTGCATTTACTGATAGTGTGACTAGGTGTACAATCGTAACAGCAATTACATTTTTCCCCAGAACTTTAAGTACTTTGGCCCATTGTCTTCTAGCATCTATTATTGGTGTCAAGAAATTGCAGATAAGAATTTTGATACCAGTCTGATTTTCCACTCATTTTTTTGTGATGAGCCATTTATCACCATCTTTCCTTCATCCTTGTTGCTCTGAAATTGTCCAGTGGTGCATCAGGTGACGGTCTCTAGTCAGATGTCCTGTTCAGCTCTGGGGACATACTGAATTTTTTCATTTTGAAGGCTCATACTTCATTTTCGCTCTGGAAATTTTTCTTCTCTTAATATTTTGATTATGTCCTTCCCTCTATTTTCTATTTACTTTCTTAAATTCCTATCAGTCTGATGTTGGACACTCTGACTTGATCCTCTATCTTTTTTTCCATCTCTTTCCACTGAATATTTTTTAATTCCTAAGGACATGTTCTTGTTATAATTTTTCCAATTTTCATAGCACATTTTATGGATATGCATCATGATTAATCACTGATAGTTCCAAGATTCTACTTCATGTAGAAATTTGTGCATCATTTTCTACTTTATATATATATATATATATATATACATATATATATATATATATACATATATATATATATATATACATATATATATATATATATATATGTATATATATATATATATATATTTTTTTAACTGGCCATCATCAAAAAATCTACAAACAATAAATGCTGGAGAGGGTGTGGGGAAAAAGGGAACCCTCTTGCCCTGTTGGTGGGAATGTAAATTGATACAGCCATTATGGAGAACAGTATGGAGGTTCCTTAAAAAACTAAAAATAGAACTACCATATGATCCAGCAATCCCACTGCTGGGCATATACCCTGAGAAACGCATAATTCAAAAAAAGTCGTATATCACAATGTTCATTGCAGCACTATTTACAATATCCAGGACATGGAAGCAACCTAAGTGTCCATCGACAGATGAATGGATAAAGAAGATATATATTTTTTGATAGGACTTTGTGTGCATATTTGTGACCAACAGATAAACAGATAAACACAGGTTTATCTTTCTAAGATACTTATTCTAAACTTTAAAACAGTGATTCCCTTTTTTAAAAAAATTAGATGGGAATCTATTTTTATCCTCCTATTTGGGGTAAGTATCACACAATCTCAAGATGACTGGTTAAGTTGGAGGCATCATTTTCTGGGCCAGAACCAAAGTAAGCTTAGCTGGGCTTTATGGGCATTGAATCCAGGACGTTAACCTCAATAATTCTATACTTATCTCTTTGTATTCTCTTCTCCCCTCCCTATTCAAACTTCCCTATAGAGAGTTCTTATCTGCCATTCCTGTTACTGCAAGGCTGTTCTCTCTCTCTCTCTCTACTCCTCCCGCTGCCCTCCTTTTTATGCTCAGGTACCTATTTGCAGGAGGGGAGAAGTGTGGGCAGGGAGGGCTCCAAGTTTCACTACATGAGGGAAAAACCAGGTAGAATAAGAGTCAGGAAATGTGGTTTTGGTCCTAATTCTGTCCACTTCTTTGCCTTTAGGCAGGAAATACAGCCCCTTGCTACTTAGAGTCTGGTGCTTGACCAGCAACCTGGGCTTTATCTGGGAACTTGTTAGAAGTGAAGAATCTCAGGTCCTGACCCAGATTCAATGAATCAGAACCTGCATTTTAACAAGAGACACAGGTGAGTTGTGTGCACCGACTTAGCCTATCCCAGCCTAAATTTTCTGTAGAATGAGATTTCAACCCCTGCATGATCATATTGCTCTAAAATTCCACAATTTTATGAATGATAGGAAAAGAAGAGATAGCTCCTCTTTCAGAAGGACCCAGCAACTGTTTTTTGATGCTTTGTCTCACAGTTAGATCCCGTGAGCAAAGCCCTGAGGTGTCTTGCTGAGGTGTTGGAGGGCAGCAGAAGCTGTCCACCTGTGAATGCAGGGAAGCGCCACAGTCAAAGAATGTCCTCCAAGAGCTGAGCGTCACCAGCTCAGCTGGTGCCAGTCACGCCCGGAGCCGTCTGGGGTCTCTGAACGCCACTTTGATCTTGGATGTTGTCTTTGGGGTTGTTCATCTGAAAGGAAGGCCAAGAGTCTTGGCAACTCTCCCAGGACATAACAGGAGTTCTCTGAAGATCCGAGAAGGACTGTGTCAGAAGAAAATGAGATGCTAATTAGGAAAAAAACCACCACAAAATAGGATGGAAATCTGGCGGTGAATGTTTCCTTCAGGAAGGCATTTGTCTTTGCTTCTGCCCTCTAGCTCTCTCAGCTGGTCCTGAGGGACACATTTATTTCTGAAGCCGCCATGGGGGACAGGAAGATCTCCCTTGATGATGCATCCACAGAGCGTGGCTGCAGTTCTGAGGTCATGCCGAGACATATAACCACCAGCACTCCACGGGGATGGCCCCTGGAGCCAGAAGAAGGCTTCCTCCAGGCAAGGAGCTATGGCAGAGTGATTTCCCCCCCGGGGCAGCAGACAGTCAACCCTCTCTCTCTAGTTTCTGATCCACCTGTTTACATTATACATCACACCTAGGATTACAAAGTAACGGCAACTGCTATTTTTCTTAAATAACATATGAAGCTGACCTGACTGTATGAGTTTTTGTATATTTCTTAAAAAGTTTCAATCAGCCATAATCCTTCCTTAGATAAACCTCATGGGATATGAGACCACCAGTGTAAGTGGAATATTTGTTAAAGGGGAGGCAGTGTGAGGTGGAGAAGCAGATCCACCCCGGGAAGGTGGAGACATGGGTTCAGGTATTACCTCTGATTCAAACCCTAGACTAGTTAAGCTCTGGGACTCCATCTATAGACAGGAAAACCAAACTGGATGACTCTTCTAGCTTTTATGTGCTAGAATTTTTAACAAGTCAGCTTTGTAACCACATCTCATGTGTTGCCTTGCGTTTTCTTTCTTTTGTGAGTGTCTTGATTCCACTAGTAGTTTGAAAACACATTGTGCGAAGAGATCCTGTATGTTACTCCTTTTGTATTAGACCATTGAAGTCTAACCAGAGCTTACAGTTGACCAAGTAAGTGCTTTGCAGAACAAATGTGTGAAAAAATGGCCTTGAACTTGTCTAAACTCTACCCCACAGATGCCAGGCAAAAATAAAATATTTTATCCAACTCTATCCAGTGCGGGTAATACAATAGATTTGGCTTTAAGAAAATTGTTTGCACCAAAAATCTTACAAACATTGGCAGCTCTCAGTGACTCTTTGTCTTATAAATGGGGTCTGTATAAGTCATGGTCCTGGCAGGAAGCCCGTGGCACTCTCAAGATGGGTAATTTGAAGTTTAGTAAAGGAGCAGAAACAGCCAGGGTGGCTCTTCCCAAGTAGAAACCTAAAAAGAATATGGAGGGAGCAGGTGTTGGAAGCCAGGGGAGCTGGATGGAGAGGCGCTCTAATAGGGTGATGCCTTCGGTAAAGGGATACGGCCACCTGGCAGAGAGAGACCTAGGAAAACTACACCTCAACATGTTACAAATTAATTCCATTGTCTTTTAACATGCAGGACTTATTTTAAATTCATAACAGAATAAAAGGCAAAAGCCACCAAACTTCACAGATGCTTACAATTTAAAAACTAGAAGGAATCTTCCACATTATGTAGTTCTATTGCTTCATTGTATAGATTTAACCAAGAGAAATCAAGGCAGGCAGGCAGCCTTGGGTAACAGAAACAAAACCTCCAGATTACTAGCCCAGAGATCTTTATATTCTACTTTGTTGCTCCCTTTACCTGCTACTTAGACAAACCAGAGTTTTCTGTCCTTGGCCAAAAGTTTCTTTTCAGGAGATACGTGACTAGTGAGCACCAAATGCTTCGAAGAAAGCCCAGGACAGCTGAGCTTAGTTTTGCAGGGGTGCCTCTCCTAACTGGTTCCATTGCTCTCCCCACCTGACCTTAAGCACCTATAGAGAAGAGAATTCAGCAACACTGGTAGACAAACAAATATTTTGAATTTCTCCCCAGTAATAGGACAGAACAAGGCAGCCTGGGCAGAGGTGGAGCTAGGAAAACTTCCGAGTCCGGCACTGTACTGGATCCGGCCATCCAAGGCAGACAGCTTAGTGAAATTTCAGGTACTTGGGTCTTTGCCTTTATGTCTGATCCTCTATAAAGGAGGAGTAATATTTGATGAGAAACAAAAGATTTGAGCAAACCAGATAATAATGACGTACGAGAATAGGCATAGGAGCTTAATTGTTTAAATCCTGGATTAATACATGACGTGAGGTATAAAATTCCAAATGCAAGGACTCCAGCAGAAGCAGTGGATGGGGAGCCATGATATGACCCATACTTAGAGCTCTAGGCTGAGTAAGGGTGCATTGGAGGGTGAGGAACTGGGAGCCAAACTCTCTTCTTTAAGTAGAAAAGGAATCGGTTCATTCCCACTTGTCATTCTGGCAGTCTCTGAAGAAAAACAGGTATTCCAATGCAAGAATGAGAGCTAGCAAGTATGACTTGATGAGCTTGCTGAGTTGTGCCATTAAGGAGAGAGAGAGTAACAGACCATCTCTGATGGATCATGAGCAGGGCTATCTTAGCAGTAGTCCAGGAGACAGCTGCCTACGAGGTCAGGACTGCCATGTACAGTTGGGCAGCTTGTGCACTGCTCAAAGGCACTGTCCCAAGGAGTGCACGGGCTGAAATCCAGTCTACCTATCACTAGCCAAATCATGTGGGAAAAGGATTCTTTTCGCAAAGGCACTTGCAGGGCTGCCCAGAGAAGGGTACATTTTTCTAATTCATGCAAAAGTATCATGTAGACTACTGGCTGCCTGGGATCTTTTTATAAGTGCAGAATCTCAAGGCCTGCCCCAGAACTATTCAGTCAGAATCTTCCTAGTAACAATATCCCAGGTGATGTGTATACTCGTTAGAGTCCGAGAAGCACTGACCTAAAAGCACAGGAGAACACATTTCACTTTCAGAAGAGGAAACAGATGCAGAGGAAAGCGCTTTACTCAGAGAAAAAGTGGGGTTGTACTTTGGCCCCCTAGGTTCCAGCCCTTTACTGGCTTTTCCAGACTAATAACCCTTTATCATCTCTGATCTATTTTATCGTAGTAGCACAAGAACCCATGGCCTGAATCCCTCATTAATTTTAGAGTTTTAAGGCTCCTAGGATCCTCAAGATTTGTGGCACCTTTTTAAAGACTTTGTGTTCACTTCTGAATGGGGGTCCTGGGATTTTTGTCTGACCCAGACGAGTGGAGCTGCCCCTGCCCTAATCCTGCTCGGAGCTCCACTGCTTAGATTCCAGCTGGACCCTAGGTCTAGGAACGCTGGAGAAGCTTGGCGTGCACGTGTGTTTACGTGAGGGCGTTGCAGAGCACGCACATGCGCAGGGGTTGGGTGCGCAGGGCAGAGGGAATTGCACTGCATGAAATCTTGCTCTTCTACTTGTCTTTTTAGTTAGGGTTTTATCCTTCCTCGAAGGGCCTCAGCCACCCACTTAGCTCGTCATCCAGTCCCAAAGAGCCTGCCCCCAAATTTTCCTCGCATTCTTCATCTGTGCAAACACAATGTACTTCTAAATTTGGAGTGCCTTTAAACTGAAATTGCTCCATTGTTGATCTAACTTCTCTCTCAGTCTCTCTCTCTCTCTTTTAAATTAAATCACCTTCTTTACTGGTTACTGCCTGATGATGCCCAGCCTAAAATAGAAAGTCTTGAGGCCAAAGTGTCAAAGAGAGAATTCAGAGTCAAAAAGCCTAATTACAGTGCATCCATTTGGAGTAGCGAGCATTTCACGTTTGAACTATCAGCTTACCGCTTTGAGAAATCTGTTTCCTTTTTTTACTTAGAATTTTCTCATTATCTCTTTTTTTCTATTCTCTGCATGTGTGTGTGTATGTGTGTGTGTGTGTGTGTGTGTGTGTGTGTGTGTCTCCCCTCTTCCTCTACCCTCGCCCTCACACCGGAGAGGACCTCTTTTGTCTTCTCTAAGCTGATTATGATTTTCCAAGCTCTCCTTTGTGAGTCCCAGGAAAGAGAAAAAGACAATGGAAACAGGTGTCCACAGCAGGCTTTCACAATATGACAGCCTCTTCCTGAACCAGGGCTCCTCTGTCTGCCCTCTTCTTGCTCCGAGGGGAGCTATCTCCATCCCTCACACTCCCCGGGTCTGGAGACTGGGGACGTGCAGTACGTGGGCACGCGGAGCTCTGTGGCACCCCTGGCCAGCTGGCCCTTGGTCAGGAGGCCACTGACTCCTGTTCCGGATCACACCCACCTCCTTTCTTCTCTCCTCCCCACCTCTAGCCATTTGTAAGGTAGGTGGAAAGATGCTGAAGGAGTTACCGTCGGATACTTTTTATTAAAAGAAAAAACAAAGGAGGACCAGCTATCTTCTTAAACTGAGAGAATAAAGGGACGGGGTCAGAAGTTTAAGAAAAGTTGAGGTTTTCCACTGTTATGCCGGAGAAAAAGGGTGAGAAGTGCTCATGAAAACAGAAGGGTTGGGTGACTTTGTGACTTTCTTCCAACTGCTTGTGCAAGTGGAAAAGGCAGACTTTGTATTCATACTCATTTCCTCCCTCTCCTCTCACTCACTTTGCCTTCAGAGTAAGGAGGGATTTTTTCCCAGAGAGACGCTTGACTCATTAATAATCAGTTTACAGGGAATGAAGGGAGGGAGGAGACATTTTTCAATAAAAGGTGGCGGGGAATAGCTCAAGCCACGTGACTCACTTCCCCTCTCTGTGTCTTAATTCCCTTGGACATAAAATTAGGATAATGCAGCGATCCAATCCACAGCACAGGGATATTGGCAGAACCATGTTAGATAATGTATGGGAAAGAGTTTTGAAAAGTATAAAGTTGCTCTAAGATTAGAAGATGCTACTGCTATCAAATCACTGTTTTAAGTGCTTTGTGGGTAGAAGATTGAGTAAGAATTATTTACCAATCAAAGGGTTTACAATAAAATTAGGGAGACAAGACATGCAGCGTATAATAACAGATAATAATAGGAACAGATGAGTGGTACAGGTACAAATGAGTAGTCAATAGACCCACAAGCTGTACAAACATAGAGCAGAGAGTGATTTGGGATGGTCTCATTGAAGACATGGGGGCTACTGTGGGTTGAATTGTGTCCCCCAAAAAGATATGTTGACGTCCCAACCCCCAGGACCTCACACGTGACCTTATTTGGAAATAGGGTCGTTGCAGATGTAATTAGTTAAGGTCATACTGGATTAGGGTGGGTCCTTAATCCAACATGACTGGTGTCCTCTTAAGAAGGGCAGAGGGAGACACAGGCAGGGGAAGGTCATGTGAACACACACACACACACACCCACGGACACACACACACACAAGGAGAGAAGGCCATGTGACAACAGAGGCAGAGACTGGAGTGATGCAACTGCAAGCTAAGGACGCCAAGGATTGCTGGCCACACCAGGAGCTGGAAGATGCAAGGAAGTCTCCTCCCCTGCAGGTTTCAGAGGGAACACAGCCCTGCTCCTTGATTTCTCACTTCTAGCCTCCAGAACTGTGAGAGAATAAACTTCTGTTGTTTTAAGCCTCCCAGTTTGTGGTACTTGGTTAAAGCAGGTCCAACTAATACGGAATCTGAGCAGGGCCTCGTAAGCTGTGCTGCATCCCCAGAGGCACAGCAGAGAAGAAAAAGCGATTCTTCGGATGGTGTTAGGTCCGATGCTCCCCTAGTGTGTAGGAGGGAAGCATCACCAGTCAAGTTAACCATTTCTCAATTTGCTATAATATATTGGAATAATGTCTGGGTTCCGTCTGGATAAGATCGGCAATTTCTAGTGTATTATTTAGTAATCAATACTATCTTAACTTTGCTACCTAGTCTATTTGGTTTGGCTGCACGAACTCTTTTTAAATGACGTCTCCTTGCTTATTATCTATTTATTGTCTATGAAGAATCGTGCTGACCCTGTTCTCATTTTTTAAAAATCAATGTTTGGCTTTCATGTTTATTGATGTTCAGATCTTAGTGGGACTCAAATTTCCTGGTAAATTTTGACATTTAGCTCCGAGGAGAGCAGTTCAAAATGACCTACTAAGAAACTCCTAAAGTGCTCTGAGCTCTGTTTGATATTCAGATTTTGCTTCAAGGAAATCCTGTTCTCTTAAGAAGCTGTTATGGTCTATTGGGCCAGTATCATACCTTGAGAAAGTTCTAAGAGCCATATTTACACATTCAGCTGTCATAGATCCAAAGTAGCCATTAGTGATGATTAGGTAAACAGAACAACTTCAAATGTCCCTAAATACATATTTGCAGATTAATAGACCATTGGGTGAGGTGTTTCTCTTTTAAATAAGCCCCGTTCTTTTAAAACAAAATTCTGGTTAGGTTATGAGCACACTGGGGAAGGCTGTCCCTGTTTCTGTGTATTACCAGTTACCACGTCAGCGTTGTATCTTAGCATTCTTTGGATGGTAAGGATCCATTCTAAAGATGTTGTGGAGTATGCACCATTCATTCAAGGCAAGGCTCAGGATACTAATCAGTATCTGAATTTTAGAGCGCAGGCTTCTGTTTAGGTGTCCCCAAAGGTAGTAATGGATGTCTAAGGGCTATTTTCATTATTTCAGAAAGTCTAATGGAGATCATGCATTTACACTTGGGTAACCAGGTAACCACATGATCCAATTCAAGAGTCAACTCTGCTTTATAAAGGTGTAAGAGTTTAGAGTCTGAAGCCAGACTGCCTGAAATTCAGTGCAGCACCACAACTCACTAGCTGTGGAGCCTTGTCCTGTATATTCAATCTCTCTGAGCCTCGGTTTCCTCATCAGTGAAATAATGATGACAACAGTGTGTACTTCATATGATGGTTGTGAGGCTTACCTGATTTGATGCAAGGAAGGCTCTTAGCCCCCGGCACACAGTCAGTTCTTGATAAATGCTTATTATGACTTTTTGCTTTTAGCTGAACTATATGAATTCGAACCAGATAGTTTATGCTAATCAGAAACTCTACTCGGCAACGGCATATCTCAAATTAATTTTTATTAATTAAAAAGAATTTATGTATAAGATATCTCTTAAAACCTGGCTTGTAGAGGGAGAAAAAAAATAAAAGGGGTCATTGGTAGTAAAACTATTTTCATCACTGTGCTTTGGTTTTTGTAAGATTCTCTTGTTTATGCTGTATTGACACAGCATCCAAAACCATAAAGGGAACACCCAGTCCTTGAAAGCTCTATCATCCTAATATAATAATAATTTTCACTTGGACACAGTCTCTAATTATGGCTCCTTAGGTTTCGCTTTAAATATCCAAGGAGATTCAGGAGAATAGAAAAATGAAAATGCACGCTGACTGACAGTCCCATACCAAAATCTGGGAGGAGCCTCCACTTGATAAGGCAAATGCAGCTAAATAGAAGGAGAAGCCTACCCAGGATGATAAAACTTAAAATGCAAAGTGCCAAAAGTGGACCCACACTGGAGGGAGTATTTGCAGCATTGATGCTGTTGGTGCCACAGACGGTGTCATCATCATTCAAGACTAGGAAGCTTCCTGTAACCTCCCCTAAGCTGAGCCTTGTTCTTCTTCATCCATTGTCTGACTTCCCAGTGCAGCCTCTGCATCCTTCTCTCATATCACTTGTCACAACATATTGATACTATCTGTTTATAGGTCTAAGTCTAAATCTAAATTGTAGGAACCATGTACCAGTCATGTTTGCATCTGCAATAACTGGCAGAATGTCTGGCCCACAGTAGACACTCAATAAACGCAAGTTGAGCTGAACTGTGCAGACTTTATCCTATGTTTTGCTGAAAGTCAGCTGTACTCTCTGCTGTGTGTTCCTGAACTGCTAGTTTTGTCATCTGTCAAAAGAAAAGACTTTGCTTACTCAGTCAGTAATTTATTCACTCATTTAATTAACATCTTCTGAGTTTCTACCTGGTGCCAGACACTGTACACGTGTGCAGCTTGATATGACTTTCTTTGGAATCCAAGCTGATGCCTAGTATGACTAACTCCTTTTCGAGGTTCTCAGACATGCTTCCTCTAATTCTTCATTCGAGAACTTTTCCTAAGATCAAGCTCAAGCTCGTTGGTCTAGAATTTGATCAACATACTTTGCTCACCATTTCAAATTTAGAACTACAGTTGTCCGTCTCCAAACTTCTGATACCAACTCTCATTGTCTGTAACCCTTCAAACATCACTGGTAACAACAGCTGGGAAATCTCAGGCATAATGCTCTACATGGCACACGATGTAATTTTTTTAGGGCCAAAAGATGTGCAATCATTGACTTGCAATACCTCATATTTCTCATCTAATTCAATTTTAATCCCTCTTACAGTTTATGTAGGAAGATCATTTTCTCTGACAGAGACAGAAGGAAAGAAGATGAATGGAAAATAGAAAACTGGTTAGTAATGCTTCCCTGGTAGCCTGTAATCAATTCACTACTTACCTAAGTGAGGCTGCCAATAACAAGTTTAAATTTGCCCCAATTGAGGATTAACTGCTATAGAAATTGCCTTCCAACCAAAAATAATTAGGAAACTGGACAAAACATATGAAGCAATTGTTTTCAGTTATTGGACAACAGTCAGCTTAGGACTGATTCCCCGAGAGATGCAAAATAAACCAGGTGAGCCCTACGATCGCCCCAACCTGCTGCCTGTAGACAGTTTTCAAGCTACAGCAAAAGAAGAGGGAACCCAAACACAGTCTGGTGCTCTCATCAAGTTTAGGAGTTTGGGGAATGTGAGGTGACCAGAATTTGTGAGGAAGAGTGCAGGAGAGAAAGGAGCTGTAGAGAGAGAGACAGAGAGAGCAAAACTGCTCTGGGGATATGCAGAGGTGTCTACTTGAGTCTTTGGCTGAACGCTTACCTGCACAGGTATGAAGTGAAATTCCATGAAGCTAAAGAAAGAACAACCAGAAAGCAGTAGGTGAAGCAATTTCTGGAGCTTACTCAAAGCTAAGAGTAGTTCTTATTTTGACCAGTCAGGGTGGAGAGACCTTCTAATATATGGGACATTCATTGGTGGTGGTGTGCTGGAGCTGGCTTGTACAAGCTTGAGATGGCTGCTTGTTAAGTTTTCAGGAATTTTGAGAGCTGTGTGATGTTACATTGGTAGATTGAAATTGGCTGTAATAGAAGTAAACAAACACTACAACACAGGTGTGTATTTTTTTCTTGGAGAACAGTTGTTAAAATTTACAAGCACACTACTGAGCATGGGGTAGAGTCTTTAGAAGAACCATGTTTAAGCAGTTTAGTAGTTTTGTCCTAGAACAAAATCTACCCTCAAAAAAAAAAAAAAGGAGATCAAGTTGGTCTACAAGTAACTTAACCTCAAGTTAAGCTCAATTAAGGTCCAATACTCTTGAAAGTAATATAACAAAATCCAACTCTTAACACAATAACATTCATAACAATATGAATAACTTCAATTCTATTAAAATAAATGTAATTCATTATCAAAAACCTTTTCCCAGAGAAAACTCCACGCCCAGAGGATTTCACTGAATTCTACAAAAATTTAAGGAAGAAATAAAATCAATTCTACACAAACTTTTCCAGAAAATAGAAGAGGAGAAAATACTTCCTAATTCAAAATGTTATGAGGCGAGCATTACCTTGTTGTCAAAACCAGACAAGAACATTACAAGACATTACATTAGAAGGAAACTGCATACCAATATCCCTCATTGACATAGATACAAAATCCTTCACAAAATATCGATATTAACAAATTGAATCCATCAATATAAGGATAAAAATATACAAGGACCAAGTGTAGTTCATCCCAGGAATGTGATGTTGGCTTAACATTTGAACATCAATCCATATATTTCACCATATTAACACATTAATGAAAGAAGTCAGACATGGACTCTCTTCTGCATGATTCCATTTATATAAAATTCTAGATTTAAAACATATGTATATTATACCTTAATAAAACTGATATTTAAATTGTTTTGGCTCAAATTAGCAAATGCCCTCATAGCAAAAGCAGCTTCCATAATCCCCTTGTTTCTCTAAGCCTCCTCTTTCCATTCCTTCTTTAGCCTAGTGATTTCTTAGTACAGTGTCAGCTCTGGATTGTTGGTCCAAAGGCCTTGGCCTGCCACCACCAGAAATGGGAGCCAGTCATTGATTTTCTTGGAGAGTCCATAAGAGAAGGTGAAGCATGGACTCCTCAGTAGAGTGGGAGGAATGGGGTTTTGGTTTGGGGTCATGGGGTTTCTCTCCTCCTTTTCCTTCTTTTGTCATGTAAGTAAATGTTTGAGGCTGGGCCCCCGGATATACTTTCTTAGGTTCAACACAGAAACGTTTATTCATTTGTCGTGGCAATTAATATGTCAAAAACTGGACTTAAGATCAAACGACCAAGAGAATTCCCTGGCAGTCCAGTGGTTAGGACTCCACGCTTCCACTGCAGGGACCATCGGTTTGATCCCTAGTCGGGGAATTAAGATCCCACAAGCTGTGCAGCACGGCCAAAAAAAAGAAAAAAAGAAAAAAAAGAAAGAGGAAGATAAAACAACCAGATTTTTTACAACTGGTTCTGTGTGAACTTGAAGTGAACAAATCGCTTAACTTCTCTTGGCTTCAATATTATCCTTCAACAGATGAGGATCGATAACTCCTAAAATGATTCCAAATAAATATGATTCCTTACCTTCCAGAGGAAAGACTTCCACACAACTACTCTTCTCTCACACCATTGCTTAAGATTGTTCATCTGCTTCCTATTCATAACTTCAAAAACCATGTCTGTCAAATGTTAATGCTCAATTATATTCAGTTTAGTAAATGTAATATACAATAATACCTCATTCATCTAGCACTCAGTTCTCTTGATTTCTCAATTCTCTAGAATAAAATCAGGGATAGGATAAGAAGCTTTGAAACAGGAAAAGGGGAGAGTCTCTCAGGAGTCCATTCAAAGGTTGGAGAATTTTCCTGAAAGAAGAAACCCATTACTTAGGGTTAATTTGTTGGGTGTTTTACATCCAAACCTAATAAAATTAATTAGTTTGTTCTCGAACCTTTGCTAGTTCGTCATCAGTAAATTAAAAGGTACGTTGACAAACCAATTACAAAGGGGGAGATAGAAAAACCATAAAACATAGGTACAATAAAATACAGATGATTCTAATATAGAAACTGTCTTATACACATACTTCAACAGGTCCTGAGGGAGCTACTGTATGGGAACTAAGTACAACTACTAATTTTCTTTAATGTTACTATCTTATGTTTTAAGGGACAACCTCTCAGATATCTGGAAAACTGGATGGATTCTCCAGGATGACTCAACCTTCGACAGTTCTGGAAAGCTGATGTTTACTATAGTATATTTTATTTAGCAGCTGTTTCATATGTACTGTGTTCTCAACTAGACTGAAGCTTCTCAAGGGGAAGGCCAAGTCATATACTTCTTTGCCTCTCATATAGCCACCTTCATACGTATCATGAGATTAATGGCACCACATTCACATGGATGTAGTTTAGGTAAAGGACCCAAACATCTAAACAGAGCCTGACACATAGCTGGTGCTCAACTAATGTCGGTCGAATGAATGATGTTAGTGTTTTGTGCAGTTCAAGAAGCACTTAAATTATTATTGATTTTAGGGATCTATATATGTATAACTGAATCGCTTTGCTGTGCAGCAGAAATTAACACAGCATTGTAAATCAACTATACTTCAATAAAATATTTTTTTTAAAAAAGCTTCATTATATGCTTGGACTGTCATCCTTTTCTCCAAAAAACTTACTAATCCTCCTCCTTACACAATTAAAATACTCTCTAAAATCACACAAATTCCCAAAGATTTTCGGTCTGATGGCTTCTCTTGAGTCCCATGAAGAGTGAATTGCAAACTCCCATGACTTTTGTCCTTACGCTCTTCTCAAAATGCTCGTGTTCCCTACACTAAACATTTCTCTCATCTCTGATTCATATTTGACATGAAGAGTTTGCAGATTGGGTTTAACATTTATATTTTATTTTCTCTTTTCTCTTTTCATGTTCACATCACGCAGTTGTCTTAGATCACATGTTTTTACGGTCATGGTGGGACATATCTTTGTAATGATTTTTGACAGTTTCCTGTAGGCAATTGGGTGCTTAAAAATACCTTAAGAAATATGAATTAGGGAATTAAGGATTCAAGTACTTCCAAAAAATATTTTCGTTGGATACTTTCTGACATCAAAACATTTTAGAATGGAGAAAGGAAAGAATTAATTTGTGGTTGACTCTTCTGTAAAATTCTGGGATAATTCAACAAGTCTGTTGTGTACCTCTTACATAACTAATGTAGGGCTAGTGAGGTAGAGGGTGCCAAAGTGATCTAACCCAACATTATGGCGCAACAAGAGTATTTAATATATTTAATTTGTCTTTGTATAAATATAATAAAAAAGCACATTTTTAATCTTGAAAAATTAAAGAAAAACTTTAAATGACCCATGTTCCCCCCACCCTGACAAGACTATTTCTTTATGCTTTAGAAATACTACTTGGGTACAGAACATACATAGAAAACCCAGTCCCTGCCCTGGAGGAGTTATAAATCTCGGTGGGAGGAGACAAGAGCTACACAGCTGAAGTAGCTATAGAACTAGTTGAAACCCTGTGTAACAAGTGTTAAATGGAGCATTTACAAAGGAGGAAAGGTAGAGCCTATAGAATCTTTACCTCCAAACATGCTTCAAGATACTATAACCAAAGTATGAGAAAATGTCCAAAAAATAAAACTCCCTATTCCAGCGACCTGCTGGTTGAACAACAGCATTGAGGAAATGTTCTCGGTACCAGTAAAACCCACTGACCCAGGTGGAAGACAAGGATTCTCAGCCCATCAACTGTGATGCAACCAAACCTTCAGACAAGCTGGGTTATGAGAGGTTTTGCAAAGCTTTCTTGCCATTTATCCCGTGCTTAGAAATGGCTTGACACCTCTGCGGAGTCATGGCCAAAACAAACCCTATTTTAGGCCTGAACGTTTGGGCAGATACTAAAACACACCCCAGCCTTGAGGACGTTAAGTCCTCGCTTTTCTCCCAGAACAAACGGCAGCCTGAGAAAAACAAGCAGTCATGCATATTTGTGCTGGGAAATTTTTAAAATGTGCACTTTATTTGGCAGGATATGTATCAAATCTCCGCACTCAATGAAAAGCGCTGCTACCTCGATACCAGGTGGCCTTCTCTTTTTGTGAGGTGGGGAGGGGGCTGCTTTTCACTCCAGGCACAAGAATCAGGATCTTCTAATTTACACCCGCAGTTCTAGTTTGAAAATCAAATTCCACGAAGCTTAAAAATTATTTTCATCACTCAAGTTTGTTTGTTTTTTTTTGTTTTGTTTTGTTTTTTATATACCACTATTTTTTATTTCATAGATGATTCTAATATACAGCCAGGAGTGAGAATCATTGGCTTAACTTAACCTTCTTGACAATCTGGTTGTAAATCAAAGAATACTTCTTTCTGGTTTTATCTATTTTTAAAAGCCAATCTTTTCTAGTATACATGCATATTAACAAATACCTCTATTAACAACACAAATGCAATCAGAAGAACACAATTTGTCAACGGCTTTCATAGTGAACATTTACCTACAGGGGCAACACAATCGATCCTTATTCCACTGCTGGCCCGTTCCACAGCTAAGGATTTGGTGAGGTTGTAAACACCTTCTCTGGCAGCTCCACTATGCCTAGATGCAGGAGCTCGGTCGCGATGGCCTTTCCGATGCCCGTACCCCCGCCGGTGACGATGGCCACTTGGTGCTGCATCAAGCCTGCTGCCAGGCAGCTTTTGCCCTTGACCTAAGAACTCACGGCCACGGGACATTTGAGCGATGAAGCATAGGCCAGATCAAGTCACTGGGTCCACGCCGCCTTTTAAATATCTCAAGTTTTAAAAATTAATAAACAAATGAACATATTTCCACTCAAATGTTGCCTACTTCACTGGCATACTAATATCACTAAGATTTTTTTCCAAATCACAATTATGACTTACCCTGAGATTCTAGAAAATTTGGTAAAAAGTGATTTTCTCTAAACACCTAGAATAAACTGGAATCACAGAATTTTAGAACTGTACATGAGTTTTTGAGATTTTTCCATTCTTTTTCTTCATATTACAGTTGAGATTTTGGGAAATTAAAAGATTATCAAGATAACATAACTATTCAGTGGAAGAATCCCCTCCCTCCTGCTTCCACCTTAGTGAACATTCACCTAACATTTGTTGGATGTCTTGCCTATGTCAAGAACGTTCATGTTCTTGCCTCTGGATTTATCAAGATGGGGAAACCTCAGGGAGTTTACATTCAAGTAGGTGTAGATTGCTCATAGTTAGATCTTAGAGAAATGTTAAATATTTATTTTAAAAAAATTTTTATTGGAGTATAGTTGATCTACAATGCTGTGTTAGTTTCTGCTGTACAGAAAACTGAATCAGTTCTACATATACATGTATCCACTCTTTTTGTAGATTTTTTCCCAACATAGGTCATTAGAGCGTATTGAGTAGAGTGCCCTGTGCTATATGGTAGGTCCTTATTAGTTATCTATTTTATATATAGTCTTGTGTACATGTCAATCCCAATCTCCCAGTTTATCCCTCCCCCCTCCTTGCCCCCTGGCAACCGTAAGTTTGTTTTCTACATCTGTAACTCTATTTCTGTTTTGTAGATAAGTTCATTTGTACCCTTTTTTTAGATTCCACATATAAGCGATATCATATGATATTTATTATTTAATACTTTTTTTGGTTAAAAAAACAAATAAAACCCGCTATTCACACAACTCCCACCTTGTCTTAACCATGTCAAGGTAAGAAGTACGGCCATAATGTGTTTCAAATCCTAAGACCTATAGTGGATCCTCATTATCCCAATATGAATCATCCAGGGGACTACACTGTAGGCTATGTAAGGAAGCAAAAGTGGTTTTAATCAGAAAATGTCCACTAAATGATTTTCCACTTAAAAATTAGTGCCCTCTCAAACATCCCTCCTCACTCAGTGCTGGTGTTTAGTTTCACCCTTTGGGTCAACATCTTTGTTGGCCAATCTTTCCCTGATCATTATAAACACCAACACAATGCCAACTGGTTGCAAAATAAAATCAAAAATCTTACTGAAAGGATTGATAAAGTCAATCAAGTTGATATTGAACGGCTCACTCACATGCAAAACTGTTGATAAATGAAGAGCAACTAGAAATACCATGGTTAATGGAAGAAGAGAAAGTTGCAAGGATGGTGACATAAAAGTTACCTCCATAAAGAATGGTTTGAGTATCCTTGAATTAAGAGAAGCCCCTGAACAAATTAATGAAGTTCTTGAATATTTTTCCAAAGATGATTCTCTTTGTAATTGTAGGATTAAACTCAAACAAGAAATGGAGGCCATTGTATTATGCCAGTATATACTTTTGACAGAAAAATCACAAACTCCAAAAAAGAATGACTATTTATGTCATTCTTGGTTCATTCTAAGAATAAAACACAGTTTTAATTTAAATATATATTTTATATACAAAATAATATAAACTTATTTTTAAGATTTTTAGTTTGATTCTTCAAGATATAGTCCCTATCACTCTTTAATTTGGACATTTGTTCCCAATTTCAAGTAGATTTTGTACCCATGATTTTCAACAGTAAAGATAACCTATAATTGTAGAGATGAAGGACTGAAACCCAGAAAGCATAGCATCTAGAACTGGCAGCACCTAGTCACTTGAGTCTTCCATCACCCAGAGACTGCTAATCTCTATACAAGGAGGTAAGGAATTTGCCTTGCACTTAACGTGGCTTTTCAGTCAAGGTAAGAATTTGATGGCAGGAGAAGAAGTAAGACACTGAGGAAAGATCTTAAGGAAGATCAAATAAAACTTGTTTTCCCTTCACTTTAGCTAAAGAAATGACATGCCTAAAATTGATCTTAATCCAAAATGTACATTCCAGGGATAAGTCTTGCCCATTTTAAAGTGTTTTCTGGTGCAATTAAGAGACATACTTAAGATAGGGATTAATCCTGATGATTCGGTTTAGAGTTCTTTTTTAAAGAGGTTACACAGAAGAAACCATAATGCTCCCCAGCACCATCACCCCCACTGCCTTGCTCCTTCCAGCAAGTGGTAATGTAAGGCTAAAAGGAGTTCCAATATGCGATGGACTGAATGTTTGTGTCCTCCAAAAATTCATATCCTGAAGTCCTAACCTCCAGTGCGATTGTACCTGGAGGTGGGGCCTTTGGGAGGTAATTAGATTTAGATGAGGTCATGAGGATGGGGCCCCCATGATGTGGTCAGTGCCCTTATAAGAAGAGGAAGAGAGACTGGTACTCTGGTGCACTGGCACACTCTCTCTCTCTCTCTCTATCCCCCTCCACACTGCCACCTCTCTCCCTGCCATGTGAGGACACAGCAAGAAGGTGGCCAGCTGAAAGCCAGAAAGTGGACCTTGACCAGGAACTGAATCTGCCTTGGTCTTGGACTTCCCAGCCTCCAGAAGTGTAAGAAAAGAGATGCTTTCTGTTTAAGCCATCCAGTCTATGATATTTTGTTATGGCAGCCTGAGCTGACTAAGACACAAGGTCTCCAAACCAAGTTTTGGTTCTTAATTGGCACTTTGCCAGTAGGCCACAATTTCTTCTTATATTGACATGAAGAAGATATCAGTGTCTGGAGCCAAGAGGCTAGAGATGTCCTGTCTCATTCAGAAGGACAGGAGCCGGTCGGCTCTTCATCACCTCAGAGGGTAAAGCATCCATTGCATCACCTCTGGGCTGTGCCCTCGGCTCTAGTGACCACTAGTTGTTACTTTGGTCGGCCCAATAGCTCTTGGACTAATACAGTGGCAGTCAGTCTAAACAAAAAATATCAAGGCCTCTGCTCTGCCCTCGGTAATATAGAAATAGAATAGCCATAGTCTCACCTTCAGTCATTCTAGAGACTAGCTGGGGAGAGTGAGGGCATCCGTAGGCTATTAGGCCTGGCTCAGGCCCCCACAGTACCTAGGCCTCTGATCCACCAGATCTACTTGCTCATCAGCACGGAGCATGAGAAAAATCCAACCATTTCTGCCCTTAATGAGAATGTCCTCGGTAACTCTGCCATGGTGACAGAAGGATCCCAGATGGAGTAGATGAAGAATGTTTCCCCAGCAGTCTCTGTTGGCTGTTTTTCATGGAGCTCTGTCAGCTGTGGCCCATCACAGTGGTTCCTCCATTCTCCTGTGTGCAGCTGTCCTCAGCTGCAGTGCCCAAGAGCTGGCAGCAACTCCCGACAATGAGATCTGTTCCCCCGAGAGTCCTGTCCTATTCATCCTCATGCCTCTGGTCCCTGGAACCACTTCAGTGTCTTGGGACTGGACTTCACTGAATGCTCTTAGCGTGCCACCAATGGCTAGCTCCCAGTGGGGTCCCCACGGAAACCCCATGGAGGCAGCTGGGCTGTCACCTTCAGTCTCCCACCAGCACCAAGCACAATTCGCTAGCTCGTCCCTCCATCAGGCTCAGCAAGCTCCTCCAGTGCTCACTGCTTCAAGTAATGGCAGCACTAAGCCAGCAGCTGGTCCAGAGACCTCTCCTCTCTTCCTTCATATTCAACTGAACCAAGACTTCTATTCTATCGTAGGTCAAAATTCCACTCTCTTTCCATTCTCACTGGCCTTAATTAGACTATTGGTCTATATTCTAACTGTCCTCTCTGACTCCAGCCTTTAGGATCACTAATTTGTCTTCTACCTTATTTATCAGTTCCTCCCCATGCTCAACAATTTTTGGTGGTTCCCTGTTATCAACCGTTTTAAGCCCAAACATCTTAGTAAGACACTTAAAACACCACATCATCAGGATCCGACCCAACATTCCTGAGTCACCTGTCACTGTACTCAACCTTACACCTTGCATTCAGATCTCACTGAAATATTCTTTATATGTACTCTGGAATTCACCACGTACATCCCTGCAGGGTTCCCTCTCCTGGGAAGGCTCAATCTTACAACCATGAACATATTTATTGAAATTCCGGTTCAAAAGCTACATCTTCTCATTAGGCTTTCCACCATCTTCTCAGTCTGAATTCATACTCTGTTTTCCAAGTTCCTGTGACATTTTATTAATTAATAGGATGACCCTATATTCCAGTTTGCTTGGGATGGTCCCAGTTTATACCTGATGTTCCTGCTTGTACATTAATGGTTCCCTCATTTTGCTATCAAAAATGTCCAGATTAGGACAATAAATTATACAGTCATTCCATGTATATAATTCTTGTATTCTAATTATTTATGTACTCATTTATGTCCCTCCCTCCTTGTCTTTAGGTCTGAAGTCAGGGATGGCACCTCTCTCAAAGTTGCCTTTCCCCAGGGTTCAGCTGGTGCTTATCACGTAGTAGATGCTCAATATTATTTATTTAAAGTGCATTTTAGTTCTGCCTCAAAGGATGAGTATGATTTGAAAAGGCAGAGAGTAGAGACATTTTTAAGATGATTATAGTGATATTAGGGATAATGTTAAGAGATTCCATTGCAGAAAATATTAGTTAATTCCGAGTCCATCCCATATTTGACAGGTGGATTTTCTGAGCTGCTGAACACTGAGTTCATGGCAAGTTTTCAAATGTGAACGCAGGGCTGTGGCTGCAGCTGCTCCTCAAGAGCTGAGCATTCCCAGAGAGGAGGCTGAGTGATATGCATGCAGATTTACCCAAGGGTGTGTCTGTAAAGTTAAGTAGACTCAGGGTGAATCCGAGGCTATGAAACAGCACTTCCAGACTACTCTTATCCCACACTAAATCCATCAGGAAGTGAGCGTCAGTGGACCAGATGTCCATTTGGTATGGATATTTGAAAAGTTAAGTCTGAAATGTCCCCAAACCAGTTATTTCCAACTTAGAATAGCTCTGAAGGGTCATCCCAGCTTCAGAACTTTCCACAGCGTTGGCAACGGCTTCTGTTAGGACTGCATCACCCGTGGCTGTCTCCCCCTGCCTAATCTCATGCTTCCTTCCCTCCAAAGCACTGCCTAATAAATCTCCTTCACACTAACCATTTCAGCATCTGCTTCCAAGGAACCCAACTTACAACACTGGTCAAATAAACAAAAGACAAGATCCGTGATTTCAATACACAATTTAGCCAAAACGATCAAATATACCCACAGAAATGAATAACAGTTTAAGACAGATTGTAGATTATAAGACCCTTCAAGGTAAACACAGTGTCCCACTCTTATCTCCAATGCCCAGCAGCAGTCATGGATCCAATGGCTGTTTGCTGAACAGATAGACAGATGGCTGGATGGCAAATGAAAAACATAATTACCATACATGTGAAAGTCTGTGAGTTCAGAGGAGCACAGGTTGCTGTGGAGTTTGGTTCCTGGGAAAGTCTTCACTAAGGAAGTGCCATGTAAGTAAGGTATTGATACACGGCAGGGAGACAGAAACACAACCTGATACCCAGGAGAGAGATAACGTAGAATCAAGACCAGATTAAGAAGAAGAAAATCTGGGTGGCTGCCTGGATTGCCTATTATAAGAGGCACTATAATATCATCAGAAATATAAACAAATGTGCATGTCCATACTTCTCTCCAGGGTAGTATTAGATGTGATTGGAAGTAAAACTCTTATGAATTATGAGGAGGAAACCCCAAAGGTGCACGCTCAAATAACAACACATGACCACCTAACTTCCTTCTGAGAAGGCAGGGCTGGGTGAGCACAGGTTTGTGGTGAGAATGGAACTGCTGATGTTAAAGATGTTAAAAGAGGATGGGGGCACCCCCGGTGTTCCTCTTCTCTGATCTTCCCCCACTCAGCCGTCAGCTTCTCCCATAAATATAAATGTTAAACAAACATTTAAAGAATAATGGTGTAACAGGATGTCAATTAATGGGCCTGCTCTGGGCACCCACATGTCTCAGCTCAGCCCTGCATCTAGAGATAGGCAGTAAGGAGGAAAAAAAGAGAAAGATATTCCAGATTTTTGTGATGGCACCCGTTAATGTATCTAAATGCTATTAGAAGCTATTTGCATTTTTGCAAGTTCCGTAAGTGTATAACTGAAGGCTGTCACTGTAAATCCAGTGATGTTGAGACACCATGGGAAGCAGGTCAATGACCCCTGAGCCTGGCTCCCAACCCTCAGGAGCAAGCCTCTTAAACCTTCTAGAGGAATGGATAAAGAAGATGCGGTACATATATACAATGGAATATTACACAGCCATAAAAAAAGAATGAAATAATGACATTTGCAGTAACATGGATGGACCTAGAGATTATCATACTAAGTGAAGTAAGTCAGAAAGAGAAAGACAAATACCATATGATATCGTTTATATGTGGAATCTAAAAAAATGGGTACAAATGAACTTATCTACACAACAGAAATAGAGTTACAGATGTAGAAAAAAACTTATGGTTACCAGGGGGTAAGGGTGGGGAGGGATAAATTGGGAGATTGGGATTGACATATACACACTACTATATATAAAATAGATAACTAATAAGGACCTACTGTATAGCACAGGGCACTCTACTCAATACTCTGTAATGGCCTATATGGGAAAAGAATCTTAAAAAGAGTGGATATATGTATATGTATAACTGATTCACTTTGTTGTACACCTGAAACTCACGCAACATTGTAAATCAACTATACTCCAATAAAAATTTTAAATAAAAATAAAAAATGAAAGTCTCCCTTTGACTCACCTGGCAGGCAAATGGATAAAAATGGAAATCATCAGGGCCGGGGCGTGGTTAGGTGAGGATCACAGCACTCTCTGGGGGAAATGGCTGACAGTGGGGGATGGGTAGTTTTAAATACAGCAAGACATGCGTTGGGATTGTTCTCTTGACTAGTCTCTAGAGGTTGATGCTGGTGGCCTGGGGTTGCCCAGAGTCTCGGTGCTCACATAGAGCACAGAGCTTTGCAGTCCCCTTAGTTCAAGGTTGTAAAGGTAGAAGGCAGTTTCCACACTTGCCTTCACCTGTTGGAGCACAGAATGAAAGTGTAACAAGGCCACAAGAACGCAGAGGTCATAGGTAGCTCCTTGTGATCCAGAGCCCCAGTGTCACCACAGGACTCTGGGGACAGGATTATCACAGAGACAATAAAACTGCTTGATGAGGTCAGGGCCACTGAGGACGAGAACAAGATGGGCAAATCCAGGTGGACATTCTTGAGCCCATATGAGACCCCAGGAGCTCCAAAGGACAGAAGGAAGGTGTGAGGGGTTGGAATACCCAAAGTTTTTTTTTTTTTTGAAACATCTTTATTGGAGTATAATTGCTTTACAATGGTCCAAAGTTTTGAGGAGAAGATTAAGTCAAAGAAATACTGCTTTGGGACTTCCCTGGTGGCACAGTGGTTAAGAATCTGCCTGCCAATGCAGGGGACAAGGGTTCCAGCCCTGGTCTGGGAAGATCCCGCATGCCACGGAGCAACTAAGCCCGCGCACCACAGCTACTGAAGCCCATGCGCTCTAGGGCCCACATGCCGCAACTACTGAGCCTGCATGCTGCAACTACTGAAGGCTGAGCGCCTAGAGCCCATGCTCCGCAACAAGAGAAGCCACCGCAACGAGAAGCCCGCACACCGCAACAAAGAGTACCTCCCGCTCGCCGCAACTAGAGAAAGTCCACACGTGGCAATGAAGACCCAAAGTAGCCAAAAAAAAAAAAAAAAGAGAAATACTGCTTTGTTGCAAATAAGATGACTCTACTGTACACACCCAACACCAGATGGTGGTTCTTGGGAAACACAGGTGTGTGTACATGACTGGACTTACTGAGCTTACAAGGAGGACACATTCATATCTGCACAGCTGGAAATCCCAGATGACTGCTCATGTCTTGAGGGGCTTCTTAGAGAGAAGTAGACGGCTGGCTCGTTGTGGGTCTGCTCATCAGCAAGGCTTGGAGAGGCATTTCGTTGCTTTTCCCATCCTGGGGTTTCTGGTCCTGATGGCACCTGGAATAACTAGCCTGATGCCGAAGTGAAAGTAGAACCTTCAGGAAGGCAGAGTAAGTGGGTGTTGATGTGATCAGAGATTCTGTGGATTAAGGGAAAGTCCCAGGACTTAAAAACATTTCTTCCACATGAGCCTGTGCCAGATATCTGAGAACCTGCCGTTAGAGCCATGCTCTGTTGGTCTTTAACATTGTTGGTGACACACTGGCGTATTTTTCTGGGTGAAGGGTCGCTTCTGGATACACTTGAGCTTATTTTTCCATTTAATTATTAAAATAGATACTGCAACCACATGGTGCAGACATTAAATACGTAACTTTTTAGTTCAGTTATATACATAAAATGTCACCCTCTTACTCCTGTCCTTCATCGTTCAGTTGCTGCCTATATCCTTGTACCACCATGTTATTAGTGTTCTGTGTATCCTTCTAGAGTTTCTTTTTGCACAGATGAGCAATATATTGATAAATAAATATTCTCACCTCCCCTTTTCACCCAAAAGTAACATATTATAAAACTTTGCTTTGTCTTCTTTTGGGGGTTGTGTTTGTTTAATTTTTTGTTTTATTTTTGTGTGTTGTTTTTAACTTAAAAATTTTTTACTTAAAAAAAGATTGTCTTTGACACCTTTCCATATCAGAAGTTTTCTTATTATTTAAACAGTTGGATGGTATTCGATTGTATGAGTATACCATCATTTTTAAAGTAGTTCCTTATCACTGTAATTTAGGTTGTATAGAATATTTTGCTATTGCAAATAACTTGGCAAGAATTGAACCAGGAGAAACTTCTCACAAAGTTCACTTTGTACATGTGTAAGTATATCTGTAAAATAAATTCCCAGAAGTGGAAAAGGATATATAGATTCATAGTTATGATAGATATTGTGTGTCTGAGTGTGTGTATGTGTGTGAATTTTTGTTACTTATTTTGGAATCATTTTAGGTTTACAGAAAAGTTGCAAAGGTAACACTGAGTTCTCATTTACGCCTAACAAAACTGTATGTTTTTTATACATGAATTAAAAATTTTTATGTAGTCAACTCTATCCATCTTTTGCTTTGTATTTTCAACTTTTGCCGAAAAATAGTCCCTGATTTTTTAAGGTTATTTTTCGGTTTCTTCTTTTACATTGAATTATTTAATTCATCTGAATTTATTTTGGTATACCATATGGAGAGTGAGGTAGGGATATGATTTAATTTTTTCCTTTTTAAATGAAAATTTCCAAGTAGCCTAGCACCTTTCATTGACTGATTCTTCCCTTATCTCCTGGTATGCAATTTCTGCCTTTATTATATATGAAATTTTTATTCACACTTGGGTTTATTTGTGGACTCTCTATTCTGTTACATTGATCTGGCTTTTAAGTACTGGTGCTTTGGGGACAATTTCATATTTTAATTAGCTCATTTTTCTCTTGGCTTTTTAGCTGATTTTGATAGGTAAGCCACTATATTTACATTATTTTTGTTAATAGTGGTAATTTTGTTTCCTTTTCAAAGAATATTTATTGCTCTTGCTTTTGTCCTTTGTTTTATTCCATTGGCTAGAACTGAGGAGGAAAAAGATGAGATCTAGTGCACAAACCAAGGGGCAGTTTGGTTCCTCTCCCCTCAGGAGGGGAGAGGAATCCCTGTTTCCACTGGGGCAAGAGGGAAGGACAAACCAGCTCAGAAAAGTGGGAAATGGGAAGGTAGGGAGTTGAAGTCCTTCTCTTCTGACAGATGATGTCTCTGTGGGTTAGGAGGCAGATTGTCTTCTTTTTTTTAATTATTTTTAATAGATCTTTATTGGAGTATAATTGCTTCACGGTACCGTGTTAGTTTCTGTTGCACAACAAAGCAAATCAGCCATATGCATACACATGTCCCCATATCCCCTCCCTCTTGAGCCTCCCTCCCACGCTCCCTATCCCGCCTCTCTAGGTGGACACAAAACACCGAGCTGATCTCCCTGTGCTATGCTGCTTCTTCCCACCAGCCAACTATTTTATATGCAGTAGTGTATGTATGTCGATGCTACTCTCACTTCACCCTCCCACCCCATGTCATCAAGTCCATTCTCTATGTCTACCTCTTTATTCCTGTCCTGCAACTAGGTTCATCAGTACCATTTTTTTGTTGTTGTTTTTTTTTTAGATTCCATATATATGCGTTAGCATACGGTATTTGTTTTTCTCTTTCTGACTTACTTCACTCTATATGACAGATTCTAGGTCCATCCACCTCACTACAAATAACTCAATTTCGTTTCTTTTTATGACTGAGTAATATTCCATTGTATATATGTGGCAAATCTTCTTCATCCATTCATCTGTTGATGGACATCTAGGTTGGTTCCATGTCCTGGCTACTGTAAATAGTGCTGCAATGAACATTGTGGCGCATGTCTCTTTTTAAATTATGGTTTTCTCAGGCTATATACGCAGCAGTGGGATTGCTGGGTCATATGGTAGTTCTATTTTTAGTTTTTTAAGGGACGTCCATACTGTTTTCCATAGTGGTTGTATCAATTTACATTCCCACCAACAGTGTGGGAGGCTTGGAGAGGCATGCAATATTGTGAAATATTTGTTAAACATTTCTTGTGTTTTCTCAATCCGTGCTTCCATTCTATTTCCAAGATTCTGGATTATCTTTACTATCATTACTCTGAATTCTTTTTCAGGTAGATTGCCTATTTCCTCTTCATTTATTTGGTCTTGTAGGTTTTTACCTTGCTCCTTCATCTGTGACATATTTTTTTCCCATCTCATTTTTTTTCTTTTTTTTATCAGTGGGATTGTGTTCCTGTTTTACTGGTTGTTTGGCCTGAAGCTTCCAACACTGGAGTTTATAGGCTATTGGGTAGAGCTGGGTCTTGGTGCTAAGATGAGGAACTCTGTGAGACCTCACTCCAATGAATATTCCCTGGGGTCTGAGGTTCTCTGTTAGTTCAGTGGTTTGGACTCAGAGCTCCCACTGCGGGAGCTTCCCCCCGACCCTGGGCTCAAGATCCCACAAGCCGCATGGGGTGGCAAAAAAAAAAAAAAAGAGAGAGAGAAAAATAACAAAGTAAAAAAATAAAATTAGACTAGGAAGCTAACAGATATGTTAGAAAGAATGTAAAAATAAAAATATAGATGAATCAACAACTGGAAGGTACATCAGTACCACAATAGTAAAAAAGAGGAGAAGGAAAGGAAAAAAAAGAAAAAAAGAAAAAGGTGGGGGGGAAGGCCTTGGCTGTGGAGAGCATGGCCTAAGCAAGGGTGAAATTTGGGTGGTGGGCGGGGCCAATGCTCAGGACCCACAGGGCTGGAAAAGGCCCTGGGGGCTGTGGGGGTGGGATTTAGGCTCAAGGAACAGAAGGGGCCCAGGCGTGCCTCCCACCCCTGGTCTCAGAGGGCAGGGGACCTCACCTGGGAGCATAGCAGGCTTCCTGGGCTCAAGTGGGCAGGGCAAACACCCTCCTCTCCTCTCCTGATCCTCCGGTCTGGGGTCCCACCTGCCTCTCCTAATCTCCCCCCAGGGTTGTCTTCTTAAAGAGTGTGTATAGTGAAGTGGAGGAGGGAAATGAATGAATGAGCTACTTCCTCTGGGGAGAACTACAGGGGAATAAGTGCCCTCAGGATAAGAACCAAGTTTTAGTTAATATGAGAAGGTAAAAGAAACATTGTGAGAAGAGGCTGGGAACTTAAGGGAGTGTGTTTTAAAGGGCACATGGAAATGTTTAGGAGTGAAAGAAGCAGCAGAAGTTTGGATCATGTAGAGAAGGCTCCAAGCATTATGGGCATGAGAGCATTGGTGAGGAAAGGTGGTCATGGAAGCTTCCAGTTGGGACCTGACCAAGGATGACAGGGCTGTGAGGCATGGACATATTCGTGGGTACAAAGTATCTGAAAGGAGCCGTGTCAGAGTCCATGGTGCACAGGCAGGTGTGGAGCTGGGGAGAAGTGGCTACAATGGGAATTGATTATTCTTCTAAGGAGGTCCCAATCCAAGAGAGCAGACAAGGAACAAGCTCTTCATCACATGTTAAAATTTAGCTGAAGATTTCCATTGCTAGCCAAAATGGAGTGTGCTCGCTATAGCCTCTCTCTTCCACTGATTTCAACAAAAATTCTAGACTAAATAGAAAAAGCAAATACCTTAGGGCTCTGTGAAAATAAAGAATAGCAGGTAGATTGGGAAGGGAAGCCCAGACTTAAATGACAAGTATCACAGTGAGTTTCTTAGTCTTTTGTTTGTCTTTTTTTGTTTGTTTTTATTCTTTATCTCCTGGCTTTGACCCGAGGGGGAGAGGCTGAGTTGCTGAACTGCACAACAGGTACAGTCAGCAAAAATTCTGAGCAAAACCCCCTTTTTCTGGCCATAATACTAGGTAAAAGCGCCCTTATGAGCCAGAAAGTGTGGAAGAAACGTCATTGTTTTCTCTATTTTTTCTCTCTTTTCTACACCACTGCAGTGACAGCAGTGGTATGGACACATGAAACTGGAGAAGAAAGCTCCTGTGATCCTAAAATCAGCACAAGAATGGTGGGGACAATTCTCAGTATTTTTTCTCTCTTTTCTCTTGTCACTTTGCCCCTAGGGAGGCCCCATCACATGGAACTGTGTGACAACATGGGGGTATACGAAAACTCTTAGAAAACCTATATTTCTTGTCAAAGGAAACAAGACAAGAAATGCATCAAATTGGGGGGTGGGGTAATTTTATAGAGAAGAGAGCTGGAGAAGCAGACACCATAATTCTGTGTAGGAACCAATACAAACCCCAAGCTCACTTTTGAATGGCACACATGTGGAACAGATCCAAAGAAGCATAGTGAAGACTTTGAGTAATGAACTATGATATAAAGACTGACTAAGTCCCAGACTAAACTCTGAGTGGCACATGCCTGGATAGATTCATCAAACTGATGTTGGATCTACCACCCCTAAGTAGGTAAAACTGAACCTGCAGTCTGAACATAATCAGGTTGATTGCCTGCTAAAACAAAAAATAAGTAAGTAAACATTCTCCAGAGGATTTTAACAGGACTCAGACTTTCACAACATACTATTCAAAGTGTTCAGGATACAATCTAAAATTACTCAACATGCCAACAACAAGGAAAATATGGCCAAGGCTCAAGAAAAGGCAATTTGCAGATGCCAACCCTGGGAATACCTAGATATTGGAATGATCAGACAGAGACATTAAAGCAATATTATAACCACACTCCATGAGATATGGATGTATACTTTTGACAAGAATGTAAAGACAGACATTCTCATCAGAGAAAAAGAAACTACTTTTTAGTGTAGAACTAAAAGATATGATATCTGAAATAAAGAAGTCACTCAATAGCAGAATGAAGATGACAAAGGAAAAAGTGAGTGAATCTGAAGGTAGATCAATAGTGATTTTCCAATCTGAAGAAGAGGGAAAAAACAAGTTTTCAAACAAATAAATTTAGCTTTAGGAACTTGTGAGATGATATCAAAAGTTTAACATTCATGTCATTGGAGTCCCAAAATGAGACGAGAGATATTGGTACAGAAACAATATTTGAAGAAATAAGGGTGAAAACTTTCCAAATTTTGTGGAAAATATAGATTTACAAATCAAAAATATCAGTGAACCTCAATCAAGAGAAACTCAGTGAAAACCAGCAAATCATAACCAAATTGATAGAAAACACACGGTAAGAAAAAAGTCTTGAAAACAGCCAGAGAAAAATGACATATTACATACAAGAGACATTAGTCAAATAACTGCAGATTTCTCATCAGGCACCATGGAGGCCAGAAGACAATGGAACAGAACCTCTAACAATCTGAAAGAGCTGTCAACTCAGACTTTAAACCCATTGAATATAACCTTCAAGGCAAATAAAAGACATTTTCAGATTAAGGAAAAGTAAGAATTTGTTAGCAGAGGATCTGCTCTAAAAGAAATGCTGAAGGATGTTCTTCAGCCTAAAAGGAAATGATACCAAAGGGAAACTTAGAACTTCAGGAATGAGGAAAGATAAAGAACAACAGAAATTCTAAAACTCTGGATAAAAATCATGGGCTATTTTTCTTGTCTTAAGTTCTTGAAAATATGTGTTATCATTAAGAGCAAAAATTATTTCATATTGTTTAGTGCCACTGGAATTCTCATACATTGCTGGTAAGAATACAAACAATATAGCCATTTTAGAGAGCTATTTGGCAGTTTCTTATAAAGATAAACATACACTTACCATATAACCCAGCAACCCCATTCCTAAATATTTACCTTAGAGAAATGAAAACTTATGTTTATACAAAAACTTGTATGCAGATGCTTAGAGCCGTTTTATTCATAATCACCAAACTAGAAACAATCCAAATATCCTTCAATTGGTGAATGGATAAACAAACTGAGTTACATCCACACAATAGAAAATAGTCTACAATTTGTATGACCTTCTGCAAAAGGCAAAACTATACAGATGGAGAACAGTTTGTCAAGGGTCAGCGGTTGAGGAAAAATTTGACTATAATAGGGCAGCTCAAGGGAATTTGGGGGAGTGATGGAAATATTCTGTACCTTGATCATGGTGGTGATTACATGACTTTATACATTTCTCAAAACTCAGAACTGGACACCAAACAAGTTCATTATTCTCGATGTAAATTTATAAATATTTTTTTAAAATTTAGCAGTCTGTTATTTCTTCAATTTCACATGTCCCTTCCTTAGGTAAACATACATATTTCTAAAAGCTGAATGCAAATGGGACTCTTGTATATTTCAATATTTAAAAATTCACCAAGCAGGCTTACTTTTAAAAAGAATCTTAGTGTGCATTCTTTCTTGAGGTAAACTTAGTGCATCTGATATGCACTATTATCTATGTAAACCAGAGTTTTGAATTTCATCATCTGCTTAAAGTGAGGCGAATCTGCAGCTGTGATGATCTCCCAGGATATTCTTTTTTCCCCTGCAGTTCTAATCGAGAGCAGGTTGGTTAAGTTATTCTCACAGCCTTTCCAATACCACGACAGGAAGAAAAAAAAAAAGAGTCAGAGCAGTCCTAGGCAGTTCAAGTCCCCAGGACCGGCCACTGGAGAAACCCACATTCTCTGCCTTAGTGAAGAGGACACCAGGAGACAGGGCTCGGGTGCCTTGTTGCACCAGGACTTGCCCTTTCTTAGACTGTGCTCACAGCTAAAAGTCACTGGCTCCTGAGCCCCTTTGAGCTGGGTCACGGCCACATCCCTCCTCTCATCCTGCTAGCCCTGATGTCAAGTGCAAACAGCAACACCATGAGAAGGAGGAAGTCGCCTTTGTCTCAGCCTGGTGCTTAGTGATGTATGACAGAGATGACACCTGTTCAACAAACCAGGTAAACTTTGTGCACCTTGTTCTGGCTCCCTCCTCCTCCACAGTTAGCTCAGGTGCTCTGCTCATCAGTTTGCATATCCTGGTCACGTTTCCTCAGGCCCCACTTTCCTGAGCTGTGTTTCAGGTTCAGTAGTCTTTCAAAAAATCACAGACAACTCTGCCTTTGCCCTTCTAGGATGGTGTTCCTCACTTTGCTCAGTAACTTCCTGGAAAAACAACGGATGCAAATATTATCAATCACAGAGCATAATAGATGCCTAGGAATATAGGCATCCTCTATAATGCAAACCAGTGTGGCTTCTTCTACAAACTGAAGTCTCCTTTTGCAAAGAAGCTAATCCACCCCTCTTGCCACACACACACACACACACACACACACACCAATTTCTCTGGCAACTAAATCCTTATTGGCTTAGAGTGGAGGTTTTGTCAGGTGAGCAGTCTAAGCAGTCTAGCAGTCACTCTCCTGGGTTCCTAAAATTCCCTGTGCTTTAATGCAGCGACTCTGGGAGACATAAGCTTGAACTTAATTGCTGGGTATCAAAACCAGTCCTGGGAGCTCCAAGCTCCTGACGAAGCATTTCCTCCTCTTTCTATAGCATACAGATGCTTCTGCTTATCTCCCAGCTTCATCCAGCCCTCCCCACATTTACAGAAGGAGAAGGTAGTGCCATAACTCAACCCAAGGGGAGGATGTTCTTACATAAAGCATGCATTTAGTAAATAAGAGGAAATAGACTGTAATATGAGTGTCCTCTCATATTACCAACATACACCAAGAGTTTTTCTTTTTCTGGGGCTCTCACTGCAACTGGAAAAGATCAATGGATACGGCTAGATTTTTAAAATAAAGTATAAGTCAAATGTAAATTGTTAATTTCCTTATTACTGAGAAGCCAAAGAGTATCCACTAATGAGAAAGGATCCACAGAACCCTTTTTCCAATCCATTCTTCATCCTCTGTCAGGCTCACCCTATGCTATCTGATCTAGCTGTTGAAGGAAAGTAACAGGTCAGAAGGACTGATAAACCCCCAGGCCCTGCCTCATCTGGCATGGCAAGCCAGCTCACCCTTAAGGATTCCATGCCTGCACCAGCCATAGGAGTGGAACTGTTTTAAGAAATTTATAGGCCTGTGTCCCTAAGTCTTCATCCCACATCAAATCAAAAAGCTTTAATTTACTCACATCCCACATTAAATATAATTTCCACGTGGCTATATAAGAGCTAGAAGCAGTTAACTCACTGATATAATGTTTAATAGACATTTAATTAAATGTTCATTAATTTTGATTTTTCAGTTTTCTTTTCATATTTTGAAATCAATACATTTCTTTTTGGTTTCCAAGCATTCCCACTGTTCCCTGTAAAGCTGGTACTCCTAAGGCACTGAATCTATAGTGCTTAATGGATACAACGGTTTTGCACGCGGGAACGCAGGAATGGTGTCTCTGGGCCAAATCCTTGCGACATCCAGCTCAAGATAATTTTACATCTTTGAAAAGAGAAGAAACTCAGGGCCCTAACACCCACTGGCAGTTGGTTTCATTTACATTATTCACTCAATCTTTACAACAGTCTTTTGAGGTTTTAATTATCATCTTCACATAACAGAGGGGAAAAATAGAGCACAAACCATCTTAATGACTTGTCCAAGGTCCTACTGCTAGCAAGCAGGCTTTTGAACCCAGGTCTCAGGGCCCCAAAGTCCACAGTTTTCAGCTGAGTCATGACCCCTGCAGGTACTGTGCAAGGTGCTAGAAACACAATGGTGAACCCAATCAGACTTGATCCCTTCCCTCGTGGATCTAGAGACCTTACTCATACAAATGGTCTTCAACTTAGCCAATTTGCCTTGGGAGATTTTCCTTCAGGGTCGTTTCATGCATATATCTTGTATAGACCCAGCTTGAAACCTAGAGCTTTGAGTAAAGCCTCCTCTGTACTCTCTCACTCCCAAGCAAAATAGCATGTGGCATATAATAAGCATATGTCAAAATAATTCATGCCTCCACTCTTGGGCGTAAGGCAAAGAAACACATGGGAAAAGTTCCCAAATTATGAAGGATCTGCAACACAATTATCAATTTAAAAAATTTAAAATGCATGAGCATGCCTTGATACAGATCTGACTTACAGATACAAAAGGTTTAGTTCAAGACTCCTAGAGGAACACAAGGTAACGCAATATCCTTTGGAAATGCTGCCATTTGAAAAAATTGTGGTACGCTAAGAGTCCAGAGGCTGAGACAGATGTGGGTTTCCAGTTTGAGTGGTGAGAGATGAAGTGTGTCTCGGATATTAATGAAAATTAGATGCCACCTTGTGGCAAGAAATAGAAATTCAGCAAAAAAAAATGTGATTGCTCTGAGAATCAAATACTACTATAGAATTGTGTCCATAAGTAAGTGACACAGTCCATCCAAGTGGAGATAGTGTATTCACACATTAATCCTCAAAACACTTTTTTTCTCTAATCTATGACATCCTTACAGACATAATTCTTAATGCGCACACACACACACACACACACACACACACACACACACACACAGACATATACAAGCCTCCTGAACACCCCCCTCCTCCACTCTAATCTACAGGGCTGGTTGTCACCTCACCCTAAATCCAGTGCTGATTAACCCCTAAGGCATTCCAAACTCAGTGGGACTCCAGAAGTTTGCTAAAAACAATTAACAATGATTGTTGCTTGGGAATGCAAAAATAGTAGGAATGCAAAATGGGACAGCCACTTTGGAAAACCATTTGGCAGCTTCTTACAAAACTAAAATAATCTTACCATATAATTCGGTAATCACTTTTCTTTCAACCCAAAGGACTTGAAAACTATGTCCTCACAAAAACCTGCACATAGATGTTTATAACAGCTTTATTCATAATTGCCAAAACTTGGAAGCAACCAAGATGTCCTTCAGTAAGTGAATGGACTAAAAAAAAAAAACAAAAAAAAACTGTGGTACAACCAGGCAATGGAATATAATTCAGCGCTAAAAAGAAATGAGCCATCAAGCCATGAAAAGACATAGAGGAAACATGAAATGCATATTACTAAGTGAAAGAAGCCACTCTGAAAAGATGAAATACTGTATGATTCCAAATATATGACATTCTGGAAAAGTCAGAACTATGGAGAGAGCAAATCGATCAATGGTTACAGGGGTTAGGAGGAAGTAGGGATGAATAGCAGAGCACATAGGATTTTTAGAGCAGTGAAATGACCCTGCATGACACTATAACGGTGGACACATGTCATTACACATTTGTTCAAACCCATAAAGTGTACAACACCAAGAGTGAAACCCAAGGTAAACTATGATCTTTGAGTGATTATGATGTGTCAATGTAGGTTCATCAATAGTAACAAATGTACCACCCTGGTCAGGGATGTTGATAATGGAGGAGGCTATGCATGTGTAGGGTCAGAAGGTACATGGGAACTCTCTGTACCTCAATTTTACTGTGAACCAAAAACTGTTCTAAAAACTGAAGTATGTATTTTTTAAAAGTTTAGACATACAGACCCTACAATTTTTTAAAAGGCCACAGAAAAACCTCATTGTGTCTTCCTATAATTATGTACAATGTGAAAATGAGGGCCTTGCTGCGATCACGTTCCCCAAGCTGCAGGCTCTCAATGTGACCTATTTTGTTTCAGGCACTGGACCTGGAGTTCAACACAGACAACAGTCCTCACTCAGGATTTAGGATGACATAGGCAAATTATTTAATTACCATTGCATAGAGATGTAGCAATTAAAAACAAGGATGTGAAATACATTTACATGCATCATTTTCCTATACCGAGTTCCTGGATTTTTATATTTTATTTGTAGAGTAGTTTAGGAAGTGAGAAGTAAATATCAGTAAAGCAAAATGATAATGAATGATTCCTTTTGGCAGGTACGCTAAAAGGCCTGCGAAGATTCTCCTTCTCATCTCATATAAAAGCATGTAATCATACTTTAATTACAGACTTAGAGACTGGATTGAGCCTGTATTAAACAAGCATAGACTATTGCAGTTGGAGTAACTATTACAGGTCATCTGACCCAACCCTTTCATTTTCCAGATGAGGAAACTAGACCAGAGAGATTAAATGATATGTCCAAGGTCACTCAAGTTTACCCCGCTAGTTAATGACCACCAGGACTAGTGTCCAGGCCTTTGGACTGCACCCATCTGCTATGGTTTAATGGTTAAAATTAACCAGAGCAAATAAATTACTTCATTATATTAACAATAAAAAAATTATTCTCATATTAGTATTCACTATAAGGTAATTATATGCTTTTCAAATTTGGCTTTTAGAAACTTGCTGATCTTAGAAACAAAAGAATTATAGAGGCCAAGGTGGAAATACAAGATAGCATCAACAAACAAAGATTTTTGACCTAAGTCAAATCAGTAAAAATAATCTCTTCAAAATAGGAAGCAGGATCAAATGAAGCATGACAGTAGGAATCTAAGAACGTTTGCGAATGAGTGCTCTTGGCAACCCTAGCTCACTGGAACACCAAGAGGCTTAGAACCCCATGTTCCATGCTGTGTGAAGGGAGTTTCTCTATGATGAATAACAGGATCAGGGTTTGGTCCGGTATTTCCATCTAGAACACTCTTTGTTCCCAGCTGTTCTTCCCAGTACAGTTATCATCTCAGTGTCATTAATCATAATCTTCTTAATGTGTAATTTACCCAGATCTCATTCATATCATGAGTTTGAGGGGAAACATGAGAGGGAGACATACAATTGGCCCTCAGCCCCTGGCCCCTGCCTAAAGACTGTGAACTGACCATAGAGTTTCATTATTATGGACATAAAGTAATCCGTAGAAAAGACCACTGGAATTGCTAGAAAATAGGCAAGAACCAAAGGAAGCTGCTAGCACTTGGGTCTTATCAGCTTCCAGGCTGGTGATGTTCTTCTAGTCCTGGGCCAAGGCAGTTGAAATTTGGACATTGCTTTGAGTCCCCAGCTACTTCTGTTGTCAAGGACTTTCACTACTGAAAGTGGTTTCTACCAAAAGCAATCTACAGATTCAATGCAATCCCTATCAAATTACCAATGGCATTTTTCACAGAACTAGAACAAAAAATTTCACAATTTATATGGAAACACAAAAAAACCCAAATAGCCAAAGCAATCTTGAGAAAGAAAAACGGAGCTGGAGGAATCAGGTTCCCTGACTTCAGACTATACTACAAAGCTACAGTACTCAAGACAGTATGGTACTGGCACAAAAACAGAAATATAGATCAATGGAAAAGGATAGAAAGCCCAGAGATAAACCCACACACCTATGGTCACCTAATCTATGACAAAGGAGGCATGAATATACAATGGAGAAAAAACAGTCTCTTCAATAAGTGGTGCTGGGAAAACTGGACAGCTACATGTAAAAGAATGAAATTCTAACACTCCCTAACACCATACACAAAAATAAACTCAAAATGGATTAAAGGCCTAAATATAAAGCCAGACACTATAAAACTCTTAGAGGAAAACATAGGCAGAACACTCTTTGACATAAATCGCAGCAAGATCTTTTTTTGATCCACCTCCCAGAGTAATGAAAATAAAAACAAAAATGAACAAATGGGATCTAATTAAACTTAAAGGCTTTTGCACAGCAAAGGAAACCATAAACAAAACAAAAAGACAGCCCTCAGAATGGGAGAAAATATTAGCAAACAAAGCAACTGACAAGGGATTAATCTCCAAAATATACAAACAGCTCATGCAGCTCAATATCAAAAAAATAAATAACCCAATCAAAAAATGGGAGGAAGATCTATATAGGAATTTGTCCAAAGAAAACATACAAATAGCCAAGAGGAACATGAAAAGATGCTTAGCATTGTTAATTATTAGAGAAATGCAAATCAAAACTGCAATGAGGTTATCACCTCACACCAGTCAGAACGGCCATCACCAAAAAGTCTACAAATAATAAATGCTGGAGAGGGTGTGGAGAAAACGTAACCCTCCTACACTGTTGGTGGGAATGTAAACTGGTACAGCCACTATGGAGAACAATATGAAGGTTCCTTAAAAAACTAAAAATAGACCTACCATATGACCCAGCAATCCCACTCCTAGGCATATATCCAGAGAAAACCATAATTCGAAAGGATGCATGCACCCTGATGTTCATTGCAGTGCTATTTACAATAGCCAGGACATGGAAGCAACCTAAATGCCCATCGACAGAGGAATGGATAAAGAAGATGTGGTACATATATACAATGGAATATTACTCAACCATAAAAATGAACAAAATAGTGTCATTTGCAGAGACCTGGGTGGACCTAGAGATTGCCATTCAGAGTGAAGTAAGTCAGAAATAGAAAAACAAATATCGTATAGTATTGCTTATATGTGAAATCTAGAAAAATGGTACAGATGAACTTATTGGCAAAGCAGAAATAGAGTCATAGATGTAGAGAACAAACTTATGGTTACCAAGCCGGGAAAGAGGGGTGGGACGAATTGGGAGATTGGGATTGACATATATACACTACTATATATAAAATAGATAACTAATGAGAACTTACTGTTTAGCACAGGGAACTCTACTCAATGATCTGTGGTGACCAAATGGGAAGGAAATCTAAAAAAGAGTGGATATGTGTATACATATAACTGATTCACTTTGCTGTGCAGCAGAAACTAACACATTGTAAAGCAACTATACTCCAATTTAAAAAGTGGTTTCTATAAAGCGACACCCATTAAAACTTTGTGAAGCCCAGCACTACAGAAAAAAATGGCATATGGGTATCCATAATTATTTTCATTAAAATTTGTACATTATTTTATTCCAAACTTTACACAGATACAATCAGGCAAAGGGAGAAGATTTGCTGCACTATTTCACTCACCTGATTGCATGAAGCTCAAAATATGAATGTTGAGATATATATTTGTCACCTGTCAACCCAAGCTAGAGGTATCCTCTAAGAGAATATTCTCACTATTCAGCAGAAGCCAGAATCTATATCTAAACACCCACAAACAATAGGAGCAAGGGCTCCCAAGACCACTCTTCATTTATTCTTTTTTTTTCCCTTCGTTGACTATAGATTTATTGTTTTCCCAGTCCTGACAAGTTAAATGTCTGAGTTTTAAAATTATGTATGTATGTATTTAAATTTTTATTTTTATTATGAAACAAAACAGAAATATGCAGAATAATGTGATAGACATCCATGTATTCACTGTCAGAACTGAACATATGTTAACAGTTTGCCTTATTTGTTTCACACTTTTTTAAAAAGATGAAAAAAATCACAAATATTTGGAAAGACTTCCCTCATTGCTTCATTTCAATTTGCTTTTTTAAACTTAATTCTGTCTCTGAGATTTATCCATGTTAATCTACATGGCTCAAAGGTTTTCATTTAAACTGTTGTATAGTATCCCAGTGTATGAGTAAATCAGTTTATTATTTATTCTCCCAACAAGCTCAATTTTTTGTGTTATTATCAAGGCTGAAGTGAATATACTTGTATGTATCGCCTTATGCCCAAAGTGAGTTTCTTTAGTGTAGAACTCTAGGCGTGATATTGTTGGATTTCCAAGATGAAGATCTATACCTTTTCTGTTTGGTTTATTTCTAAATTTCATGTAGTCTTTGTTGCTAGTGTAAATATCTTTTAAAGACTATTTTTAGATTGGTAAAAAGGGAATAATAGGAATGTTGGAATAATAACTGATTTCTGTTTATTAATCTTGTATCTAACAACATTTCTCAACTCATTATTTTAACAGTTTATCTAATAGTTCTGACTTTTCTATGTGATTTTCATCTGTAAATAATTTTTATTTCTTAGCTCTACGTATACAGTTTTCTTATACTGTCTAGTACAAGAAACTCTGGTACAGTGTCTAATCGGAACAGTAGTAGAAGCATTCTTGTTTTGTTCCTGACTTTATGAGAATGTTTCTTACATTTAACCATTTGGTAAGATGTTGCTTATCAGTTCTTGGTATATTTCTTATATCGGGTTAAGACAGTGCTATTTTATTTTAAAAATACTTTGTATGATGAATGTTTGTTGAAACTTACCAAAAAGTTGGTACCATTGGGGATTCTTTTGACCATATGTTATTTTTCTCCTTTAATTTAATGTGCAGGAGATAGTTAACATAGCAGGCTTGAAGCTGCTATCTTTAAAAGGACCTGCTTGCAACGATGGCCTCCCGCTAAGGTGTGAGAACTTGACTGCTGAAACATTCTCTAACTGGTATAGATGTTTCACTGTGGCTAGGTTGTTTGTACACTGTGATTTACGGTGAGCACCTGATTTCTTTCTCGGAGGCTAGAAATTTGGTACTTGAGGGCAGAGAATGCCTGTGTGACCAGACCCCCAGTAAAAACCCTAATTTCTGAGTCTCAAATGGGCTTTTCCAAAAGGCTTCATTTTTCTTCCTGGAGAAAGAAGTACACTCAAGTGTGTCTCTTCCTGGACTGGGAAGGGGAAGCATAGGAAGCCTGTGTATTGATTTCTCCAGACCTCACCTATATCTTTTTCCCTTACTGAACCATCTAGTTGTATATTCTTGCTGTGTTGTTTATAATAAATCTTAGCTGTGATTACAACTGCTTCTGATTCCATCATCTCATCTTGGGAGACCCCTGAAACACTCAATGCAGTAATAATGTACACTGATAGATATTCTGTGTTAAACTGTTCTTACATTCTTGGAATAAATCCTGTTTCGGCACGATGTATTTTTTTATATCTATTTATTTAAGTTTTGGCTGCATTGGGTCTTAGTTGCAGCACGCAGGATCTTTCGTTGGGGCATGCGGGCTCTTCATTGCGGCGCGTGGGCTTCTCTCTAGTTGCTGCTCCCGGGCTTAGTTGCCCCGCTGCATGTGGGATCTTAGTTCCCCCACCAGCAGTCAAACCTGCGTCCCCTGCATTGAAAAGTGGATTCTTAACCACTGGACCACCAGGGAAGTCCCTGGGCATGATGTATTTTTTAATTGCTTGATTCAGTTTGCTAATTTTTAGGTGAAATTTTGCACCTATATTTATAAGTGAGAACCGTCTGTAATATTCCTTTCTTTCACTGTCTTTCTCTAGTTTTAATATCATGGTCATATTGATCTCAGCAGCTTTGTAAATCCGGCTTATAAAACCACTTGAGTTTGGACTTCCCTGGTGGCGCAGTGCTTAAGAATCCACCTGGCATAGCAGGGGACACGGGTTCAATCCCTGGTCCGGGAGGATCCCACGTGCCGCAGAGCAACTAAACCTGTGCACCACAACTACTGAGCCTGCGTTCTAGAGCCCGCAAGCCACAGCTACTGAGCCCACGTGCCACAACTACTGAGCCTGCACGCCTAGAGCCTGTGCTCGGCAACAAGAGAAGCCACAGCAATGAGAAGCCCGCGTGCCTCAACCAAGAGTAGCCCCCGCTCGCCACAACTGGAGAAAGCCTGCATGCAGCAACGAAGACCCAACACAGCCAAAAATAAATAAATAAATTTATTAAAAAAAAAAAAAAAACACTTGAGTTTGAAGAAAGGAGAAAAAAAGACGAAGAATTACTCTAACCAATATTAAGTTTCATTATATAGCTATAGTAGTAAATAATCTTTCTCTTTTTTATGTTTTATTCTTTGATCTATGTTTTATGTTTTTATATTATTGTTTTATTTTTAAATAGTTTTTTTTTAATTTTCAATATTCCATTATCTGAATTTCTGGTGGATATATTCCAGTTGTTTGTTATGATTATTGAATTTAGCTTTCATTGGTTTGTAATTGTAGACTGCAAACTCATCTTTGGGAAGGCTTACCTTCCTAAATTGTTTTACCTATTTTACTGCTACTTCATACTTTTAGCTGTTTGTTGTTGGGAGGATTTTCAGTTGATCTTAGTCTTCCACATTGCAGAAACCGGAAATCAAACCCAACATTATTTGCTTATCTGCTGTTGATGTTAGAGGTAACTTGGCAAGGCTGCTCACCTGATCTTCTGAGAGAGCACTGCTTGTTCTGCCAGCAGTTTTTGTGGGTTCTGATCCATCTGCTTCCACGTTAGGCCAGACTTTCGAGTCATGCATCCCCTGGCGAAACATGCCGTATTCTCCAAACTGCGAAACGGTTGGTCCTCCCACAGACACTGCCTTTCCTGGCCCAACACATCCCAAATAGTCAGGGCCACTTGGGCATTCCTGGGCCAGTCAGGGTATTTCACAGGCAGCTTTAGCCATTCATTCCAGTTCCATCTCATACTAAATGCCTTGTAGGAGGGTCTCACTGGCAAGGCCAGAGGCTTCCCTCCTGCAAAAACTTGGCAAGTAACGTAGAGGTCAGAACACGTTTCTTGGTACAGTCCTGAAAACTTCAACACTGGGTCTTCTAGAACAGCTTTATAACTCTTTTGTTCTCTCTTGCCTTCCAAACTTCCTATTTTAAAGTGCACATTGATGTCCAGGTCACAACAGTAGATGTAGTGAAACTTCTCCGCTTCCCCCATGCCCTGCTCCACCCACCCCGGGCAACAGCAACACCTAAGGCTGGAAGCAGGGTGCTGGGCAGACTCCGGGACTGAACTCCTTCATTTATTCTTTTTAAACCACCTGTTCTCTTAAAGGAAGCCACCAAAAGCCAGGGTGACAATGACAAAGAAGCCAGGTGTCCACAATGCCTCTGTCGCTCTGGGTTTCACGTGCGTTCTGCTTTGTAGTAAGTGATTTCAGTAGTAAGTCCTTGATAACAGAAATTCACGAGAACTCTAAGGCAATGCCTGGACTTCAACTGCCTTGGGTCAGAGACCCAAACATCTCCAGTATGATCTTGATTTTATAGTTTTTCTTCTCACATAGGACTTTCAGATGACAGCGGGCACAGGCTGGGCTATCCTTCCTAAGGTGGCACTTGTGTCCTCTCAAAAGTGGTGCTGGCGGTTCTCCCCAGCTGTACCACCTGCCATAGAAAGTGAAAGATCACGACTGCCACGTGTAAATAAAAACATGAGCAAAGATTTTCTTAAAGAAGCCATGTCAACAGGAAACTAAAATGGAATTCTAAACCGTGGATATGCCATCGCATAACCACCCCTTCACAAAAGGGGGCTTACGTGTTCCCCAAAGTGAGGTTACTTTTAGGAGGAAAGGCTAGAGAAATGAGTAAGTTTGGAAGTATTCTCGAATTTTATAAATGTATTGGGGAGTCCACATTTTAAACAATGTATCTGACCCGGGACTCCTGATGAAACTTCCTTGGTTCCCACTAGAACACCAGGGTAGCTCGGATGCTCTATAAATCACTTGACTTCTTGATAGATATCCAGTTTGCTTCCAGATTTGACTTTCGTGAACAAGCCTGGGACGGACATTTCTGATTACTTGCCTGATTATTGTCTTAGGTGGCTACTGGAATATTCTGTCAGGTATATTAGGAATGGCGCTTGGAGGGCAAGCAGCTGAACCTGCGGGAGGTGGGATTTAGCAAGGAATCAGAAGAGGCAAGAGTAAAGGGGAGGGGAGACTAACCAGGGTCAAAGAGGGCAAGAGCAGGGAGAGACAATCTGGGAATTTGTAAATGACTGTCACTGCTTTTACGTCACACCTACCCCAGTCGAATGGATGACTCCTCCTCCTGCGAAAAAGCCTCACCTCTTGGCTATCTTCATAGTTTTCTGACCACTCCAGTCTCTCCTGGTCCCCATTTCTCTCCTCACTATTAAATGTAAGCATTGCACACGGTTCTTGCCCTGCCCTGTTCAGGAGATTAGACCTCAGGGTCTTATATGTCCATTAGCTGTTCTCTTTCTCTTTATTCCCTAAATCTGGCACTGGCATATGCAGGTTAGCCTGTTCTTAAAGTCAATAAGCACCGGGGAGCCCTGGAAGGTTTTCAGCAAGCGAGTAACATGGTGAGTAGCATGGTAAGGGAGTAGCATGGTAAGGGAGTAGCGTGGTAAGGGAGTAGCGTGGTAAGGGAGTATCATGGTAAGGGAGTATCATGGTAAGGGAGTACCATGGTAAGGGAGTAGCGTGGTAAGGGAGTAGCGTGGTAAGGGAGTACCGTGGTAAGGGAGTATCATGGTAAGGGAGTATCATGGTAAGGGAGTACCATGGTAAGGGAGTAGCATGGTAAGGGAGTAGCATGGTAAGGGAGTACCATGGTAAGGGAGTAGCATGGTAAGGGAGTATCATGGTAAGTGAGTAGCACGGTAAGGGAGTGGCACGGTAAGGGAGTAATAACGTAAGTAACATGGTAAGCCTCCGGCAGGAGGGGCCAAAGTCTCTTGGGGGTTAGGAGAACAGTAGTTGAGATCTGGGAGATCTCCAGCCAGCACCTGAACACCTAGATCTGGAGCTCAGGAGAGAAGTGGGAGCGCTATCTCCCACATCTGGGAATCATCTTTCCAGGGGGGCCGGGTGAAGCTGTGAGGGCAGATCAGCACCAAGAGGGGTGGAGAGTCAGGAGTTCCAAAGGCAAAACCTTCCCAAGCAGCCATCCTTAGGAGGCCCGGAAAGCAACAAAGAAGGTAGTCAGGGTGTGGCCTGAAGAAGGGCAGGGAACGAACACCAAGGGGGTGTTGGGGGGTGAAGAGGCAGCTCTGGCCAAGAGCTCAGCTCATGTTGAGCACGCCCAGGGAGGAGGAGGACCGAGGGGAGCCCAATGGCTCTAGAGACAAGGCACTTCCTCCACCACGTGCTTCTCCTCCCGGCCAGGTCTCCCTCCTGACACGGCCACTGCCCTCAGCCAGCCCATGCTCACCTTGCCCAGCAGCCACGCCCCGAGCTCCACTGTACACTCTCATCAGCCACACTCATTCTGTTCCAGTCTCCCCCGCCTTTCCCTCAGCCACCCCTCTTCTGGGCAACTTCACTGTGACACAAATCGACCATCTCCCAGCCTCCTTGGTATCCCACCTCCACTCCATCCTGTTACTTCCGCCAGATGACTCTTCCTAAAGCTGAGCTCCAGCCATGGTGTCCTCCATTCAGAGACCCTTAATGACTCCCCATTACCCACTAATTCAAGGTCAGATGACAGTCGAAGTTCATATTTGCAGCTCTGCACGGGGGTTTCTCCTACAAGGTCCTTATGGCTCAACCCAGCTGTTCTCCCGAATGGTACTCTTTACTCTTAGGCCATGCATGCATTCTGCCTTAGACCAGAGCCAAGCCTTTATTTCTCTGTAAGCAGTACTAGCCCCCCTCCACCCCCACCCCCCACCCCCCACCAGGGGCCGTGTCTGTCTCTTGGACAACCCTAGGTTTCTTATATTCTTCTCTGTGGTGTCTGTTGCATTTAGGTCACTCGAGCGGGCAGAAGTGGAGTCTCTCCCAGAAGAGGTGGGAACTGGAACAGAATGGAGAGCTTGGCCCGGGAGGAAAGGGGAGGCCTTCCCTTCATGGCTTATTCTGGGCTGGAATTTAAAGAGCGTGGATGGGCTGGAAAGGACTCCTAAGTGATGAAGATGGTCTCTGTCGTAGGAGGAACCAGGAGCTCCAGCACTAGAGGGGACCCCGGGTGGAAGACAAAAAGTGCATCCAGCATCTCTTTCACTCAGTGAAACTTCAGCGAATATCACACACCAAGCCCCGTGCTGTGTGCCGATAGTGGTGGACAGGTAAGCTGGCTCTTCAAAAAGAGAGAGCCCTGATTTATAGCACCGGCCTATCTCTGTGGTGTAAACATCCCTACCATTGCTGCTTTCAAGCTACCAACGTGACACTACCGAATTCGAAGCTGGGAAAAAATGCACCCGGTCGGCTCCGGTGAACGGCACACCACCGGTGGGGACAGAGCTGGGGAGTGGATGGCTATTAAGTGTCTCATGGAGCCTGGTCGAAAGGTATCGAGTTACTGTTTTACATCCACGGCAGCCTCCACTACCATCTTTGTGGGTCTCGATTTGATGTCTTCTCTTACATTCTTCTATTAGACTGTATAGCCTGAAAGGGTGGGAACCCCACTGACACTTGGATCTTGTCCCCAGGGCGCCAGGCACGGTGCTCTGCTCGTGGGAGGCGCTCTGGATTTGCTGGCAGGTGGACTCCATGGGGCAGGGAGAGAAATCTGCTGAATGGGTACATACGCACTGGATGCCCCCCGGCCCGGAGTGGAGGCAATCAACAGGCCACAAGGCAGCTTTGAGAAGCACAGTGCTGGCCTTTGGTAAAAGTGCAAAGCAGGAGGTTTACCTACAGCCTTCTCCGCTCTCTGATCAGCACCGCTGCCCACCTCCTGGCACCACTGCCCATGGCTGGTTCTCAAGCCTGACCTCAACCCTGACTCCCCACCCTCACTAAAGTCTTCGGTGGTTATGCTGAAAGCAGGCGCTCTGACCTCCCAAACTATGATGAGTCAAGAGCTGTCCCTGGCTTTTCAAAGGGGCCCGAGACCCCCCAGCCCCACTCTCAACTCCAGAATAGGTCTAGTTCCTGGTTTAAGCTGTGCTCGTTAGGAAGTATGTGTGGATTCTGGTCACCCTCGGGGTCTTCCGTGTAGAGGGACCCTGATTAAGCCTCTATAGGGGATGAGGAGAGAGGGAAAACAGGCATGAGCGTGCCAGGCATCAGGGCTGGGCATCCCAGGTACCGGCAGCCTCTCACACTCATGGTCCCACAAGGATAGAAGAGCTGCCACCCTCCCCAGCAGAGCGAGCAAAGCCATGGAGGCTCCCAGCCCTGCCCCATCATCTCACGTGACCATCCCTAGGTTGGCTGAGGCGGCCATCTGTTTCCATTTTGATAAGAGGGCTGAGGGACACTTTCCATTGAAGCCATAGATCCTGGCCCTTAACGCACCAGACTGCAGGAGGCACAAGCCCCATGAATTAGGTTCCTTTCCTCCATCCACTTCCCTCTTATTTCAACATTCCCACCAAAGAGCCCACAACACTTCAAAGATCAAGGCTTTATTTTCTGTAGCTCCAGTGTCACAACTGTAGCAGCATATCAGAAATATCCCCACACAGAAACACACATTTCTCCCCTTCTTCCAGGAACTGGTGACAATCAAGAGGCAGAAACCATGATATTTACGACAGGAATTTAAGAAAGGACACTGGCCCACCCTACTAACGTACGTCGTGCATCTCGCAGGTGGGAAGCAGCAGTACATTTGTATTGAACAGGCACAATCATCCTTAAATAAAGTTAAATAAAACCTTAATGGCATAACAACCTGTTGCCAGTGCAGCCTTAGGGGGGACTTTGGAGGACAGCTCTTGGAACAAGACATCAGCATTTAAAAAAAAATAAAAGAAAAACACAAAGGACACAGGCCAGTATCTAGCGAGTTTCGATCCAAAGTTAAGAAAAAAATAGTCATGGACTGAAGATTTATCCCATTTGGAAAAAAAAATCAATTTTTTAATTCTAAAAAGTAAAACTCAGATGTATGAGGGGCTGGATCTCAAATCATGGTCTGGACAGAAGTCACTGTTATTGAGTATTGTACTCAAGTGGCATTGCTGGGCGGCAGATGACACCCCAATGACACCAAAGACACCAGTGACCAAGTTTGTGCCGTGGCTGACTACATTAGGTTGGTCATCGCCAGGGGTCGGGGATGGGGAGAACATGTTCCTATTTCGTTCTTGGCCAAGTCAAAGTCACAGTCAACTGGGCTGCAGTCTGCATGGGGCAGCAAGACAAGCTTTGGAGCTCAGGGTGAGGGGTGGGGGGCGGTGGTTACCTCCCACAAAATTCATGACCACTTCTATTTGTTCAGCGCTTCACAACTTTCAAAGCTCTTTCAGATACATCGCTCGTTCAGCCTCTGGAAGACCCAGTGGGGAAGGCAGGACAGGTGGCATCACCCCCATTTCCCAGCCGATCCCTACACACTGGGAAAGGAAAGCTGGGATCAGACCTTCCGACTCTGAAATCTGGAGACTCTCTCTCTCCTGACCCAAAGGAGGTCACCCAGAGAAGTGAGCCGTTTCCTTCCTCAATACCATCGAAAACAAAATCCCGTAAGAAATACGGAATATTTTGCAGCAGCGTGGTGTATCTGAAGTGGACAAAAAGGAGTGGTTGGATAATTATTTTAGAATTCGATCTAGATTTTCTTCCATTTGCAAAATGTTAACACTGACGGGGTATATGTTTAGAGAGATGTCAACACTTCCCCCAGCAGTTTGGTCTCCGTGGGCTTTTGGCATCCCTGAGTGGGGAAGCTCGCTGCAACTGATTTCCACCGGGGGATGGGGGTGGGCTAACTCCGAGGCAGGACAGGTCAGCAGGCAGGCCCCCCGGCCCAGGAGAAGACCCTGCTCATCGGGTCACGTGTGGGAGCTGCCTGACGTGGGTCTCTGCTGTCCCTGACCTGCAAACTACTCCCAGAGGTTCTGAGATGCAAAAGTCCCAGCACCACCTGAGTTCATCCCAGGAGTCACGGCATCCAAAGGAGCCGGGTCTGAGCCTCGGTGAGAACGCACGATGTGGACCGTGCCTAAGGCGAAGGCCGGAAGGCGAAGGGCAAAGGGTCAAGGTCAGGACCAGGCCGGCCAGAATGAAAACACACACGTGCTTCCTGCTCATTTTGAAAGACGGCTCTAAAGGAAACTGTGAATCCACTGGGTCTTTCCTCGGAGAGAGGCCTGGGAAGGCTTGGCTGGAGGAAACAGGCTTGCGTCTGCTCTCAGGGATCATCTGGCTCAGATAGGCCATTTCAGGAAACAAGGCATCGTGTTCTCAGCTGGCGCGGACCAAGCAAGGCCGAAGATGGTTCGAGAGGCATCCTGACTGAGCACGAGGGCCCGGGTCCCTTGTGCTGCGGGGCTGGGGAGCCTGGCCTGTCCCTGCGCGGTGAGAGGCTCTTAAGGGGGAAATTTGTGATGGGCAGGTGTACAGACAAATGCCGTAGATATGCTTGCGGTGTTTTTTAAAACCCCTAAAACCGCACAGGGAAACATAGGAGATCAGGAGATTTAGCCGAACACACACACAGACAAGAATACCTGAAGTGCCTGGGTTAAAAGACTGTTGGAGAATGAAGTCCAAGGATCAAGGTAGGATTTATCACACTTGCCCGCCCAACAAGTGGCTAAGCGTTGGCATTTCAAGGGCTTTTAAGTGCTGGCCCCGCGAGGCATACATTCACGTCACCCACAAGGGAAGGAAATGGTTTCAGTAAGTGTTAAGACCAGCCACCCTAATTCCACTGGGGGCCACTGGGCTCCAGTGTGAGCTGTGCTGACGCCCAGTACGTGTGTGCACGCGGGCGAGCACACAGCAAGAGGAAAAGCCCCAGGGCCAGATCTTTGGTCCTGGAATTTCTAGGAAAAGACAAAGGGAAAAGGCACATGAAGGTGACTGATTAAGAAAAAAAAAAAAAAAGTAGCTAAAAGTATTATATCATGATTTTGACTTTTTTTTCAACGTACCATTTTCCCCTATGAAAAGAAAATTCAAAATATAAACCTTATATTTATTATTTTACATTCAAGTGGAACTTCCATCTGGGGGTGGGGGGGGGCTCAACACAATTTTAGACCACGTGGAGCAATGTATTACTTTGGTGCCTTTTGACTTAACCCGATGGAAGAATTCAGCTATTTTTTTTTTTTTTTTTAAACAGCTTTATATTCCCAGCTGTAACACTTGCTTGTACACACACAGAGGCACACACGCAAATCCAACAACTTCTACATAGAAAAATAAAGGATAAACATTATCCATCTATTTGATACTGTGTACTGGAACTTCTATATACATAATTTTTTTTTTTCCTCTTTAATGTTTCCAGTCACTGCACATTTTCTTCCCTCCTGGGTGATCTACGTACGATTCTAGGGGAGGAGATGCTATACTGAAGCAGAAAAGCTACATCGCTCTCGGGGGCGGGGGGAGGAAGAGAGAAAGCACTTTCTCGCTCCCCTGCCAGTCTTTCAACACTTTCTACCACCTGGGATATCCCTGCGGACGGACGGCCATCGTGTAAGCGGCTGTCCCGTCCTCTCCTCTCTCTAAGGCGTCAGGGAGCAGATCCTGCCAACACCCTGCCCTGATAATCTTGGTGTGAGGGCAGGGGAAGGGGAGCAGTCAGGGAAAGCCTTTGCACAAACAAAGATTCTGGCATCACTTCCCATAGCCCGTTCCTTTAGTACGGAGTTCGATTCTCCAGCTTGTGCTTGGTGAGGAAGTACTTGAAGAACTCATAGACGGACCAGGAGATGGCAGTGGATGGCATCTGGTAGATGACGCGGGCCTGCACGCCCTTGAAGTAGCCGGGCAGGCCGTTGAGCTGGTACACCGTCCGGAAGGCGTTGGCCATGCCCGACAGCCGGCCGCTGACGTTGGCCAGGTGGAGGGCCACGTTCTCCTGAGTGTTGAGGAGGGTTTTACAAACGTCCAGAGGGGTGGTGGCGGCTGCAGCCAGGGCCCCGGCCAGCCCGCCTGAGATGATGTGGGACTGCGGGTTGTAGCCCCGGTACGGGTTGATCTGCTCCTGCAGGAGCTCGTAGGTGATGAAGTGGATAGACTGGAATGGAACGTTCATGGTCAGCTGCGTGGTGTAACTCCGGTAGAAGGCCCCCAAGCCCTCCGTCCCCAACACGGTCCGGATGCAGCTGAGGGCCGACCGGTGCGGCGAGTCGTACATCTGCAAGCGCTGCTTCACAACTGTGGGCGGGTCCCGGGTGGTTGGGCTTAGCCCCACCCCAGGCCGGAGTGAGATGGGAAGCCAAGCCATAAAGAGAAACAAGCAAGTTTAGACACATGGGTAACAGGGCACGGGGAGCTAGCACACACCCAGCCCCAGCCCGAGAAACCACCGAGGGCCAGCTCCAGGGCATTCCGTTTATAGACACATGCCTCCGGGATCCAGGGCCAGGAGGTGGCTGTTTCCTGACGTTTCTCCCGCCTGACTCTTGGTTGACGTGGCCCCCAAACCAGGCAGCCACTTCAGACGAGATTGCCCGAGCTGATCCCCCAGGCCCTAGCTGCCTCGGGCTTCACGCACGCTGAGGAATCTAGACCCTGCTCCTGGCTCCTCTGCCCTCTTCCGTCCCAGTACGTCTACTGGACACGTGTCCCGTCCTTCATTCTCAGTGGTCTGTACCTCTGACAGTGTTTTTAGCTTCTGGGTCTGAGTGCTCTTGGAAGAGACACTAGAATGATATCGGCCCAAGTTCAATGGCAAACTCCAGTGAGGACCCTGGCTTTATTAATACAAAAGTAACTGGTGGGTCAAAGGACATGGGGCAAATACTTAGAATTTTAATTGTCCCCACGCATTGCAGGATAAACACATACAGCGTGCTTTACTTTTACAGAAATAAAGTCCTTAAAACGATATAATGTCAAGGAGAAGAGGGTGGAGGTGAACCTCATTTTTCTCTCCTTTAAAAAAATAGAAATAAAATTCTTGCCTGGTTGACATGGGCTAACTTACTGCTCGTTGACTATGAATTGCCTTAAACACACAGAAAAAGCAGCCCACCTCCCAATCTGACCCATATATCCCTGAAAGTCAGAACAAGTTTCCTATCTGCTAAGGCATGGGAGGCAGCTGAGAGCAAATAAATTGTAACCTTAAAAGACAAAACCAGACAAACTTATAACACAGGATTTAAAATGCTGCACTTTTTAACCTCTGATTCTCCCTTCTGGCAAGGGACCATTTTCAGAGAGAGGAGGAAAAGGGAGAGAGTCCTACATCTCACACAGAGAATAACCCAGCTGAAGGTATGCCCAGCACCGGGTCCAAAAGCTCCTCACTATTCAGACCCAAGTTGGCTGAGGACGCGAGGATATTGAAAAAGCTGACAGAACTCGTCTGCACAGCTAAGAATTGCTTTATAATGCTCCCAAAATTCAAAAGGAAAAAAAAAAAAAAAGAAGGTAACGTGGGAGGAGACAGCTACAACAAAATGGCCAAATATTAATTTATGAAGTAGAGCAATACACACATGCGGGGTTCACCATACTCTTCTCCCTGCATTCGCCTGTTTGAAATTTTCCATAATAATTTCAAATTTCTTTTAAAAAAGCAAATTGAACATAAGCCCATAAACCCTAGTGAATGGCCTCAGACAGGTTCCTTCTAAATTCGTCCACGGTTGATAATGGTGAACAGGGGGCCAGTGGGGGGTGGGTGTGTGTGTGTGCACATGTGTACGCACGTGAGCACACACAGGTTTCAGAGTAGTGCAAACGCACACGGAAGAATTGCCAGGAGAGCCTGTTAAGCGGCTATCCTGTCTCTACCCCCCCCCCCCGAGGTTCTGGTTTAGTAGGTCTGGGGTGGAACCTGAGAATCACCATGTTTAACATGCTCCCAGGAGACACTGATGTTACTGGTCTGTGGATCACGCCCTGAGTAGCTCTGTTTGAGCGAACCGGAATCCCAGAGCTCAAATGCTCACGTGCCTTCTCGAGGCCTTTGAGAAGAGGGTACGAACTCTCCTGCTTATTCTGACTGGGGACCAGGGGTTCCCTTGCCCGACCTTCTGTCCCCACCCCCCAACTTCGCTCCTGCCCCTCTGCGCGTCCCCTCCTGCCACGCCCTGGGACCATGAAACATTACCTTCTGCTGGATTCATTACCGCATCGTGGAGCAGGGTGGACATACTCCCAGCTATCCCTGCAAAACAAACTCCAGAAAATTACCCTCTGGGACCAGGGGTTCTGAGGAAGTTCCTGGAACCCTGGACCTTGCTTTCTAAGAAGCAAAACTCACTACCAACTCCACCCAGGTGAGCATTGAGTCTTCAAACCCTCAAGTGATCATGGAAAATACTGGATAAAAATAAGGAAGGTAACACAGGCACCGTCACTCACGTTTCAGTCCTGCAGAACCTCATTTTCCCTAGGAAAAGGCTAGACCTGCCAACATTGGATGCTACCAGAAAACACACTTGGTGGCTTTTTCCACCATAGAGATTTTAATTCTCTCTCATCTCTGGCCTTTGCCTACAGATTAACCCACTCTGCCTTTACGCTGGGGGCAGTGGGAGGGGATGATAATCATGTATACAGCAGACAGGGGGCAAAAAGAAGAGAAACCTTTAAGAAAATTCCTTAATAAAATCCAGGCATTTTTTAAAGCAAGCGGCCAAGGGAAAAGGGCGTCAGGGAGACCTGCATATGGCAGATTTCCAGGGTGAGTCTGCAAAGTGATGACGTGTCTCAGAAATGGCCGAGCCCATCTGAGGGTCTCCTCTGGCCTGGCTTCAAGAACCAGGAACTTCAAAAGCCAGATTCCAGCCTGGAATTTTTTGCTTTTGGCTCTGGGTTTCCTCCCTCTGTGGGTGACACTGCCCAGTAATTAAGATAACTGCTAAAAGGTGGGAAGAAAGAGGGACACAGGCTAATGCTTCAGAAATGCATATAAATCCCCCTCCCTCGCTCCCTCCCACACGCTTACGATCATCCCCAGAGAGGTCAAAACGCGACCAAAGCACACACCACAGTGAAGCAGTAACAGTGCTGGGCAGAACTTGACATAAACTGGGCTCCGTTCAAACCGCCTTCAAGGGGCTCAGAGACCAAGGAGCTAAAAAGGCAGTTTCAGCAAAAGGAGGGCCCTGAGGCCACGAACTTGAGGACAGCATCAAGAGTGCAGATCTTGGTGACGGTCCGGACAAATGCAACTAGGGGCCGATTTTTAAAAAGCAAAACCAATGTCTGCAAACCAGCCAGGTTGGAGTCATTATTACCAGGGTTTGCTGGTGGGAGGGATGCTTTCTGGTTCTGAGTAGAACAAAAAAGAGAAGGGGTAGAAAGTTGTTGCCAGTCACATCTACCTCTCTGTTGCTGAAAAATAAATTTGTTAAAGTAAGTTCTCCTTATGCCACTAGCCAGAGTCTCACTCCAAACCCAAACAGAAACCAACAAAAGCCAAACCCACAGGAGGCGAAAATAACCACTTGGCAGGGCCCAGTAAGACAAGCCTGTATAACAGTTGCCTGCGGCCAGCTCAGGCCACCCCCCACCCTCCTGGTTCCCTCAAAACAACAAAAGAAAACGATTTCGGCCCTTGCTTGCAGAGAGATGCGACAGACGGAAGAGAATGGGGGCGAAATTCCCAAATCCCCAGAAGCTTAGGTGGGAAAGGTCCTCTGCGCAGGAGCAAATCCTTTGTCAGCCATAAAACTTCTTGACCTTTTAAAGCTTAGTTAGATCTTGACGTTGTAGAGACCTGTTGGGCCAGTTTTTAAATAGTCTCAAAGAAGCTGTCCACATAACTTTTTTTTTTTTTTTTGGAATCCAGCATTCAAAAGTTTTGTTTCTATTCAGGGTTGTTTGTTTTTTTGTTTTGTTTTGTTTTGTTTTTCTCCCCTAGATCTGATCATTAATTGCTTTTGAATTTTTTTTTTTTTTTTTTTTAAAAGCAAAAAGGCAAAAACCCACTCAACAATGAAACACCTCTGTCACTGATTCTCCCTGGGCTTCAGAGAGCGAAGGAGGGGAGTGAAAAAAAGCGCGTGCGCGTGTGTGTGTGCGTGTGTTTGGGTGTGTGTGCACACACAAATCTAGAGTCCTTGATTCATGAGCAAGCGTGGCGGAGATGAGGCATCAGGCTGCTGGGTCACAGGGAGGAGAACCCTGGGGAAGGGTCTGTTGAAGGAGAGACCTTTCTAACTCCAGACAAATGCTTGCAAATACCATTGGCTAGGTGGCTGTTCCCTTGGTGGTGGAAAACGGCATTTAAAGTCCTTTTCATGTTTTCGTAGCAGGCAAAATACAGGGCATGGGCCGGCCCTGCGCCCATCATCATCACGTTGAGGCCTCGCAAGGGTCTCCAGAAGCCTTCAGTCCGTATGATTTTCTTGAGGGCTCCGTAGACACTTGTGTAATGGGCTTTGGGATCTGGATTCAAACTCTGCATTCGTGTCTGGGGGAGGGTGAGAAAAGAAAAGAGTGGGGTTAATGAGGCTGGTCAGGAGGGAAAGGAAGACCCAGGGAGAGAGTGAGAAAAAAACAGGCCATTTTTATAGACTCACAGGATTTCTGGGTGAAGAAAACTTTTATTCTTCTCCTTTCTGGAGTAATCCCCCATCCCTACACACACACACACACACACACACACACACACACACACGTTCACATGGATTTCATTATGCCCAGCAAAGGCGGTAAAAGATGAGGGGCAGGATTTGGAGTAGGAACACCTGCCCGGCCACTGGCAAGCTGTGTGACTTCTGATGAATCCCTTAACCTCTCTGGGCCTCGGGATTTGGCACCAGAGACCAGTTTCCACGGATCGGGGGTAGAGGGGTGGGGGGGATGGTTTCGGGATGATTCAAGGGCATTACATTTACTGTGCACTTTATTTCTATTATTATTACATTGTAATATATAATGAAATATTTATACAACTCACCATAATGCAGACTCAGTGGGAGCCCTGAGCTTGTTTTCCTGTAACTAGATGGTCTCATCTGGGGGTGATGAGACCGCCTCGGCTCCACCTCAGATCATCAGGCATTAGATTCTCATAAGGAGCGTGCAACCTAGATCCCTCACACGTGCAGTTCACACATAGGGGGTCGCGCTCTTATGAGAATCTAATGCCACTGCTGATCTGACAGGAGGCGGAGCTCAGGCGGTAATGCGAGCGATGGGGAGCGGCTGTAAATACAGACGAAGCTTCACTCACTCACCTGCTGCTCACCTCCTGCTGTGTGGCCCAGGGGGTGGGGACCCCTGAAATAGAAGCATCATTATTATCCAGGGGTTCCCACTCCGGTTCTAAAGTCTTCTGTGCCCTCACTTATCTGAGACCTCTGTGTTGTGAAAGCTCCATTCAGCCCCAACCGTAAATCTCCTTGGAATCCTCCATCCCCCACCCCCTCATCTCCTGTAAATACTTTTTACATTTCATCTATACAAGTTAGCACTGAAATATACGGTCTTGTTCTTAATTTCTTCCTATGTATAGTCTTGCCCCCTGGAGGCAAAGACCAACTTTCCCCATCTCTGTCATCCCCATCACACTCCCCAGGCACTTGAGTAGGTGTGAAGGTGAATCTTATATGCCAACAACCCGGCAAGGCCACGGTACCCATGCCGGCTCCAATTATGGCCAAACACTAGTCTACACGTTGCTGTGAACGCATTTTATAGATGAGATTACCATTTAAAGTCAGTAGACTTTGAGTAAAGCAGACTACCCTCCATTGTGTGGGTGGGCCTCGTCTAATCAGGTGAAGGCCTGAAGAGGGAAAAAAAACTAGTGTCCCCCGAGGAAGAAAGAATTCTGCCTCCAGTCTTTGGTTGTAACATCAACTCTTCCCTGGGTCTCCAGCTGGCCTGGCCTGCAGATTTTGTACTTGCCAGTCTCCACAATCATGTGAACCAATTCTCTCTCTCTCTCTCTCTCTCTCTCTCTCTCTCTCTCACACACACACACAAACATATACACATTATTGGCTCTGTTTCTCTGAAGAGCCCTGACCAGTACAGTAGATAAGAAATATTTGTGGGTAAAAGTACCACACTGGCTCAGTCCTGCAAAAGCAGCATTCCCTCCTCCACTCCCCTCCACCCAACACACACACAGTCTAGATCAGAGGGTCTCCAAACTTTGGTAGGAATACCGTTTTACCTCTAAACAAGACCATAAAGAAACTAATATATAAAATAAAAGAGCTTCTCTGACTGGAAATGGGACAAAAAGTTCTGTGCCCTCCTCTCACTCCTCAAGGCAGAAATCCCCCCCACCAGGAACCCCAGGGCTCAGAGGAACAGCATGAAAACCAAATTAGTGGTGGTTTTCAGACTTAGGATTTTACCAGTTAGTAAAACCACACAGAAAATGGGCACACCGTTGGCAAATTTTCACTTTGCCAAGAAAGGACATAAAAATAATAACAATATAAGCAACAAGCACCACTGCCCTTTATTATAATCATCATTTCGTAAAAGAAAGAACTTTTTTTTATTTTTTGGCCCTGCGGTGCGGCACACGGAATCTTAGTTCCTTGACCAGGGATCGAACCCATGCCTCCTGAAGTGGAAACGTGGAGCCTTAACCACTGGACCACCAGAGAAGTCCCAGGACACCTTTAATGCTTTAAAAAAAAAAAAAAAAAAAGTAAAGACTACTTCTGACTATAAAATTGGTTTTTAAGTTCAATTTAGCTTTATTAAGTACTACTTTCCCCTCTTTTCTTCTACCACAGACTGGTGAAAATGCCCCCTGACTCAGCCAGAGGAAGCCGCCAGACACTTGGGTCCCACATTCCCAGGGGCGAATGGACAGGATCAGTGTCCCTGTACCTTTTTGCTTACGTGTTTTCTATTCTAACCCGTTTCAAAAGGATTTTAGGCAACTTGATAATGCAGGACACATTATAAGCAAACAAGACCAAAGGAAGAAGTGGGTGAGTGTGTCAAGCAGGAAGGTCGCTGACTCATGGCTACAAAACCTGTGCTTTGCTTGTAAGTGTACTGCTGGCCAGAGAAAATAAAGTCTACGAAATGCAAAGTGCTCCCTTTGGAAGAGGCAAAACTGGTGCTCCAGGGACGGCAGAGGTTCTCTAGCACTAAATTCTAACGGATATTTGAAATTGCTCAAGCTTTAGAGCAAATGAAGCTTCATATTTCGCCTGGCTTTTTCTTATCACTGCCCCTGATAAAAATCAGGAGCCTGACGCAGGAGGTGGTACAACCAGGTGGCCCAGAAGGCAAGTTCTGCTACCAGACAGAACTGATTCCATCACTTACGGTGTGACCCTGGACAAGGCAGTTAACCTCTCTAAGCTTCAGCTTCCTCTTTTGAGAGAAGGAGTGAGAAAATTAAATGTCTATTACTATCCTTACGGTTAATAACAATAAAGGATTCATCAAGAGGCTAAGTAATACGGTTCTAGTACATGGCCTTCCAGACCGTTCTAAGCTCCGTGGAGCAGGGGCTGTGTCTGTCTGAGTCACAGCACATCTCCAATGCCTATTATAGTGTCTAACTCACAGTGCGGGACCAATAAATATTTGTTGAATGAATGGATACGCAAACAAACACACGTGCAACTTAGGATACCGACTAGGGTGAAGCGGTACTATGTCCCTTATTCACCTCCCCTAAATATAAGCATGCTTTCCTGGAATTACCTGTCCCTCCCGGCACCCTTTATATCTAGAGCTTTCCTTATTGATGAAAAGTTCACATTTGGCTGCATTTCTCAAGCCCAGAGTGTGAGTCTCTGAGCCACAAGAGGAGCAGAGGCAGCCTGTCCCCGGGGGCCTACCTGGGGCCTGTCACTAAGAAGTGGCTCCTGCCAGGCCCATTCCCGGAGGAGAGACCCGCCTTGGGGAAGGTCTGCAGCAGTTGCCTGTGCTGCCTCCTCCCGGTTTCTGGCCTGGGGTGGCAAGACCAGCCTATGGAGGACAGCCTTCCTCGGTCCTGCAGCACCTCGGTCCTCAGCCTTGCAAGCAGGGGTGTGGCAGTGCAAGAAAACACACAGGACTGGAGTGAGGGGCTGAGACACTGGATCCTGGCCCTCACTGGCTCTGACAGGGCCAAGCGGCCTTGGCCATGGCATCTCACCTCTCTGGTCCCCAGTGCCCTCAACTGTAAAGCAAAGGGGAGGATCAAAACAGCGGCTAAAAAAAAAAAAAAAAAAAAAAAAAACAGCGGCTAATTATCAGAATCACTTGGGAGATGCCTAAAAATACCTGTCTGGGCACCACCGCAACACATATGGATTCAAAACTTTTTCTTTAATTGAAGTATAGTTGATTTACAATGTCATGTTAGTTTCAGGTGTACAGCAAGGTGATTCAGTTCTCTCTCTACATATACACACACATACACACGTATATGTATATACGTGTGTATGTATGTGTGTATCTATATCAATATATATATATATATTCTTTTTCAGATTCTTTTCCCTTACAGGGAAAAGAATTTTATTTTCCTTATTATAAAATATTGGGTGTAGTTCCCTGCGTTATACAGGAGGTCCCTGTTGGTTACCTATTTTACACACGGTAGTGTGCATATGTTACTCCCAAACTCCTAATTTACCCCACCTTTCCCCTTTGGTAACCGTAACTTTTCTATGTCTGTGGGTCGATTACTGTTTTGTAAATAAGTTCATTGGTATCTTTTGTTAAAAATTTTTAGATTTCACATATAAGTGATATCATATGATTATTTGTCTTTCTCTGTCTGGCTTAGTTTTTTTTTTTAATTCCCCAGATGACCCTGATCTTCACTCACACTTGCAGAGAACTGCTAAATAAAGGCCCCTTCTAGGCCCCAACGCTTTCTAATGACGTCCTTCACCCAGCCTCGGCAGTAATCGATTCACCTTTGGTCACTTGAGGAGTGGTGAGGGCTGGCTGGGAGGGTGGTGTATGTGGAGAGGCAAAGGCAGGGAGTAGTGGGCACACGGTGCCAAGGCTTTAGAGCCGGCCAGGCTGACATCGCTGGTCTGCATCATCTCAGCTCTGGGACCTCAAGCAGGTTCCTTAATCTTGGGGTATGGGAAAATCCCCCAGAGAGCTGTTGGCAGACTGAGTGAGGTAACTTCAGGAAATGTCTGGCTTGGAGTGCAGTCAACGATAATCGTCCCCCCACCTACCTGCCCACTATATACGTGAAGGCACAGCGGGCGGGGGGCGGAGGGCACGGGTGGTCTCTGCCTTACAAAGCTGCTCATGTCAGCCGGCTCACGGAGACTTACAAGGGAAATTTGGGGTTGATTTCTCACCTCCCCCCTCTTTATATGAGGGGTGAGGCAGTTGGAATAAATAAATTTTGAACCAAAACATATCATCCTATGGAAAAGGACAGCTGGACTTCAGTGGACTTCTCTGTCCTCGGGGAGGTGGGCTACTCAGTGGCAAGCCATATTCAATGACCCACGCCCGGAACAGAAGCAAGTGGTCCATGAGTGCTGAGGACCCAGGAAGCCCCCTCTCAGCCCACGTCAACCACCATGGCCAGGCTTGGGGTCAGCCCCTCCTTGGTCCTGCAGCACCTTCATTTCTCCAATCTGCCTGAAGGGGGCACCCACTCGGGGTCGGGAGCCAGGAGACCAAGAGGAAATAAACAAGGAAAGTGCGAAGTAAGAGGAGAATGATACGGATTGTCAGAAGGAGCTCAGAAAAGGGAGCAGGAGTGACCCATCTGTACCATCACGTGAGGTCATGAAAGCATCCTCAGAAGGGAGCCTGAGAGAAGCTGAAGGTGGGCAGGTGAGGGTGAGGCTGCAGGGACCAGGGCTGGAGAGCAGATAATCAATACAGTCTCTTGTTTTTCTTTTTCTGTGACACTGCCCATAAAATGTACAACTGAGGGCTGGGCATTTTCTATCTACCTGTGGACTAGAGAAGGAGAAAAAGTTAGGGGTGAGTGGGAACCACCCAAGTGTCCATCGATAGATGGATAAGCAGAATGTGGTCCACCCGCACAGTGGAATATTATTCACCTTAAAAGAGAAGGAAATTCTGACTTGTGCTATGACATGGGTGAACCCTGAGGACATGATGCTAAGTGAAATAAGCCAATCACAGAGAGACAAATAGTGTATGATTCCACTTATATGAGGCCCTAGAGACCTCTAATTCATAGAGACAGAAAGCAGAATGATGGTTGCCAGGAGCTGGGGGGAGCGGATACGGGGAGTTATTGTTTAAAGGGTAGGATTTGGGTTTGCAAGATGTAGAGTTCTGGGACTTCCCTGGCGGTCCAGTGGTTAAGACTCTGTGCTTCCACTGCAGGGGGCACAATCCCTGGGCCTGGTCAAGGAACTAAAATCCTGCAAGCCACGCGGCCACAAAAAATTTTTTAAATTAAAAAAAAAAAAAAGATGTAGAGTTTGTGGATGGATGGTGGTGATGGTAGCACAACAATATAAACATACTTAACGCCACTTAACAGGACATTTAAAAATGGTTAAGATGGTACATTTAATGTTATGTGTACTTTACCACAATTAAAAAAAAAAGGTGTGAGGGTGGAGAGAAGGAAAAGAAAATGAATGAATGAAGATGCACAAAGAGCAGAAATTAAAATAAAATAAAATAAAAAAACAAGAAAACGGAGACAGAATTTCACCAACTGCCATTTATGTCCTGAGTTTCAGTTCCTGCCTAGCTGTCCAGCTCCCATGTTTATAATAAACTCCCATTCTTTGCACTTTAATTCTCCCCTCTTGGAAATTCATAATGTACATTAGCACAATAAAGACTCTGGGAAGTCCTTCAGGAAAGCAGACTGTTGAGCTTTGTTTCAAGGCACTTCTTCAAGGTTTGTCTTTGGCAATGGAAGCCTCGTCTCACTGAATAATCGGTTACACCTTGCAGAACTCACTTGAGAAAACACGGCAGCAGCCAATGGCACAGACCCTGGAAGCAGGAAGTGCAGAGATCAGCTCTAGGAGTCAGAGGGACCCCCGGGGCAGCCCCTGCAGAGCATGGGCAGCAGGGAACAGCCTGGAAGACTAGCCCTGGTGGGGGGCCGTGCGGGGGACAAATGAGCAGGACAAGCCCTGTGTGGCACGTGATGGAGCCTTCTACTCCACATCAACTCGCGTAACTGCCGTTGTTCTCAAAGGGACCGGATGGAGGATGGTGCATGGGCCCCGAGATCAGGAGACCTGGGTCTCTGGCCTGGTTCTGCCACTCACTGCATCACCTAAGCAATCCCCCCCCGACCCCACCCTACCCCCCCACCCCCAGCTCTAGAACAGTAATTCTACAGGAGGGATCCAAATTTTATTTTATTTTTTTTAACATCTTTATTGGAGTATAATTGCTTTACAATGGTGTGTTAGTTTCTGCTTTATAACAAAGTGAATCAGTTATACATATACATATATCCCCATGTCTCTTCCCTCGTGCATCTCCCTCCCACCCTCCCTATCCCACCCCTCTAGGTGGTCACAAAGCCCCGAGCTGATCTCCCTGTGCTATGCGGTTGCTTCCCACTAGCTATCTATTTTATGTTTGGTAGTGTATATATGTCCATGCCACTCTCTCACTCCGTCACAGCTTACCCTTCCCCGTCCCCATATCCTCAAGTCCATTCTCTGGTAGGTCTGTGTCTTTATTCCCATCTTACCACTAGGTTCTTCGTGACCTTTTTTTGTTTTTTTCCTTAGATTCCATATATATGTGTTAGCATACTGTATTTGTTTTTCTCTTTCTGACTTACTTCACTTTGTGTGACAGACTCTAACTCCATCCACCTCACTTAAACCAACTCCATCAACTGCCAGCAAGACCAGAATGGAGGAGGGGTCAAGCCCCTTCCTCAAATTCTCCCCTAAGAAGACAAAACAGGACAAGCCTACCTTGTAGGCCTGTACTCTCTCTTTCTTTTACTCTTTTTTTTTTTTGCCACGCCTGCAGTGGAAGCACAGAGTCTCAACCACTAGACCACCAGGGAAGTCCTGGCCTGTTCTCTCGCACTGAGAGGGCGGGGAGGGAGTGGAAAATGTGTGTTCCGCCCCAGGTAAGCTCGAAGGATCGTATAACAGGAGCTGCAAGGGCTGGGCAGAGAGCACATCTAGCTTATTAGCACCTGCCTTTTCTGCTGGGAAACTGGAGCCCAGAATGGAAAAGGGACTTGCCCAAGGGCACATGGATAAGGAGTCACGGATCTGGGCCCACCAGGAAGAAGAGGGCAAGCTGAGTCTGGCAGGGAGTCCTCGGACCTCCCCGGGGATCCCGCAGAGGCCAAGCCAGCCTGGCCCCAGCCGCTGCAGCGTCACTTGGCCACTGTCCTCCCACCTGACCTGGACACGGCTGGGGATTCCCAATCTTTCTTTCCGAATTTCTCAAAAATAAAAACCAAGTAATAAGATTAAAAAAAAAAAAAAAAAACTTCCCAGGACAAGTGGCACTTTCAAGACCAGAAAAAGATAATGTGAAATCTACTCATCCATCCATTCAAATGCATTTGCCACGCTCCTTCCCTGAGGCAGGTGTGATGGGGAGGGAGACAGGGAGGGGCGTGCACGGGGCTCCCAGTTCACGGTGTGAATGAACAAACATCACAGCACGATGGGCTGCCACGGCTCCCACAGAGGGACCAAGGCTGCGCTGCAGAAGGTCGCCCAGGAATCTCTGCTCCAGTCTTCCTCCCAGAGAAAGGAAATAAGGTTCAAGCACCGAGAAAGTGCTAGGAAGATGCCAAGCAACGTTAGCATCTGCCGCCCAGTGGCTGCTTCAGAATTAGAAGTCAAGTTGCTGAGTTTAATTCCCTCCCATCTGCCAACTGTTTCCAAGGAGCACGGACATCACTAAGTTGAATCACAGTAAGATGCCTAGGCTGGACTGCAGGGCCTGCCCCCAGCCCCCTCCCTATTTTCCAAACCCCATCGCCACCCACCCATGCGTGCAAGGCCTCCCCTGGCAGCCCATCCACGACACTGTGTGCAGCTGCACCGGGGTCTGTCTGCAATGATGCTGCAGCTCCCGTGCACAGCCGCCCAGAGGAGACACGGCCGCCCAAGAGCCGGTGCACACGCAGGCCAGGAGGGAGAGGCTTTTCTTGGCACAGTGCTTTGCGGGGAAAGGATCGCCTTCCGGAGCAAAGCCACAGGCCTCATCGAGGGCTTGGAAAGCCCTCATCGCACCTTCCAGAATCCTTAGGAGGGACACGCAACAGACGAAGCAACCCAAACCACATCAAGGGAGCCAACGCACAGTAAAACTTTCAGCACTCTGAGTTCAAAACGGCCAGCGTCCTGACTCAGACAGAACTTGCATCCTCGTCGTGCTCATGACGGGGGATGGACTCCTGATGGTGCTTCCAACAATCACGCCCTGGCCCTTGGAAAGCACGTGCAGAAATCATAAAAAATGAGGCATGAGGCCAGCATCCAGCATCCACCCCCGCACCACATTAACCAGGAACGGAGCAATGCAGAAAATCCTCCACGGGGAACCGGGCCGTTCGCAGCACTCCGAGGCACATCAAAGTGTATTCCCAGGTTCAAAATTCCAAATCGTGTCTTTTTACATCTCCCAAGTTGGCAAAAGTATATCCATAAGGAGAATATACTGTGTCTCTGATTTTTAATCAAAAGGAAAATTTAGGAGCCAGCAAGAGAAAATGAGTCCTCAAAAGCAGTCCCTGCCTCTCCCCACCCGCAAAAAAGGGGGGTCTGTTGGGAGAATGACTGTACATCAGGAGCAGGCAGTGGGGTGGTGCAGGGAGGACCAGGCATTTGCATTCTGAAAGCCCCTGTTGAGGACCCCCTATATGAAAGCAGCCAAAGGGCCAGATCTTGGAAAACCAGGCAGAAAAGGTGAACAGAAAAGAGATGAGAGGGCTGGGAACACACCTCCAGCTAAATCAGGCCTGCGTCAATGTCCCTGCCTCGCCTACAGGAAGCCCCAGACCTCCCAGGGTTTTCAGGTGGCCCCGATGTTGGGGGAGGGTGGGAGGAAGTGGGTTCACACATGGGAGAGCAAACCTTCAAGCCCGCTCTGCCTTTTCACTTATTTCCCATGGGGTCCAATGTTCACAAAAGTCACATTTGCTCTTCTCATCAGACCAGCCACCCTCAGACGTTCCTGATTACCTGCTGCCTCTGTGGTCTTGGGCCTGGACTGCAAAGGATCCCTGCCATCTGTCATTCACGCTCTCCGGATGCAATCCTGAAACCTTCAGGCCCATTAAGGGTGTGCTTAGGGGGCATTGCTATTTCTAGGGACAAAAGGACTAAGTGATGACATCATTTATATGTGGAATCTAAGAAATAGTACAAATGAATTTATTTGCAAAACAGAAACAGACTCACAGACATAGAAAACAAACTTACGGTTACCAAAGGGGAAAGGGGAAAAGAGGGATAAATAAGCGGTATGGGATTAACAGATACACACTACTATATATCAAACAGATAAACAACAAGGACCTACTGTATAGCCCAGGGAACTATATTCAATATCTTGTAATAACCTATATAATGGAAAAGAATCTGAAAAAATATATATAAATATGTATATATATTGCTGTACACCTGAAACTAACACAATATTGTAAATCAACTATACTTCAATTTTTTTTTTTTTTTTTTTTTTTTTAAAAAGGACTAAGTGAAGAGCTTCCACGATGTATTCAGTAGAAAACACATATTCCACCAAGACAACCCAAACCAAGTTCCTCGGCCTCCCAGGGAAGAAGCCACAGCACCAAACACCACGTCTCCTGGACACAGGCCACAGACCCCAGAGCATATCCAACCCAGAAAGGGTGGCAGAAGAGGGCCATTTGAGTTGCACCTGGAAAGGGGGACGGTACTTAAATTGGCAAGAAATGGAGCTGTCATTACAGTCCCTTCCACACTATTTGACTTTTTGACTAGGTGCACGCGTGACTTTGATTGAAAAAAAAAGCAAACAGAGCAGAGAAAGGAAGGGAACATTCGGGCTGAGGAGGATGTGAATGTGCTGGTGGGTCTGGGAAACGGAGGAGGGTCTGGCTGGAGGGCGTGTGTGCAGGGGACGCGGTAAGGTGTGGATGGAGAGGGAGGGCGGCTGAACTCCAGGAGGCCCTGTCTGAATAGGTTGCTAAGGTGTTTGGAATTTACTTTACAGTCAAGTGTTCTCCACGGTTACGCCCGCACTTGACAAAGCAGCTACAAGTAAGCAAGAGGGTAAGCAAGAAGGCTGGCATCTCCTGCATCTGGGAGGAGGGACCAGGCCTGTGCAACAGAAGCCCTCCCCATGGGGTCCCATTGCGGGCCGGCGGCTCGCTCCCAAGCTGCAAGGTCACTGTAACAGCACAGCCACGGAGTCTGCCTTCCCACCCACAGGCAGCAGCTCACGGCCTCGCCTGTGGCTCCAAGGATGCCATTCCCACATTCCTTTATCATAGGAGCCAAACCTGCTCACTCCTCCCCTTCTCTAGAAAATTCTATAGCAGGAGGGAGGGATGAAAGAGTCTGTACCTGGCTCAGGCCCCAGGTACCTAGGACACACTCAGAGTACCGGGTTGGTGGCCCGCCCAAAGGATTAAATTATCTCTGCTCTACAGGTGGGCAAATTCCCAAGATTCCAGGTAACAGGGTTGGAATGTCATGGGTGGGATTGGAGACCTCACTGGGAGACAGAGAGGGCGGGGAGAGCATGGGTGGAGGGGAAGCCTGGACCACTGGTCACTCTGACCCACCTTGCTTGGCTCCAGTAAGACGAGCCAGGGCTGGACTCCTATGTTCAAGCCCCACGTCTGGCATGAAGGACTACGTGGCCTTAGGCCAACTGCCTTACTTCTCTGAGCCCCAGTGCCGATACTCACAAAGGAAATGTAATAGATAAATAAATATAATAAAATACTTATAATAATAATGTATAATATATAATATAATGAATAAAATAATTATAATAAACAGTTAGATAGCAGCTAACTATCCCCGTTTTACAAACAAGGAAACTGAGGCACAGGGGGATAAGCGACTTGCCCCAAGGTCACAGAGTACAGACAGGACCGGAAGCCACACGGCCTGGCTCCAGGACTGCGCCCTTAACCACCAGGCTACAGGACCTCTCATGAAAAGGTAGACTGGAAGGGTCACCTATGACCTCCAGCTTCTCCCTGGTCTCTGATGTGCCCTGCTTCTATGACTGTGCTAAGTCACGTGTACACCACCTCCTGTGCCGGACCTTTTAAAGAGGGAGTAGCCCTGATGCGTCAAAGTCACCTAAGTCCTTGCTGCTTAAGTCCATGCAGGTCCTGGGGAGGGGGCGGGGGTGTCTATGTCCAGGTGGTACTTAGAGGCAGTCGTCCCCTGGAGGTCACACAGCATCACTGTTTCCCAACTCTGGCCGTCAGCCTGGACGCTGGGCTCAAACAGAGCTGGGCAATAGAACCCGGTTCAGTACTAACCCATGTCTGTCCTGGAAAAGAGCTTGAACCACTGGCCCACCCAGGTTGTGGGCAGGAAGGGCATCCTGACCAACGAACACCCCCGGCACTCCATCAGTATGCAAAGGCTGAGACTGAATACTCCAACGGTCAGGCAGCTTTCAAGGCAGAATTTCACTCACCTGGCCTCCCCGGGGCCTCCCCTGACTCAGCAGCTTTGTCTATGGCATTGGCTTAAAAACACCCCACCTACAAGTAAGGACAAGGCGTCAGAGGCAGAACTGGAGAAACACCTCACTCTCCAAAGTGTTCTGTTTTCCTGGCATCTGGGGGAACTCGCTGAAGCATCACAGAACCGCACTGAAGAACAAGCTTAATACGAGGGTCCACATGGAAGCGCCCAGGGAACACACGAGGTCCCCCACCCCAGAGCAGCAGCGCATCTCCTGCATGCAGGAGAAGCAGACTCCCAACAGCCTTGCTCCCTACTTCAGCCGTCCAAGCTCCAGCAACATCTGTTTTGTTTTGCATGGGGTGGAGGGGCTCCTCCTCCCTCTGGGCTTCTGTTTGATTTCAGAGTTTTCCCACCCATCCAGCCCTCCCCCAACTCTGCTTGGCTGATGAGGAAACGGCTGTATGACTTGCCCAAGCTCCCAGAGTTAGTCACCGCTGCACTAAGGCTGGACAGCACTCCGACTCCCGGACCCCGCCCACTTGACCATCCTTCAACCGCACTTTGTTAAAACTCCCAATCATGGAATCTCAAAGAAACCTTGTTCAATCACCCACCCACCCAATGCTCAGACAGTCCCTGGGGTTTGAGGTTCATCCATTCACTCAACCATCACATACTGAGCTCCTACAACATGCCAGACGCCGTTATTAGGACCTGGGGACACAAAGATGGCCCCGTCCTCAACCACGTCACTATTTTTGAGCTGTACACGTTAAGTTACTAAAATTCTCTGCCCTTCAGTTCCCTCATCAGTGAAAACCCCTACCTCACGTGCTTCCTGCGATGAATAAGTGAGAAAACACAAGCACATCGACCACCTAGCACCGTAGAGGAGGTGCTCGGTAAATGTTAGTTAGCACCACTGCAATATTTTGTAGAAGGGCTTCAGCAAGCATGACCCCTAAACTGCCACCTGTGTTCATACAAATGGCTTTGAAATATCATGAAGAACTACCACCAAAACTAGCTTAATCTTGCCTAGAAGGTGAGGGTATTTTTCCCTGCTTGCTCATAAATGGCTGTTTGGCACAAAGGATCTCATCACAGGTTTGGACTGAATCATTAGACTACAGAATAGGATAGGCCATAAACCACACAACAGAGCTCAGGGTCCTGGGAGGAAGCTACCAGCCACAGGGCACTGGGGACTCCAGGCCACAATTCCTACAATCTCATAGTAAAGGGACAGGAATGGAACCCCTACTCCAATCCCTTCTGACCAGAAAGAGGCTGGACAAACCGGAGGCGGCCCTCCAGTTTCCAGTGGAGTCCAGACCCACGACAGTCAGCTGAACAGGCTCTGGGGCCTCACCTGACGTAAATCCCAGCTCTGCGGCTTCCTCTCTCGCACCTTTGCACCTTTGCACCTTCCGCGAACTACTTAATCTCTCCCAGCCTGCTTCCTTACCTGGAAATGGGGCTCATCATAGCAGCCGCCTCCTAGCCTCTGTGACGATTAAAGGAAATAATGAATGCAAAGCCCTTTGCCTTGGGTCTGGCATCCAGCTGCTGGTGCTTCTATTAATCCTTTTTATGGGGGTGAGGGGGAGATAAATAGCAAACTCCTAGGAAGATGTCATGTCATCTTATTCTAATTCGTTCATAAGACGCTCATTTCCTTGAGAAGGATGCCCCCAGGATCCACCCTGGTTGGCAGCAAGGCCCCTGCAATCACTGCATATTTGGACTAGACGACCTGAGTGATCGTCAGGACTGCCCAGCAGCCCTTTAGTTCGCTGACCCTCTTAACAGAAGAGAAACTGAGGCCCAGGGAGGTGAGGGATCTGCACAAAACAGCCCCTGAGGGTCTCCATCCCTCCCACCCACCCCACTTCCACAGTCACCTTTCTCTGCTCCCCATTTCTAAATGAATGGAGCCGGCTGCTTACATTAATCCTGATTATGTAACCATCAGGGGAGCTAGAGAGGTGGGGGGAAAATCTAGGGTCAATTTACACTGGTGCAAAGGGTCCAGACGACAGCGCTGCAGAAAGTTCACTAAGAGCTCAGGGCACTTCTGGAGACCTTTACCTGGTGCTTAAGTCCAGGGCTAGGGCCAGGCAGAGCCCTTAAGTGCCAAGGTTCCCTGAAAACGGCTGATTGGCACCCATTCCCGTGCAGTCACCACAGTGGTAGTGAAGGCCCTCCCCAGCTCTCAGGGACCCACCACCCTCGGAACTGCAGGGAAACAGCCAGCTGGGGCCAAACTGAGCTACAGGCCCGGGCACGGGGCACCCTACATGGGGTCTGCTCCCTCTCCCGCATTCCACCTGTGGGTGTGGGCCGGCTCTCAGGTCCCTCGGATTCTGGGGATAAATCCAAGTGTGTCTCACTTTCCCAAACGGGGGATCTGGGGGATCCCCCCAAGATGTGCACCTAAATGTGAGCATGACAGAACAGAGAAAGCCCTGTTCCAAGCGTCAGAAGACCTCAACTCCCATCCAGCTTGGCTACCAAATCCCTGAGGAACTCCTAGCAATCGGTTTGCCTAGCTGGGCATCAACATGAATTTCCACCAGCAGGTAAACCGAGAGGTGGAAGATTTCCTGCGTTTTGTTCACCCATCTATTACAATTGCAAATATTTGTCCAATGAATAAATGGAGTTAACAGATTATCTCTAAGGAGGTCCTTTTTGGCCTCTAACATCCTAAATCTATAAAACCAGTAAAGAGTCTTTTAAAAAACAAAACGTGTGGGAGAGGAGTGTTTTATTTGGGGGGGGGGGGGAGATAAATCTACATTACTAAGTATTAGGACTACCCGCAGCTTAAAAACACCTGTATTAAAAAAAAAAAAAAAAAAAAAGAATTCCAGCAGAGATTAGAACCCTTGTGTGTTGCTGGTATGTGTGTAAAATGGTGCAGCCCCTATGGAAAACAGTATGGAAGTTCCAAAAAAAATTAAAAATAGAATTATTACACGATCCAGCAATCCCACTGCTGGGTATACATCCAGAAGAATTGAAAGCAGAGTCCCAAAGAGATATCCGTACACCCATGTTCACAGCAGCATTCGTCACAATAGCCAAGGGGTGGAAGTAACCCAAGTGTCCATCCATGGATGAATGAATAAACAAAAGGTGCTATTATCCATGCAACGGAATATTATTCTGCCTCAACAAGGAAGGAAATTCTGACACATGCTACAACATGGACGAACCTGGAAGACATTAAGCTAAGTGAAATAAGCCGATCATAAAAAGACAAATACTGTATGATTCCACTTACATGAGGTATCTGAAATAGTCAAATGCAAAGTGACAGAAAGTAGAATGGTGGTTGCTAGGGCACTGGGGACAATGGGGAGATGCTGTTTAATGGGGACAGAGTTTCAGTTTGCAAAGATGAGAAAAGTTCTGGAGATGGATGGTGGTGACAGTTGTATTATACAATAATGTCGATATACCACACTACCGAACTGTACACTTAAAAAAGGGTAAGACGGCAAGTTTTATGTTACGTGTATTTTAACCACAATTCTTAAACAATCCTCAATCTAATCAACAGCTCACTCCATATGCATTTCTGAAATCACAGTCTGAAATCCTGTCACAATCCAATGGTTCCCTGAGGTTTCTTTGCACAGCTGGGAGAGCAATTTTTGTTTTTCTTGCCTGTTTTTGGTGAAGGCGACCAGAGGCTCAAACGCACAGCATAATCGCCTGGACACAGCAACATCCCTGGCTCCAGGGCCTGCCTTGGAAGGAAGTACCTGGAAGTTCAGCCCAGGGGCTCTTGGACGGAAGGCAAAGCTTTGACGTAAGGCAGAAGGGCTTAAGATGCAGAGCTGGGACGCTCACCATTTTCCACATGCTGGCCCCCGGCCCCAATGATGCAGTGTGTCCCTGTCTAATACACCCTTGGCCTGTGTCAGCCCAAAAGAGATCATGCCAGGAAGCAGTACCCCACCTGCCCAGGCGTGGAGGTAGCTGTCGAAAACCAGCCAAATGTTTGTATGTGAGAGACTGGGTGACAATTCTGGTGTTTCCAAGGCCCTACCTTGCCATCAGAGCCAGGGAGCTGAGGGTGACAGCCCTCCTGGATCCACCCTGGACAGGCTCAGGGAGCCAGGCACCTCGCAAGTCCCGTGCACGGTTCCCAAGTCAAGTGCGGTCCTGCCAGCTTCTGCAAGACTGGCTTCCACGCCCTCCAGAGAAGCCACACCTTCTAAAGCAAGCCCCACTATTAGCCTGTTATCCACAGGAAAAAAAGCCTTTTCAAAGCTGCCCTGTCACCAGCCTTCTCTGGCTCATTCCTCTACTTATAATTATATCAGGTGATGCGTCTGCATGCCTGTCTCCCATTAAAGTCTGACAGAAACACGAAGGAAGGGGCAGCCTCATCTGTTGTGATCTCAGCGCCCCAGCACTGTGCTTTGACACTCCGTAACGATAGTCAAGGACTCAGAGGTACGCTGCATTTCATCCACAGACGCACACAAAGCAGGCACTTTAAGCCCCAGATGTACTCTCTTCCCCAAACAGCTATCTGCTTACTGAGGATCTATGTCCCCCAGTGTGATGCATCTCACATTTTCTGGGGTCTAACACACAGGATAAGAGCCCAGGATATAAGCCCTAGGACAGCCAGGCTCCAGAGTTCAGGGAACACTAGAGGGCTAAGCATGGGCCCTGGGTAAATTTCCCAGATGTTCCCGAAGCCAGATTTCCCACAAATGCTGCTGTCAGATCATCTCCAAAATGCTGGGTGATTTACGTGTAGGCGGGGCCAGGTCACAGCTGGAGGGGATGTTCTCCTACTTTCTTCATAGACCAGACAATAACAGAGAAAGATGACAAAATACCAGAAACACCAGGCTTGATGTTCTAAGGGTCTCAGGGGAAAGACACCAAAGGTAACATCCTGCAGACTCGCCTTTCAGCCTCCAAAATCCACTTGCACGTATACTACAACTTTTTGCGTGTACAAATTATTTCCTAAGATTTGGGGGAGTTATTTGTAAGTTTCCCTGGATGCCTAAGAGAATGGCAGGAACCTTCAGTCCTGGGTGAGATTTCATGCCGATGAAAACCCTCATCCTGGAAACAGAGCTCAAGTGTATGATTTAAACCAAAGTCAACTGATGAGAAGGGTTTCCAGGGGGAGAGAGGGAGATGGGTGCCGGGGATGAGAGTGAGTGGCCAGACCGCAGGAGTCTCACATTGGTAAAACAGGGTCATTCTACCAACAAATTCTCCCTATGACATAAACAGGGTGCTGCTAGGGGCGCTGGGGATGATGGGGCAGGCAGAGAGTCCTTGCCTTAAAGGAGGTTATAGTCTAGGAGGGGAGGGGAAGAGCAAACCAAAACTCATACAAATAGGGACTTCCCTGGTGGTCCAGTGGTGAAAATTCCACGCTTCCAATGCAGGGGGCCTGGGTTCGATCCCTGATCAGGGAACTAGATCCCGCATGCCGCAACTAAGAGCCCACATGTCGCAACTAAAGATCCTGCATGTTGCAACTAAAAAACAAAAAAAAGGTTCCCGCACGCCTCAATGAAGATCCCACGTGCTGCAACTAAAGACCGGGTGCAGCCAAATAAATAAATAAATATATAATTTTTTTTTTTTAAGTCATACAAATTAAAAATTCCAAACTCTAAATGTCCTGAAGCAAGGGAGAAGGTGAAAATGCTGAGACAGTAAAGGCAGGGGACCTAGTTTAGATTTGGGACAGGGTTCTGGAAATGACTTTGAAGAAGGGACCGGAAGCCTGGAGGGAGCCACGCAGGTGAAGCACGGGAGAAGGGGGCCACCTGGGGGCACGGGTAGTGGCAGGTGGGATGTGAACAGAGGCCCCGAGAAAGGTGTTGTCATTGCAGCCAGCTGGGTACCAGGAGCACAGCGCAGAGCCCATGTGGAGCCCTGAAAAGAGGACAGTCCTTTGACCCTCCATGGGACGTTTCAGTCTCTTTGGTCCTGACCTCAGCACAAGCCACGGGGAGTGATGGGGTTCCCATCACCGTGCGGGGAATGGCTGTAGCAAGCCTCTCAATGTGGCAATGCTGGGTGACCGTGGCCGTGCCGGCTGACCCCTCGATGACTCAGCTTCCTGGTAGTGAGCTCATGAAAGGTCCTCGGCAGGAAGGACTCAGAGAGCTATAAACAGAGCCTTCCAGAAGCATCTGCTACACGGCTCTCCTTGATTCTAGGGTGGGGCTGTGGCCATCCAGCATTTCTGGAATTGTGTGAACGAATCGTTCGCGGTCTTTCAGTGCTGTAGTTGGAGGTTTCAAGTAATTTAAATAAATGATCATTTCTCGGCAGGTACTCTGGGAAACGGGGGCCCCAAATGGTAGTTGGGCATCTAGCTCTTTTCCTCCTTGGGCATTCTAGCCCTGGGAGAATTCCAGGGCTGGGGGCCGTGGGCAGGGCTGGTCTTCCTAGCTTCCTTCTTCACGTAGAAGTGCTTGCAAGTCTATAGGTTCCATTCCAAGTCAAAAGACAGTGCCCAGAGTTATAGAGCCCATGCAAATAAGGAGTAGAAATTTTAGAACTGGAAGCTTCCTAAGAAACCATATAGTTTTAGTTCCATCTTGCCATTCTACAGATGAAGAAACTGAGGCTCAGGTTAAGTGAAGTGTTTTCCCAGGGTCACTCAGTTGGTGGGCTTTTGGTCACCAGGAGCTAATTGTAACACCCTGAAATGCAAACTAAATGTTGCTGTGTGTGTTTCCAGAGAAAGGATCCGTTTTGCCTTATTTCTCCTCATTTCATCCCCTGCCCTCCACGTTCAAGTTCTGGGTTGACAAAGCTTCTTCCTGTCTCTTAAACTCAGAGAGGATCAGAAATCTGTTTCCAACTTAAAAGCAACTTCTAGTAAAAGCCCAGCTTTGTAGTTAACTTTCATTTTTTAGGGTCTGAAAGAGAATTTCAGAAACTTTCTTGTGATTAGATTATCAGAAAATTCAAAAGAACCTTGGAAGAGACATTCACGGGAAGGTTAAAATGAGAATTCTTACCCCAGGTCAGGGGAAGCATCAACTGGCCGGCCCAATCTCAGGCGCCTGTGGAGGGAACAGTGCTAATTCCAAGGATAAACAGAACCACCTACAACTGTACCCACACAGACCCCATTGTGACAAACTGCAGTGTTAACTCCTTCTCCACCTCCTTCTGAAACTTGTAAGACTTTTTTGGAGGCAAAGAAGGAACTAGGAGTCACTCCAATTTGTCCATGTATTCCTCATTGTTATTCTATTGTTTTTACAATGAAAAGTCATTTCTAAAGCTGATTTAAATCATCTTGCTTTATGTATTTTTAAAAATTGAACTATAGTTGATTTACAACTTTGTGTTAGTTTCAGGTGTACAGCAAAGTGATTCAGATAGATAGATATATATATACACACACACAATTCTTTTTTTCAGATTCCTTTCCATTATAGGTTATTACAAGATATTGAATATAGTTCCCTGTGCTATAGAGTAGGTCCTTGTTGTTTGTCTGTTTTATATACAGCAGTGTGCAGCTGTTAATCCCAAACTCCTAATTTATCCCTCCCCCACCCCCTTTCCCCTCTGGTAACCGTGGGATTGTTTTCTACGTCTATGAGTCTGTTTCTGTTTTGTAAATAAGTTCATTTGTGTCATTTTTTTAGATTCCACATGTAAGTGACATCATATGATACATGTCTTTCTCTGTCTGACTTAATGATGGTGATATTCTCAGTGCTCTAAGGACTAACTATAAATCTTTAGTCATTTCTGAAATAAATTTAACGCTTCACGCTTCCTGGCATAAATACACGTTCATTAATTCAATGATTGTCTGAGAAGCCAAGATTTAAGGAAAAACAATTTTTAAACACAATTACACTAAAAGAGAACTCTCCAGTCTCTCTTTCATATTTTAGATTTTTAACCCTTTCACTGACAACTCCTATCCCAACAGGGCATTTTCTATGGCGTAACGTCCACCAGATCAATCCTTCGCTTCCATCCCGACTGTTTCTCCTGGGGAACAGTTCAGCATTGTCTATCGACACTGAAAAAGGCCCACACACGTCCTCCTTCAAAACACCCAGAAGATTTAGTAACAAAGACCTCCTGTGCCAGGGGAATCCGCAGACACAGAAAGGGAGGGCTGGCCTTGGGGTCGGTTGGTTCTTGCCCATGTCCACTGGACCAGCGTTTTGGAGAAACAGGACTCAGTTTTTAGAAGCTGTGAGATCCAGGAGCTTCTGTCTAAACCTGAACTAGTACAGGTACCAGGAGGAAAACCCTCAAGAGCCCAGCTTCCAGCCTTTATCAGAATCACTGGAGGTTGATGGATAAGCCCCGGGAACTGAACCCTCTGCATTTATAGGAGGATCCACCAGAGAGAGAAGGGGGCTCAAAGGAAAGAGAGGGCAGGAAAAAGATGTCCAGCTATTCAGCTGCCTTTAAAAAGCGACAAGGAATGAGACAGGAATCTGAGTGTCAAGAACAGGGCCCTGTATGGGGCTCCAGGTCAACCCCTGTCCTTCAGAAAGCAAAGTGGTCACCTACCCTGTTTGTCATGTCTCTCAGGTCACCCTACAAACTGTGACCTGGGCCGAAAAGGTTACTCAGGCAAACCCTAACCCCCGACAAGTCACGTGACTATTTAATTTTTAGCCACTTGTCCGGCCGCTGCTCCAGCTGGCATTTGCCAGTCATGTCGCCCATCAATTACGAACCAATTATGAGCAGAAATGCCTTTGACGTGACAGCCTTCCTCCCTTCTTCTGTGTTTTCACCCTCCTCTGGTCCTCAGCTCTGCAGTGAAAGTTCTCATCCAGGGACGAGGCTGGGCTTCCTGGATGCCACCAGGCAGTCACTCGGAGGCCAAACGGTGGATTAAAACTTCAGAACAGGGTGGGGAGAGAAGAAGAATTTCAGAATGCGGGGCAGGTCCCACGTGGAGGCCCCAGTGCGACCCCAAAGCACAGAAACTTTCTCAGCTGATTCTGTGATCAGAAGACTCAGAGCAGAAGCCCAAAACCAGAGTGTCAGGGGAGGGGTACAGGTGTCCTGCTGATGGCCGGGCACCTTGGGGACAGGCCATGACATTCTAGGGGACAGGGGATCGTTCAGCCCTGTTCTAACATCTACTTCTCCTTCAGTCTAGATACAGATATGCTGAGACATTATTTCTTCGAGGGGCCCTTTCCTGACTGCTCCTGAGGTTCGCTTTCCATGAGAAGAGGCGCATCGCCCCCTCCGGAAATGATTCATTGATAGCTCTGTCCTCCTGGCAGACAGGGGACTCTGCTGTGGGGCGACCTCGGAGGTGTCGAGCCCCCCAGCTCCCAGTGCCCAGCACGTGTGGTCACACCCACATGCTCCCACGCCTGAATTAATTTAGTTATTCAATGAAGTCCAGCGGACGAAGCTGCACTTTTACAAATGCCTTTTAACCCTTTCTCGGTAGAGATGTTTCTATGAATCATGCTAATGCAAGCCAACGTTTAGCAAACAAGCCGTGGAAACAGTGACTAAGGAAGGAGACTTGGTTCTATAGACAATGACACACCCCAGGTTCGTCCTTCCACCCTCACACTCATGTACACACACACCAGCATTCTCTTTCCTTTAGAAAGGCTTCCCAGGACTTCCCCGGCAGCCCAGTGGGTAAGACTCCGCGCTCCCAGTGCAGGGGGCCTGGGTTCGATCCCTGGTCGGGGAACTAGATCCTGCATGCATGCCACAACTAAGAGTCCGCATGCCGCAACTAAAAGATCCCGCGTGCCGCAAGGAAGATCCTGTGTGCCGCAAGGAAGAGACGGTGCGGCATGAATGAACGAATGAATAAATAAATACTTAAAAAAAAGAAAGGCTTCCCCCTGTTTCTCCACTCTGACTTCTTAGATCTGATCATCTGCCAACCACCCACTCCTTTAATCCAGGCTGGAGACAGCCCCAGGACACCCATGGGACCGCCTCTATTCCAGGGGAGCAGAGTACCCCGCTGCAAGCCAGAGGCAGGGCCCTGCATGTTCCCATCCCCAGCAAGCCAGCCAGCAAGCTTCCTGCAGGCTGCCAGCGCCCACTCTCCACCTCCACCTTCCACACTGGCTGCCAGGCCCAGGGCAAAGCAATGAGCAAGCAAAACCCTCCGTGTCGGCAGTGCGAGGAAAGGAGGACCAGGGACCCCGAGACAAAGGCATCTGTGTCCTACCTCCTTCCCCTCTTGCTTTTCATGGTCAGTGGCCATGAACAGCCAAGGCAAACAGAGGTGGGAGGGACCAAGGTAGGTAAGAGCATCAGCAGATATACAGAGACACACTTCAGGATGACCAGCCACCTTCCTTGGTCCCCAGCCTCACATGCCTGCCACTCAAAGAGGCAGACTCACCTGAAAAGTGAAATGGAGCCTTTAAGGCGATAACCCCACGGAGATGAATGGGGGCCCTCACTCCCTGAAGTCGGCCTTAATCACTGGCCTTAATCACGGTAGCCAGCCGTATGCGGCCCCGCTCGTCACTGGTCCTACATCATCAATTTTAAATGTATTTCTGAGCACGCCCCAGAGTATAATTGGCTCTTCGTCATTACCCAGCTAAAGAGGCGGCAGCAGCCGGCCACCCTGGTCTTTATTCAACAGATGGGAGACACTGTGTGTAAGGAGAGAGGTTAAGTGCCCAAGGCCATGCAGCTGTAGCAAATCCTGCAGTGGCTGGAACCAGAGCCTGTATTTTCCATTCCAACGAGCTAACCCTACCCCTTTAACAGGATCCCAGTTTGATAATAAATACCACAACCTGGCACCTGCAGAGAGCTTTATACTTTTTAAATGGTATAAAGGTTTGTTCACTGCAAACCGGGCTGTATTTTCTTACTAGATGTATTAAGTAGACCTGAAACGGAGGCACGACAGGCATTGTTACTCTGCCCTATTTAAGATGAGAAAACTGCAGCCCTAGCAGACCGAGGAACTATGAGGCAGTGCTCTTCCCAACAAGTCATTTTCCGGCTGTGTTCTGGAAAGGAATACTCAGGCCAGTCCAAATTCAAATTACTATATTGAGTCCAACGTTGGCACACTGCTGAAATGAGAGCTGCAACTTGCTCCAGAGAGAGAAGCCAGACAGAGCCAAAAATATCCTATGGCAATAACCATTTGTCATCATCCGCTTGCCCTGCATACTAGAGTAGTCGACCCAGGAACTCCTACCTATACGTTAGAGCCCCGTGTTCCATGCCACACTTTGATTTCCTGCTGGTGCTCCCTCAACTCCAATTCCTCCCTCCCAAGAATGCAGCTGAGGCCCCATCATCTCCTCTCAGAACCCAGCTCAAGGGCTCTGCCATTATTAACATCTGAGTCTGCACCCCAGCACCTCACTTGCTTGCTCCTACCTGATTCCTTTCCTCAACTCTGGTACAGCAGAAAGAGGCCCAAGTTTCAGGGCATATTATTGTTCTGAAGCTCAGTTTTCTCATCTATGAAATGGGAAACTGCACATGCCTTTTCCTATCTTCAAAGGAGAGCTAAGAGGATCAAGGGACAGAATATAGGTTGAAACAATACAAAAACACTGCAATATACAATTACAATAGCAACATACAAGCACAACCAGGCATTCAAGAAATAACACTTTCAGAAATGATATTACGAGCTAATATTAAGGGAGTGCTTTCCATGTCCCTGACGCTATTCTTAACATCCTAGGTGTATCATAATTAATTCTCATAGCAACACGCTGAGGTGCATACTATTTTATCCCATTTCACAGATGAGAAAAATAAGGCACAGAGTTTTCAGTAACTTGTCCAGGCACCAGCCTAGGGAGTCTAGCCCCAGAGCCCGTGCTGTTAACTTGAACGGCTCTTAATCGTTAAGCATATTGCCTCTGATACAATCTGTCATTAGCTGGGCCTGTCAAGGTTTACAAAAGCCGCCCGCAAACATGATCCCACCTGAGCTTCTCAACAGCCCTGTCAAGTAGGTAAACAGATGATATTAGTCTAGGTGACTAATAACAGTCTATGAGACAAGGAGACACTGGCCCAGAGAAATAACTCGTCCAGGTTTCAAAGCTGGTGAATGGCAGGACTGAGACTTAAATTCATGGGCCAGCCCCACCCCCTCCTAGTTCAGTGCCCTTTCTAGGGGCTTCAACACCAGCACCAGTCTGACAGACACGCCCCTCTTCCCAGCCCCTGCCCAAGGCAGCATCTCCAGGGAACAAAGGCTGTCGCTACAATGAGAGATCCATCAGGGGCTTTTGCCACCAGACCTCAGGGTACCGTGGCTTTCTGGGTCTCTCGCAGCATGTGTGTGATGGATCTGGAGGCTGGTGGCCTCAGAGGACGTCCTCTCCATGACACGAAGCGGCAGTCCCTCCACCTGATCCACGGTGGCCAGACATTTCCTAAACCTGTTATGCAACTCTTGCTTCAACCAAGCTGCTGCTGGGATTTCTCTCTATTTCAACATGTTTTGTTTTCTCTTCAGAGAGAAAGCACGAATGTGAAACCAAAACACCTCTTAGTGACCAGACAACGGCCCTTCCCGGCAGTCTGGGATTACTGGGAGGGTACGGCGAGGGGGTTCTCAAAGGTACCTTCTGTGAGCCAATTTCAGCTTCCAGAATGACTAACAACCGCAGGGGTGAGGAAGAGGATGGTGGGGGTTGGGTGGGCAAGGAGGAACAGTACAACTGAGGGCCAGTGTCTCCCACGGGGACAGGAGCCAATGCAAGAATGCCAGGCAAAGACACCCCAGTGACACTCCCCATCTGGCTCCAGACCTTCAAGATGGCAGCCTGAGCCCTCCAGACGCCACACCCCAGCCCTCATGCCCATCTGAAAGCAAATATCAAGTTGGGCCATTCATCTCCTCAAAGGCAGCCAGCTGGTCCCATCACCTAAGCTCAGGGTCTAATCATAGGGAGCAAGCTCTGGAAATAGGGGTCAGGACTTATTTTTGTTGCCCGGGGTAGGAGGGGCCCTCAGTTAAGTGTGGAATGAATGAAGTGGGTGGCCAGATGAATTAATAGCCTCATCAGGGTTTAACTGAGGCTTATGGGTTCTACCGCAAGAAAGGGACAGGCAAAAGGGCTGAGAAAGTCTCTTTGTGACCAAGATACGGTAGAGATTCCAAACAACGCTAAGCAAAACAAAATAAAAACTAGCATTTGTTTCATAGCAGGTTTTAAAGCACTTTTTCCCCCACATCTTTTTTAAAACAACTGATTCATTCAACCAAGAGTCACGGAAAACCTTTATGTATCCCCGGTGGCTAAGTCAGAGGTCTTTGCATGCCATGCGAGGTAGTCCAGGTTTTATTCTGAAGGCAACGGGGACAGCTAGGGGAGTGTCAGGTGCGGGGAGACACCAGTGGATGTAACTGAGACAATAGGCTGCCCCTCTACCCCCTCAGGCCCCTTGCAGGCTCTGCAGCACCATGGAGAACAGGCTGGGCTTTCCATTCCAATCAGCTAACCTTACCCCTTTAACACGATCCTGGTTTGATAGTAAATACCATGGCCTGGCACCTGCAGAGAGCTTCATGCTTTTTAAACTGTGTTCACTGCAAACCTAGCTGCACTTTCTTCCAAGATCCAGTAAGTAGATCTGAAAGGTGGGCAGGATGGGTATTGCTACTCTTCCTTACTTAAGGAGAGAAAACTGGGAGTGTGCAAGACTAGCTAGGAAGGATTTGTGGGAATTCATTCAACAAATATCAATACTTAACTGAGCACCTACTGTGTGCCGGGTACTGTTTCTGGCAATGGGAACACACCAGAGAACAAAGGAGTAAAACACTCCTGCCCGCTGGGAGCTGACATTCCAATGAAGGGAGACCATAAACAATGTAAATAGCATTACAAATATGAAGAAAATAGTAAACAATGTAAATAATAAATATGAGGGAATTCCTTGGCAGTCCAGTGGCTGAGACTCCACACTTCCATTGCAGGGGGCACAGGTTCGATCCCTGGTCAGGGAACTAAGATCCCACAAGCTGGGTAGCGCGGCCAGAAAAATAAACAAATAAATAAGTATGAATTAACAGTATTGTGTGTTATAAGGTAACACACGCTGTGGAGAAAAAGCAGGGCCGGGCAATAGGGAAGTGTGGGTGAGTGGAGGGGAGGGTTTATTCAACTGTGACTCTGTGATCAGGGAAGTCTGCAATGTAAAGGCGCCAGCTGCTGAGTCCCCTGAACCAAGGTAGAAGCAGTAGGAGGGAAAAGAAAACAAATTAAGAGGTATTACAGATGCAGGAGCGGACAGGTCTTGGAAGCAAACGGGGAGAGGGGGGAGGGGGGCAGAGGTGGGGGACAAGCTGAAGACCATCCCCAATTTTCTGAGGGAGGGGGCCCAGGCCAAAGGGCAGGCCAGAGGGGAGGGCAGGATGTCCATGACGGACACCAAGGCAGCCAAATGGACATGTCTTCAAGGCAACTGTTTATCTAGCTCCTAGAGAGTCTGGACCAGAGACACAGAGATGCAACCCGCGGGTTATCAGGACCCAGGCAGAAATGGAGACGTGTCCCGAGGGAAGAAAAGAAGGTAGAGGGCAGAATCCTGAGGAAGACCAGCAGGCTGCCTGCCATCAGAGGGGCCAGGAAAACGATGGCTGAATTTATTAGCCAGGAGATCGCTGGCACCCTAGTGGGCTTGCAGCAGAGTGACGGGCACAAAAACCCAGAGGCCTGGGGGGTGACAAGGGGAGGAGGGAGAGACTGCATGTCAACCATCCTTCCCTAACATTTGTTATTTTAAGGGCACGTGGGCTCAAGGTGAGCTGCCTGGGGTTGGTTCGTTATTTAAGATGGGAGAAGTACGGACTGGACGTAGAAATGCTCCTAAGAAGGGACCAATGGTGGGGCGGGGGTGGGTGGTGGTGTGCTAAGGATACTGGAACCGGGTTACCCATGAGACAGCTGACCAAAATAACTACCCCCATGACCTTTATTGAGAACTTAGGTGCCAGCCACTGCAGCAAGAGCTTCACGTACGTCACCCCACTTAATTCTTTCAACAACCCTATAAGGTAGGTCTTGGGATTCACATCCACACTCTGCAGAGAAGGAAACTGAGCTTAGAGAGGCCAAGTAAGGTGGCCCAGGTGGAGAGCCAGGATTCAAATCCAGGTGTATGGGGTGGTCCCTACATGTCACCCTTCCCCCGCTGATTCCCCTTAGAGGAAGGAAGGACCCTCTTACCTTACGATAGGAGGAGGGAGGGGCGGGGGACGGCAGGCTAGTTGGAAGGACAGTCACAGGAGAGTCTGACTGGGGTCCTGGTTCCTCTATAATCAGGGAGCAAGATGCCACACTGAGGCTGAGAGAAGTGGGGGGGGGTGGGGGTCTGAGAAGCAAGATGGTCTGAAGCAGCTGTTGAGGAGGACAAAAGCAGACTGACCAGAACACGGGAAAGGACAGGCTGGGGGCCCCAGAGGCCTGGCACACGGGGCAGCAGTGTGGGTTTCTCCCGAAGGGCTCGGCTGCCCAGCGGCTGGTGGGTTGTTAGGTATCAGGTGTGGGCAGGCCAGCGCTGGAAGAACCACAGGCAGAGAAACTGCGGGCCCGGGAGTGGCTGCAGTGATGGGCTGAGGAAGCCAGGGATGCGCCGAGAGGAGAGAGAGAAGAGACAGGAGCCCTAGCACCGTGTGACCATGAGAAAGCTGTGGCCAGGCTATGAGACGTCTGAATGCACGATTTCAGAGGCGGAAAGGTTCTGGGTCAGGACAAGGCCCCGTGGAGGTAACGGCCCTCGACCTGAGCAAGTAAAGAATGGAGGGATTTGGGTGTTAGTTGGGTGGTGGCCCAGAGGGGACAGTCTCCGTACGATGATGGGATTCAGGGTAGAGGAGCCGTCTATGAGCCAGACGCCAACATCCAGAGCACGAGGGAGAGTGACTGGATCGCGTCATTGATGATGATCACGATGAAGCTGAGAGCTCACACCTAGAGGACACGCATACACGGCAGGCTCTGATAAGTGCTGTAAGGACTTAACCCTCACAGCCACCTGGGACATCAGTACCATCTTGTCTTTTTTTTTCACAGGTGGGCAAACTGGGCAGAGGGGTGAATGAAGAAACTTGCCCCAGGTCACACCCAAGTGGGAAGCAGGCCCTGGTCCATGCAGTCTGGCCGAAGGGCCCCTGCCCCTACCCATCCTGCCATCCCAGCAGAGTAGGAGGTGAGTGGGGACAGGGAGAGAAGAGGGATGGACACTGGTGGAAGTGGATGGCGGGAGCCTCAAAGGGGAAGGAGCAGTTGATAAGGTGGGTGATTAACAGCCAGAGAGAGGGGAGCAGCCCCAAGGCATGTGGTTTGAGGCGATGGGAACCATCTTTTCTTGAGAGGCTTCAGGGAAGTGGGGGTCTCAGGAGAAGAGTTGGATTTCCATCAGCACCGGCAGGAGGAAGGAAAGCTCAGTGAAGATGTAAGGGAGCCTGTTACAGGGAACTTCCATGGGTTCCGACGGGAAAACAAGGGAAGAAGGAAGCCATGGAAAGTTGGTTCAGGTGAGAAAAAGCAGGAAGAAAATTTGTGTCTGCATTTCACAGATAAGGAAACTAGACCTCAGAAAAGCTAAGTGTCCCACCCAACCGGTAAGTCCAAGACTGGGATCTGAATTGCCCCAAGATAGTTCTCTGAGGGTGAGAAACTGCAGCTCAGAAGGAGCTTGAGGGCAGCTTTGCAGTTAAAGAGACAGTGATCGGATGCAAGCCTCCTATGGAAAACGGCGGCAGCAAACATTCCAGGTGGAGGCCGGGAGGGGAGGGCAGGCTTTGGGAGAAGCAGAACTCAATGAAGATTAAAAACAAAAAGAAAACTCTCTGAGATGGAAAGGCTGGGTACCAGGGGAGATATGAAAAGAGCCAGTTCTGGGGTTCAAGAGGGACTACCAAAGGCTTTCTTTGAACACAAGCAAGCCAGTTCATCCAGTGGGTCAGGGAAAGCCAGAAGGGGTCCAGAACCCAAGCCTGTAAAAGAAGGGAAGTGGGACTCAAGTCTGGAGTTTGGTCACCACCCCAAAGAGCGGTGGGACAAAAGCCCTCTTCAATGAAAGGGCCACAGATGGCTAAAAGGTGCCCAACGGAAACCAGAAAACTATGGAAGGCCTACTCCACAGAGCCACGCCCTCCCTTCCACGTGACACGCCCCCCCCACTTCATGTGCACACCCCTGCTCCATGTGCACACCCCCTTACTCCATGTGCGCACCCCCTACCCCATGTGCACAGCCCCCTACCCCATGTGCACACCCCTGTATGGTTTAAACAATGTGACTGAATCCCCCCAATTAGCCCCAAGTGCCTCCCGCTGTTAAAGAGCTGAGGCCGCCTTGGCCGCCCACTATAATCCTAGGGGCTCCCCTCCAAGCCCTTTGCCCCAGCCTCACCCTCCCCCACTTCTGGGCAGAGGGGGCCAGCAGCCGGCAGGAAAGTGGCCACGTGGGGGCCAAGTGCTGATCTGGGACCGCCTGAGATCCTCCAGCAGACCCCAGCCCTGGGCATCAGCACACGGCCTGGGTGCTCATGAAACAAACAACCCGACAGAAGTTCAAGAGGACTCCTCGCTGGACCCCACGCCACTCCGAAATCCACCTCTTAGAAAAGCGCCTCCCGCTGAAGGAGGACAGAAAAGAAGGGAGGGGCGGGATCTCTAGGAGACAGGAAAGATCACTATAACTTTGTTGCAAGAACGAAAGCAATTTGGGATTTCACGCCCTTTCGAAGCAGAATGGCATCTACTGGAAGGTACTTGGTTTCGAAAGCACTGGAGTGGGTGGGAGGGACACCGGCAGCTGCCTTCGCCCCCTGCCCCCCGGCTCCCCAGAGGACCCTAGCAGTCAGCGTGCACTGCTGGGACCAGGAAGGATGAGCAAAGCCAGAAGTGGAGGAATGCAGAGCTCAGCAGGGCCAGCGACACAAACCCCCAAGGCCAAGCGAGGTTTCTAACTGGCTCGGCAGCCACCAGCTCCTAGGGAGAAGGCTGAGCCTTAACCCACTCGGCCGGCTGGCTGTCAGTGCCCTGCCATCCGGCTGCACCCTGGCGGGGAAGGAGGGCTTCCCCCAGCAGAGCTTGAGGACTGAGTTTCCCTGACAAGCAAAACAAGAGAAGGGCTGTGAAAGGGTCGGCGGAAGTTCCCTCGCTTCAAATCTTTCCTGTTTCCTTCTGCCCCTGCTTTCGCCACCGCCACCGCCACCGCCACCGCCACCGCAGGACTCAGCATGGTCTGCGAGCGGTGTGCCTAATCTGGTTGGAATTTCCTCCTCCACCCACCTGGCATTCTCCCCACAGTCCTGAGCGCTCCCGACCAGGGGTTCTCACATCCATCCCAAGTGCTGGTCTAGGCGACCACGCCACTGGCCCCTCTGGAGCACCAGGGTGAGGCTCACGGTAGAGGGGCTGCAAAGCCCCAGTTGGAAAGGAGCAAGTCGTGGCTACCCTTTGCTGGGAGAGCCCTACAGAGCCCCCTCGCTCCCTCCCCTGGGGCCACTACGGGGTGCCAGCAGCCTGGCCCTTTATGGATGAGTGAGTACTCATATGCCACCAGCGCGGGGACAAGCGACAGGAAAGAGGAGAAAAGTTGCCGAAAGTCTTCCAAATACCCACTTAATAATCACAGGCTGTTGACTGCTGGAGCTCGAGAGGCACTAGTGATTATGAGGTTCAGTGTTTTTCAGACGTTTTTGCCCACAGTCCCCAGCCAGAAGTGCACTTTACACAGCCACTCAGGGAACACACACACACACACACACACACACACACACACACACACACACACCCCAAGCAGAATTTCCTGGAGCGACCCTGCTCCTTACCGCATGCCACACATGCCTGTACTTTGTACGCGCACCAATCTGGCGTTTTAAAAATGTTGCTCTCCCGGGACTTGCCTGGTGGCGCAGTGGTTAAGAATCCGCCTGCCAGTGCAGGGGACAGCGGTTCGAGCCCTGGTCCGCGAAGATCCCACGTGCCGCGGAGCAACTAAGCCCGTGCGCCACGACTACTGAGCCTGCGCTCCAGAGCCCGCGAGCCGCAACGACTGAAGCCCGCGCGCCTAGGGCCCGTGCTCCGCAACAAGAGAAGCCACCGCGATGAAAAGCCCGCGCACTGCAACTAGAGAAAGCCTGTGCGCAGCAACAAAGACCCAACGCAGCCAAAACTTAATTAATTAATTAATTTTTTAAAAAAAATGTTGCTCCCGCTAATGGGTCACCACCCAGTTTGAAAAATGCAGCTCATTAAGGTGACATTGTTGCGGGGATGGGACTTCATGGGGAAATGCATGTAACGTTACAATGGGAAGCATTAGCAAGGCTGACCATCTGCACTTAATGACCCAACCTAACAGCTCGCTGGGCTCAGAAATGAAAGTGACCATCCCTGAGCACCATGGTTCACACTACCTAGGAGAGAAAAACTGGAAAAAGCAGGCCCATCCAACACTCTCAGTGAACTCTACAAGAACAGGTTAAAACTGTGTGCCTTATAAAATCAAAGAAAACTTTTTTTTTTGCCCTTTCAAGATACAATTTACATTGATTTGGCTTATTTGAAATTTCAAGAAAGCAAAAAGGACAATGAGTGTTCTGTGTTCGTAGAAAGGGGGACAGGTTAAAAATGGGAAATACTGAACTGGTCCACAGCCTCCGTTTTACTAGTGACAAAACTAAGGCACAGAACAGTGCCTAAGGCATGAAAAAAGTTAGGGGCCGGGCTTGAACCCCAGCCCAGGGCTCCTGATTCAATTACTCACAGTCTTCATCTTCCCAAATATTTAAGAAGAACACAGCGAAGGTCTCCCCAAGTAGAGCATTTCCATGACTGAAGCATATCTCATGTTGGACACAGGCAACCATGCTGGTCTTGGCACACGTTGGCACTCTGCCGCGGCCTCCCTGGGGTCACACAGAGGGGCTCATACCACTTAACTCTGTGCCTTCTATCCCTGCTGCAAAATGAAAAGAGTAATCCAAGAAAGTTGTAGCCAAAAAACAAGAGGGGCTTTAAAGCCAAACCTGCATGCTCAAAACCAGAAGAACCCCTAAGGGTTGTTATTCAGAGCTAGGATTATAATCGCAGAACCTAGAAAACCTTCCTGGTTGGTTAACCCAAGCCTTCATTTTACAGTCAAGCCCCATAGAATGACTTGCCTAGGACGGTGAGACCAGCTCCTTCGACCATACACACCACGTTAACCTGGCCACAGGTGAAAACCGCTAGGGGAAGTAACGCTAAGTACACAGTGACAAATGGATCAAAACAGACCAGCATTGGGCTTCCCTGGTGGCGCAGGGGTTGAGAGTCAATTGCCTGCCAATGCAGGGGACACGGGTTCGAGCCCTGGTCTGGGAGGATCCCACATGCCACGGAGCGGCTAGGCCCGTGAGCCACAACTACTGAGCCTGCGCGTCTGGAGCTTGTGCTCCGCAACAAGAGAGGCCGCGATAGTGAGAGGCCCGCGCACCGCGATGAAGAGTGGCCCCCACTCGCCGCAACTAGAGGAAGCCCTCGCACAGAAACGAAGACCCAACACAGCCAAAAATAAAATCAAATGAATAAAAACATTTTTAAAAAAACAGACCAGCATCCACGGGGCAGAAGGAGGGGCAGGGAGGAAACTAAACACACATCACAAAATTTAAACACGTGAGATTAATGCCTCTTCAGAGTGTCACAGGGAGCTCAAAAGGCATGACTGACTGTTCCTAATCCTAAAGATAAGCTCAAATGATGCCCTGAACCAAACTCACAGCAGAGGCCAAGGGCCTCGGAAGTGGTACAGGTCCTTGACGGGACATTCATCTCCACGACCCAGTGGGTCTGGTGCCCGCTCAAATAACATCTCCCTGCTCCTAACTTTCCCACACTCTGTCCAAGGCACCTGGGACAACAACTTCAAACATGGGGAATTTTATTACATGTGAGGGATTCTTTCCTATACAAATGCCACCTGGTATCTGTCCAGGGTCTTTCCTGGAGCAGCTTTGAAAACCTAAGAGACAAGATCTCCCTGTGGCCTCTGTAACCCTGGCAGGCAAGGACCATTCCCTTAATTCCCCACTGGGATGCCGGAGGGACAGAAGGGGTGATGGCTCAGTCCCAGCAGCACAATATAAGACTTGGGCTCACCTTACTGCCAGTGCCCATGGCCCCCTCTCTGGACCCGTGTCTGTCCAGCCACTGACTGCCAGCTCTGAGAGCTGCCCAGGGCAGGGAAAACCCTCTGCATTAGACATTCTGGCCTTCACACCACTCACGTGGGGCCAGCATCAGCAACAGGATACAGATGCTAGCTGGGGAACTCTGCTGGGCCTGCCTTCCAAGATAACTGCCACCCGGAGAGGTCCCCAAATCTCCCAAAGCACACTGGGGCTGAAGTCGGAGGATACAGGTGGCTCATGAGCCCGGGCAGGCTAATCTGTTCACCTCTCTGTGCCACGGTTTCTTCATCTGTTAATCCCCAGGGTTGCTGTATGTTTTAGATGAGTTCTGCCCACAAAAGTGCAATGTGTCAATACTAGTATTACTCGCCCTCAGCACTCTATCCCCTAGCCATTCGGTATCCTGAACAGGCTGACTGAGGGCAACTCAGGCAAAATCCGCCTGGCTAAAGCTGCCTCCTTACAGAAATGCATTTAAAACTACCCGGGAAGTACCGGGCCAACTGAACGTCTATTACACAAACCGTAAGAAAGGCTGTATAGCACACGCTCTCCCTGCCTGCCCGCCTCCCTGCAACAAAATGAGAAGGCAAATGTCATTGCAAGTCTTACTGCCTCTCAGCGGCTCGACAGCCGGAGGGCGGGTGGCCGGGCCGGCCGGACCGGGGACACGTTCCTCGGCGCGAGCGTGGTTAGCGCTCCCGGCGGCGGGTCCCTCGGGGTCAGCGCACGTGTGGGCAGCCTCGGCCTCCCGGCACCGGCCGGCGGACTCCACTCGCCGCGGCTCGGACACCGGGCGCGCCAGCGGGAGCCGCAACGACCCGGGACCGCAAACTCTCCGATCGCGTGGCCAGACAGTGGTAAGACTGTGCAAAGCTGCACCGGACGCCTCCCTCGGGAACCCCGCCGCCACCACCGAGGCCAGCGGCGCTCGCCACTCCTCCTCGCCGGCCGCAGCGCCGCCAGCAGCCCGGGCAGGGAACTCGGCGGGAGCGGCGGAGCGGGGCGCCGGCTGGGGCACCCTCGTGGGCGCGGGGGGGTGCCCCCAGGGCCCAGGCGCACAGCGGAAGGAGCTGCGCAGCGCGCTCCCCGGCGCCCCGGCTGCGCGCGCCAGCTCCCGGTGAGACCCAGGAGACCCGGGGCGCCGCGGCCCCGAGGACAGCGCGGTTTCGGAGAGCTGCATCCAGGCTGCTCCTGCGCGGGATGCAAACGCACGCGCGCGCGCTCTCCTCTCCGCTCGCTCCGTCCCTAAAGTCCCCTCGCGCCTCACCTTCACTGAGTCTACCGGGTACATGACCGAGTGCTCCAGGATCCCGGCCATCGCTCCGGCTGTCATGTGGACGGATAAGGAGACGCTGGTCGGCAGGTTCTCATAGTCCTCCGACCCGGCGTCCTTGCAGCCGCCGCCGCCGCCATCTCGGCTGTCCCCATCCATCCTGCGCCCTCCAGCCTGGCTCCCTACGCCGCCGCAGCGTAGCTCCATCCGCCGGCTCCGCTGGGCGCGGGAGGCTGCAGGAGGCGGGCGGGGAGGGGGAGGGGACGAAAAACTTCACTTCTTTAAAGTGGGAACCACCTCCCGGGTGCTGCGGCGCCTGACGCCATGGCGGGCTGGGGTGGAGCAGAGGGGCACCAATCACTGGGAAAGGAGAGGCCGGCCGCGGCCGCGCCATTGGTGTGCGGGACAGTGGGGACCCGCCTCCCAGTGTGACGTCACTGCCCAGTGCAACTTTCCAAGCTACCGGATGGGGGCGAAAGGAGACGTTGGGGTGTCCCGGGAAGTTGTCTTACCTCCTGGTGGGGTGGTGCTGCCTGGTTTGGGGCAGACCAGGGGGCAGTCGCTGGGGAGGGTCAGCCGGACCGTAGGGATTGGGTAATGCTTGAGGCTGGAGGGAGATTCGGAGCAGCGGGAAATCTGCCCCCAGAGCCCGGGATTTTGCAAACAGTATTGCTCAGCAAGCTTTGGCATTCCTCAGGCCTGGAGGGGGGGGGAAGTTGCTGCGAACGTCATTTATGGAGCAGTCATGGTGGCTGGAGGAGGGGAGGGGTGGAGGCACACGTGGGGGTGGAGTGGAGTTCTAGAATTGAGGACCCACTGCGCGACGTGAGGGGTGCACCTCCTTTTGTGCAGCACGAGAGCACGTCTCGTGGAGGGGACAAAGTGAAAACTCAAGATGCTATGCCAGGCTGCTTCGTTGGGGAGAATGGCCACTTGAATTTTTCTCTCTCACTGAAAACACATAATACATAGAGCAAAACTTGTGCCTCCTTATTCTCACCAAGGGGCTAAATCCACCCTGCCCTGGACTGGGCAATAAGTAGTCACCAGGATGGAGCCCTTCTGAGTAGGCGCCTTCAGCACGTTTTCCTGGGGCTGGAGGGGCTTTAGAAGCCTGGTCTCACAGTCGGGTGCAACGTGGCCAAGAGAGTAAAATCTCGCAGCGTTGCATCTGCCTATCTGGTCTTCTAGATCTTAAACTCATCCCAAGCTATCTTCTTAAATAAAGTGTAACCCAGACTGTTTTATTTTAACCTAAATAATATTGTCTTTCTCCATCTGGGGGAAGGGGGAGGAATCAAAAAGTAGGGGAGTAGCCTGCCTGTTTATCTAAGGCTCCCTGAAAGCATGGCATCTGCACATCTAAATGTGCATGTTCTGGGCTTAAGACTTGGCTGGAGCTGATCAACTTTTACTGCACCTTATCCAAAGAGGGCTTCTCTGGTCAGGAAAGCTGCGCCTTGAGATATGAAACGGTGCAGGAGACCCTGAAGATACTGCATACCCTCTTTGGCGTCACCCTGGTCCCAAGATTTGGGTCATAACAACCCAGGCAGCTCTCCAGGATTTGAGATTCAGTGATGTGAGCGATGTCAATAGAGTCTTCACGGCCAAGGGCACCATTTCCCCAATTTTGGTAGCTGCCAAAAGTTGCTCCCGAGACCAGTGCTAAGGATGGGCTAGGTAGAAACACGCTCTGTATTTAGTAATTGCTGGAGAAAAATTTAGTAATGGCTTTTGCCAGAGGTGATTTTGAAGAAACGTTGGTCAAAACCTGTTGATACTCATGTAAAAATGGATACCCTTTAACCAGTACATATTAACTCATCGTCCCACTTCAGGGAACGTGACACAACTGTCTGAATATGCATGACGCTCTTCAAAGCATTATTCATGGTAATAAATAATTGGAAACAACCAAAATGTTCAACGAGAGAACATTGGCTGAGCAAATTATGATACCTGTATTCATGAAATATTATGGGGCCATTAAAATTGAGGCTACGCAACGACATGGGAAATAATTATGATGCAATGTTATGTGAAAAAAAACAAAATTCTATGAACATTACATTCACAAAGATGTAAATATGCATAGGAAAAGAGTGAAGTGGTTATTGTGATAGTGACGTAGGATTATAGGTATTTTTACTATATTTTTCAGACAAACAATGCTTGTGTTGTTTCTATAATTGAAAAAATGGAAAGAATGAAAATGGATCATTCTTTTTAGGATCTAATCTTCCAACGGATGAGAAACCCCCTGAACTCTGCAATGGTGATATTGGTGGAGGAAAGTAAGCTTGTGGATGGTTAAGAGGACTCTTGACACTTGCGAACATGCCCATAATCTTCAGATACCTAAGATTTTTTTTAAAACTTCATTAAACGTTAAGCCAGAAGCATTTAGAAAATCTTTGGAATATTTATTTTGAATATTCAATATTTTTTCTCACCAAATGTGGTATATATGGTGGTTTGGCCCTCAACATCCATCTTAAACTTCTCCTTGTACTGCAGTGACCAGAAAATTTTAAACCACATTTCTCAGACTCCTTTGCAACTAGGAATCTAGATATAATTTATATTCTGCCAGTTAGGTGAACTAGGGAGATCTGGGAAGTGGAAGGCAGATAGAGACCACCTTCCTGCTGCTTTGAAGTTATACGCTGCCTAGTGAAATCATAGACTCTTGGGTTAGGAGCAGTTGGGGTGGGCAGTGGCTTCCCTGTTACAATAGCATTGCAGGGTCTGGACACCAAGTTCATGAATGTTGAGAGGCAATTGTGGCAGTGGGAGTGGCAGCAGGGATGGTGGCAGTACCATAGCTTCCATAGGTGGCCTTCACCTTTGAGGATGTGGTGGAGGTTCCCTTGGGAAGCCAGTTTGGAGGTGTGGGTCTGAGAATCATCTCTGGAGACCCCGCCTAGGTTTCAGCTCCTCCTTCCCATCCAACAATATTCTGTATAGTAGCAAATGGGCATCATAATGAAGGAGGCCTTCCCTAGATGTCAGAATACAGCAGCCGGATGTGGTCTTAGACCTCTGAGGAAGGTCTGCTTGCAAGGAGGGGTGAGATCCCAGACACCATAACCCAGTGCTTTGGCCACACTGCCAACAAGGAGGCAGCAGTGGAAGGACCCAGGAGCAGAGCAGAGATCCTGCCCTGTGGGGTAAACCAGGAGACTCAGAATGACTTGCTGGTTCCAGCCGAGTCTTACATAAAGTTCCTGAATGTTGAAGTTCTGAAGATGTCATCATGCTGCTTTAGCCCAGCTGGGAGTCAAGCTCCACTTAGAAACGGGAAGCTACAGAGGGTGTAGGGGGAAGAGCATTTGAGTTGGAGTCACGGAACTGTTCAAGCCCAGATGCCACCATTTACCAGCTATGTGGCTCTGGCCCTTTTGGTTGGCATGCTTCCTCACCTGCTTACCATGGGCACTGCCACTTAACACATGGTGAATGAAATACAGAAAAAAATAGAATAAAAGCTCGTGGTGAAGTATATATAATTTGGGGGTGTTGGGAGGAAAGAGGACAGAAAGGAGTTAAGAGTATAGAGTTAAGAGGTCCAGGCTTCCTCCAAAATCCTACCTTTTTCACAATAATTACTTAAACCCTGGCATCCACCTGCCCACCCATGCAACACACGGATATATTAACACCCTACCCAGAACTTAGCCAATGCTGTGTCTCCCCCTGGAGCCCCAGAATTCCTCTAACAGAGGGGAGGCCCGGACCATGGAGGGACTGCAGCTGGTGTGATGTCTCCTAGATCATCGTGTGCTGGGTACCAGGTGGGGTGTGCATTTTGCCTTTGTTTTTCACAATGTGCGCTCCTCCACATCTCCATTATTTTTAAGTCAAGCGTATACGTTAGAAGGGCTGCGCGGGCCTCTAGACATGCAGGGTGTCTCCCTCATTTACACGTCTGACCCTGTAATCCCGGAACCCCTTGCTTTCCTAAGGACAGCACTGTGTTCCCTAAAAGCTCTGTCTGTGATTCATCCTTAGGGATGTCTCCCCTTGAGACAGAAGAAATGGAGGCCAAAAGCCAGCCTCCCTCCAGAGCCCCCCATCAAATAAGGAAGGGATGGGGTGGGGGGCGAGCCACCAGGCACAGAGAACGCAGAACTGCCTCAGTTTACGGGACTTCCTTTTACGAAAGGTGGTGACAAGAGAGGGTCAGAGCTGGCAGTTTAATCAGCGGGTTGAGAGAGGAGTGTTGCCCAGCTCTGCCTCCCAGAAGCCTGCCGGGCTCTCACTGCTGCAGGCTCTGCTGCTGAGTCCCCTGTGACAGGGCTGGGCCCCCCTGCTGTGCGACAGCCCCCCCCCCCCCGCCCCCGACTCCTGTCCTGTGGATGCGTGTGCCATCCTCCGTGGCAGCTGCCCCCTGCACTTTCACGGATGAGACCCAACGATGCCAGCTGTACCCGCCTCACATCAGGGTCTCTGCACTGCGGTCATTCCCACTCTCACTCAAGAACCCATCACCTAGCAGATGTCTCAAGGCCCCAGAGGTGGACGGAATGGGTAGCAGAGGAGCCCTGAGGCCCCAGTGGAGGCAAAGCATTGGCTGAACTGTGGGCAGGTGTGCCACATCTGTGTGTTTGCATGGGTGACCTTGGGCCATCCGTAGCCACTTACCAAAAGAGCCTGCGTCTGTCATCTTTCCCTTTCCTCACCTTTTTCCACAGATATACTCAATCCTCCATAGCCTAATAAAATCCCTCTTCCCTGTTCCACGCCTTAAGCTATTGCCCTATTTATTTCTCTCCTCCATTCTGAAGCCCCAGAAAGAATGATCGCCCCTGGCCATCCCTCCTTACAAGGCACTCACTCCTGAAGCCTTCCCGTGGTTTCTAACTCCTGCACTTTTCGAAAGGAGCTCTTGAAAAGGTCACCAATGACCTCACTGCCAGATCAGCCCGCCTCCCCTAGCGGGAACCTCTCAACCCCGCCTCCTCAGGAATTCCTCCCTCACTTCCGCTCTCTTCCTGCCCTTCAGACAGCACCCTCTGCCTCCTCGGCCTCTCCTTCCTCCTGACAGTCTGTCCTCAGAGCTCTTTTCTTCCCTTCCCTTTGGTCCTCGCTTCCATTCCCACGTCCCCGTTCCCAACCCTGGCTCTGTTTTCAGTTCTGACCACTCCTCTGCACTCCAGCCCCATATTTTCCTCATGCCTCTCAGACAGCTCCATCTAAGCTCAGATGGTAGAGCAGTGTCCTAGGGCTGCCGTCACGAAACACCACAAACGGGCAGCTTGAAACAACAGCAGTATATTCTCTCATGGCTCTGGAGGCTAGAAGTTCAAGATCAAGGTGTTGGCAGGGCCACGCCCCCTCCAAAGGCTCTAAGGGAGGATCCTTCCTTGCCTCTTCCTAGCTTCTGGCGGCTCCCCTGCAATCCTCGACGTTCCTTGGCACCTGTCATTGGATTAGAGGCCCACGCTACGCCAGGATGACTTCATCTTAGCTTAATTATATTTGCAAAGTTATTTCTAAATAAGGGCACAGGTTCCGAGCAGACATGAATATTGGAGGAAAACTGTTGAGCTCAAGACGGCGAGCGGGGTTGAGAGGCTAGAGCTGCAGACTGTCGGGGGAGAAGCCCGGGTTCCAGTCCTGACTCATATCCTTTGCCCCCGTCCCTTTATCTTCAGAAGGAGGAGTTGGACCCAGTGATGCGCCAATCCCCTTCCAGCTCTATCTTTCCAATCTAAAACTGCATTCATAATCTTTCCTCCTAGTTGACAACTCCTTCTCATGCTACTTTTTCCTGTATCTTACCTCTGTTTTACCAGGCAACCGACTGGCAAGTTTAGAGTCATTCCTGACTTCTCTCTTCTTCTCTCAGATCCTGTCAGCCATGGGGAGATTCAGGCCTCTGAGAGAGTGTCACTTATAGCTACGGCGACTGTGTAATTTATCATCCAAACTGGGATGCTTTTTGAGAGTGACAAGGGACACTGGTGAGTATTACACCAGGACAGAGGTAGAAACTGAGACTGTCCTGGGGAAACTAGGATATGGTCGTCCTACTTATAGCCTACCCTTGCTTTCCATGCCCCTCCTGTCAAAGGTACTAATTTCTCAGCTCAGATGGCTCCCCCTCCAGGAAGTCTTCTCTGATCCTCAGGAAGGGAGCTGAACCCTGTCACTCTTTCACGCCTCTTTCCTGCCTCTCCCAACCTTCTATTTACTATTATAGTTATGTTGCCTCAAGTTCTTTGAGGATGTAAATTGAGTAAATGATCAATATTTATTACAGGAGTAAGAGTTTCCTTCAAAGGAGCTCCATATTCCTATATAATAATATTAAAATGCTGCAGACGTTCATGATCTCCAGGAAATTAAATCATGTTGCACCATAACTCCTGAGGCTCTGAGCACAGACGGTGGAGAAGAGAGAAAAAAGGGACATTTTCTTTTCTTCCAAAGTATTGATACATGTCACAAATGCTAAAACAGGGTGCTACTTTTCTCGGGAGCATGGAGTTGCAAAGCCTGAGAAGTGGAAGAGACCTAGAATATGATATAGTCTATAATCCCATCTCACAGGTGACCAAAGAGGTCCAAGAGGTAAAGTAACTTGTCCACAGGCACAGAAGTGGATAGTGGAAGAACTGGGATTAAAAACCCAGGTGTTCCATTCAGTACTTTTTCAATTCACCCACCTTTGAAATAACCCTAGAGGCTGATAAGACTCCTTTATTGCTGTCATTAGTCTTATCTCAGATGCCTGCTCTGTAAAAACCAATAGTCATCAATGCTCCGCTCTGGCCGGGTTCCCCTGACATAGCACATTAGCACACAGCCACATTTGCCAGATTCCACAGGTGAGTTTCACCCTGAGCCTTACCATCATTAAGAATGTGTTGAGGGCTTCCCTGGTGGTCCAGTGGTTGAGAGTCTGCCTGCCAATGCAGGGGACACGGGTTCGAGCCCTGGTCTGGGAGGATCCCACATGCCGCGGGGCAACTGGGCCCTTGAGCCACAACTACTGAGCCTGCGCGTCTGGAGCCTGTGCTCCGCAGCAAGAGAGGCCACGATGGTGAGAGGCCCGCGCACCGCGATGAAGAGTGGCCCCCGCTTGCCGCAACTAGAGAAAGCCCTCGCACAGAAACGAAGACCCAACACAGCCAAAAATAAATAAATAAATAATTTAAAAAAGAAAAAAAAAAAGAATGTGTTGATCGTGATCCTCTAGGCAGCATAGCTGCCATATTTCCAACAATTCAATAGACTGCTGAGCATAGAAGAGGCGCTCTTTAGGAGAATGGAGATGATATTCCCCCTGCCTGGAAAGTCCAGTGCCCGCTCTTCCCATGGATAGATTCTTTTTTTTCTTGTTTTAACATCTTTATTGGAGTACAATTGCTTTACAATGGTGTGTTAGTTTCTGCTTTATAACAAAGTGAATCAGCTATACGTATACATATATCCCCATATCTCCTCCCTCTTGCATCTCCCTCCCGCCCTCCCTGTCCCACCCCTCTAGGTGGTCACACAGCACCGAGCTGATCTCCCTGTGCTATGCGGCTGCTTCCCACGAGCTATCTATTTTACATTTGGTAGTATATGTAAGTCCATGGATAGATTCTTGTCTTGCAAGTACCAGCTCTAATGTCACTTCCTCAGAGAGAACAATTTAAACCAGTACCACAATCACTTTTTTAAAAAATGTATAGCACCCATTACTTTCTTAATTTATCTTTGTTTGTTTGTTTGTTTATTCTCCCTCTTGCACTCTCTCTCTCTCTGTGTGTCTCTATCACACACACACACAGAGTAAGTTTCAAGGAAACAGGCACTGAGTGTCACATCTTTACAGCTCTGTCCCCGTGCTAGAACCGTGCTTGGCACAGAGTAGGCTACGACTGAATAAATGCAAATGAATAAATAAAATGTCCCCTCCTCCAGGAAGCCTCCCCTGACCCAGACAGCCCACACACATCTTTCTCCACTGAACTTCTCTAGGATGTGTGTACTACCTCACCCACCTGACATTTATCATTTACTTCCTTGTATTGTAGTTTGTTTCAGAACATACCTTGGTCCCCTATCTAGACCTTAAGCCCTGGAGAGCAGAATCTCTGGTTTATGCTCCTTTGTAGGCCCAGAACCTAGCACAGATTCCTGCACATAAGAGGAGAGCAACAGGCATGTGTTTAATCGATTGAGGAGGAAGCAGAGCATAGCAGAAAAGGTGAACTTTGAACTCAGACGTTCTGACTTACTACTCACTACCTAGCTGTGTGTCCTTTGAAAAATTACTTAGCATCTCTGAGACTAGTTTCTCAATTATAAAACGGGCACATTAATTCCTACATTACAGGATTAAAAAAGAAAATATATATAGCACTCTATATATGTATATGTATTTATGTATTCAGAAATGTCATTTCCCCGTTAGTGTTTGACAAATGTTTGTTAGCTCTTACAGTAGCCATGGACATTTTTCATAGCATGCTGATGTTCACCAAAGATTTTCTGTCTCTTAAACAGCAGTTAATTCTGCTTTTTAAGTGTTCTTTTTTTTCTTTTTCAAAAATGCAAGTCTGTAACATTTTTATCAAAATGTTTTGATAAATGCAAGTATATAAAATCAGGACATGAACACTACTTGCTACAGTTAATAGATTTCCTTTCCATATTTTCATAAAAAGGACCAATTCACATTCTCACCATTTGCTTCACATTCACAAAAGTCACTTCAAGAGCTATAGCCATCTCTCAAAACTGATCAGTTTGGTGCAAGTAAAGCATGTTTCTTTTAAAAGGCTGTGCACTTGCCCAGGTGTGAGGTTATTACAATGTAGCACATTTATACAGGTGGAAATACAGAGAGGCTGTTCTGTCCTTTAATCACCTGTCCTGTGACAGCAGAGTCCTAACTTAATCTCCATGTCTCTTCATTCCCAGAAGTTTGGTGGCCAAGTCATACTAAATAGTGGCAACTTGTAGAACTCTGGAAAGTTTTTGAGCACTTTCTCATATCTTATCTCATTTGATTATTAGGGCTGTTATTACAGAGTTAGATGGAGAAATGCAGGCCATGTAATATTATTTTATGGTTGGATTGATTTGTAAGCTGTACTACCCAAGGAGGTTGATTAATGGGGCCAATATCAGCAAGGGAGGTGTCACATAGTACCCTGTCCTTGACCAAGTTCAATTCAACTATTTTTTTTAATCAACTACTGGAAAAAGTCATGGAATACAAACTTATCAACCTCTTAGAAGACGCAATGCTAGGAGGAGTAGCTTTTCAGAAGGCTAAAAGTCAAGGTTGTTTTTTTAAATCTCTAAAAGCATATTGATAAAATTGTACCCTTAAATCCTGAACCTTACGGACAAGCAAGGCAGGACAGGCCCTCCTGAACTGGTAAGACTTCACATGATGCTGTAGTTGCCCGTCAGCTTGGGACAAGCTCCAGCTCCCAGGACGTTTTTCCTGGCTCTCTTCACTTGGACGGCCACTGTTTGTCCTTCCAGTCCCCAGTTACATGCCACTTCCTCTGGAAAGCATCCTGACTTCACAGGTTTGCTTCTAGTTGTTCAAGCCAAAACCCCTGGATTCATGCCAAAGTCCTAATTGTTGCTCACATAGAACATATGATCTATCAAGAATCATGCCAGCTCTGCCTCTAACAGACAGTAGAGTTGTAGTTATTAATGTACAATCTAATTTTTATTATGTATTTGTATTTATTATGCTTTTGTCCATCTCCCACCAGTAGAATGTAAGCTTCCCAGGAGAGAGATTTTTGTTTTGTTCACAGCTACTTCCCAGAATCAACAATAATACCTAACACTGGTAGGGACCCAGTAAGTATTTATTTTTGCTTTTTAAAAACAATTTATTTTATTGATGTATAGTTGATTTACAATGCTGTGTTAGTTCCTGGTGTACAGCAAAGTGATTGTCATACATATATATAATAGTTTGCGTCTGCTAATCCCAAACTCCCAATCCATCCCTCCCCCACTCTCCCTCCCCCTTGGCAACCACCAGTCTGTTCTCTATGTCTGTGAGTCTGTTTCTGTTTCATAAATAAGTTCATTTGTGTCATATTTTAGATTCCACATATGAGTGATATCATACCATATTTGTCTTTCTCTTTCTGACTTACTTCACTTAGTATGATAATCTCTAGGTCCATCCATGTTGCTGCAAACGGCGTTATCTCATTCTTCTTCTATGGCTGAGTAGTATTCCGTTGTACATACGTACTACATCTTCTTTATCCATTCCTCTGTCAATGGACATTTAGGTTGCTTCCATGTCTTGGCTATTGTAAATAGTGCTGCTATGAACAGAGGGGTGCATGTATCTTTCCAAATTATAGTTTTGTCCAGATAAATGCCCAGGAATGGGATTGCTGGATCATATGGCAACTCTATTTTTAGTTTTTTGAGGAACCTCCATACTGTTCTCCATAGTGGCTGCACCAATACAAATTTATTTTTAATGAATGACTGAGTGAATAAGTGAGGGTGAGTTAGGTGCCCCCCTGCTGTGCCCCCATCACACTCTGCAATCCTCTCCTCATAAGACTTTATACACTGTAGTGTAATTGGGGTTTCTTTCTACTTAAAAACATATCTTTTAATTACATGTCTGCCCATGAATAAATTCTGGTTGTCATGTAATGGTTTGCTTGTTCCAACCATTTCGCTAGACTGGGAACAACAAAGAGCCCATAGCTGGTCTGCCTGGCTGACTGCCTGCCCCCAGCATCTGGCACAGTGCCCTGCGCAGGGAAATAGCACATTTATTGATTGCCACGCCTTCTTCTCATGTTTGACAGGCACTAATTCACGTAACCTCCACAGCCATCCAATGAGGCAGGTTCTACCATTATTATTATTTTATAGATAAGGAAACAAGGCCCTGAGAAGTTGAGGCCCAATGGCACATAGTAAGGGATGGATCTCAGATTCTGACCTAGGAGGTCTGGCCCCCGAGCTCAAGCTCTAAACTGCTAACTGAATTGCCTCACCTTTACGAGGCACCCAATAAAACGTGTTCAATAGAGGTATCAGTGAAATATGGCTGCCAAAAAAAAAGGCAATGCATTCTTAGGCTGTGTGAGTAGGGTCAAGATAAGGGAGGTTAGTCCCAGGGTACAGTACAAATCAACTCAGTTTAGGATGGTTCCTTTTGAACAGGAGATCGGCAAGTTGAAGTGGATCTAAAGATTTAAACCACAATGGCAAAGGGTCTGGAAATTATGAAATACTGCTTAGCCTTTGAGGAGTTGGTGGTTCACATCCAGGGATTCTTGTGGGAAAGAGGCCAGTCTGATGCTCTGGCCCAAGGGCAGAGCTGGGCAGATGGGTTTAAGTCACAGGAAGGCACGATTCTGCTCACTTGGTGGAGGAACTGATGGTAGAGACTTTCAAAACCATCCATCAGCAGATGAATGGATAAGCAAAAGGTTGTGTGCACGTACAATAGAATATTATACAGCCTTTAAAAGGAAAGAAGCTCTGACACATGCTACCATGTGGATGACTCCTGAAGACATCATGCTCAATGAAATAAACCAGACACAAAAGGACAAATCCTGTAGGATTCCACTTACTTGAGATACCTAGAGTAGTCAAATTCATAGAGACAGAAAGAACAGTGGTTACCAGGGTCTGGGGAGACAGGGGAATGGGGGGTTATTGTTTAATAGGTACAGTTTTTGTTTGGGATAATGAAAAAGTTCTGGAGCTGGATGGTGGGAAGTTTATACAACAACAAGTGAATGTTCTTAATGCCACAGAACTGTACACTTAAAAATGGTTAAAATGGTAACATTTATGCTATGTATATTTTATCACAATAAAATAAAATTTAAAAACAAACAAACAAGGTCTGCCCTGTGAGACAGTGAGGTTCCCTCCATTGGCAGTGAACAAGGGGAGGCCAAATATCAGGGGAAATACAAGGGCATCCTTGAGTTTGGGTGGGGGTTGGACTGGGTGACCTTTAAGATCCCTTTCGGTTTGTAAGCTTTTGTTTTTAATGTTTATTGGGCATCCACTAGGCATGGATTATCTCACTGACTCTCCATCACTCTGTAAGACAGCACTGTCCTAGTCTCCATCTTACAAACAGTAAATGGAGGGTTAAAGATCTCCAGTCATTTCCTCAAGGCCTCCCCAGTTCTAAGTGTAAAACAGAAAGATGGGAACTCCAGAGAAAGCACTATGCTACAGCACAAAGATTGCACCAAGGAGGAAACCTAGAGGGTTGGTGACTTATACGAGGTCATGCTGAGCTAGCATCTGGGCCCAGGTCTTCCACCAACTCCATACAGCCTCCGCACTCTTCCTCCTCCACCATGGGGCATCAAATGCCCCCCATGGGCATTCCTGTTAGGTCCCAGAAGGTGCTAAGCTGTCCTCAGGAAGGCACATCCTCAAACAGCTTCTGAGGATGTTAAGAAGGCCAGGATGGCCTATGAGAGGCATAAAGCCTGAACCAACATTAGCTGTATCATTACTACCCTTTCAGGGTCAATTTCCCTGATTAACAAGCGGGTCACCACGTTAATTCCATCATGATTTCCCATGTCACACGCAACCTCTGCGTTTCCTCACTTAAAAGGTTATTGAAAATGATGGTTTGAGAACACAACTTCTTCCATAGACTCAACACCCATTTTAATTTTATGAACATTGCACTTTGTGTTCGAGATGGTCTTTAAATGCTTTGAAGCAGAGTCTAGACCAGCACTGCCCAATAGAAATACAAAGCATGCCACAAATGTAATTTTAAATTTTCTGGTTGCCACATTAAAAATGTTGAAAGAAAGGGGGAAAATTAATGTTAATAATATATTTTGTTTATTCCAACTTATTCAAAATAATTATGATGAGATATTTTACATTCTTCTTTCATACTGTCTTTGAAATCGGTGTATGCTTCACATTTATGGCACATCTCAGTTTCAACCAGCCACGCTTCAAGTGCTTCATGAAGCTTAGTGACTACCGTACTGGGCGATGCACGTCTAGTTTCTTTTGTTTAAGGAGCTGGATGGTAAAAAGTAAAGAGAAACAAGGCCATGTTTTGAAGGGAGCTGGATGTAGTGAGGGTTTTATTTAGTACGGGATGCATACATGTCGACTCCAGGGGATATAGAGGGGAGAGCCTAAAGGTGGAAGCAAGAGGAAGTTAAAAATGCTGCCTCATCCAGGAAGAGGCTGGATGGAAGGGAGGAAGGAGGAAAGAGTGTGAAGGCAGGACAGGGACAAACTTTGAGGTTGATGCTGGTTGGGTTCCTCTTCCATAATTACAAGAATACTTTGGACATACTGCAGATTTCGTTCCAGATTACCGCAATAAAGCAAGTATTGCAATAAAGTGAGTCACATGAATTTTTTTGGTTTCCTAGTGCGTATAAAAGTTACGTTTACAGGGGGAGGGATAAATTGGGAGATTGGGATTAACATATACACACTACTATATATAAGATAGATAACCAAGAAGGACCTACTGTATAGCACAGGGAACTCTACTCAATACTCTGTAATGGCCTATTTGGGAAAAGAATCTAAAAAAGAGTGGATATATGTATATGTATAACTGATTCACTTTGCTGTACACCTGAAACTAACACACTGTAAATCAAGTATACTCCAATAAAAATTTAACAAAAATAAAAATAAAAGTTATGTTTACACTATGCTGTAGTCTTTTAAGTATGTAATAGCATTAGGTCAAAAAAAAAGTACACACTTTCATTTAAAAATACTTTATTACTAAAAAATGCTAACCATCATCTGACAATGCAGGGTTGCCACAAACGTTCGATTCGTAAAAAACGCAGTTATCTGCGAAACATAATAAAGCAAAGTTCAGTAAAGCGAGGTATGCCTGTATTTTAAATCGTTTTACTCTTTTATGGTTCCCTATTTCCTTCTCTCCACCCCAGCTCTCCTTGATTTATCCAGTTGCCATCATTGTGATAACACGAGCACAGAGCTGAGACTCAGGTCCCCTGTAAGCCCAGGTGCCATTGCTCAGCTGTGTGACTCAGCAAAGTAACTTCCCCTGCGGCTTCAGGTTCCTCCTCTGTATAATGAGGCGGTGGGATTATTTAGGTATTCATTCAGTCTGTCAGGCTCTCAGTCAACGAACATCAAGTGCCTGCGAGCACTGACCATGGTCCTATGTGCTCTCTGATCGTCACTTCCTTCTGATTCTACTGTTTTCTGTTCCTCTTGACTTCTGGGTGGTGCTTTGTCTGTTGCCATGTGCTGGATCTCACAGGCTGAAAATTTCTGTTCCTAAATGATACCAGAGGCCCCTCAGGCAGTACAGAGAGTCCCCACTAGTGAATTCCCCAGTAGTGATGGCCTCCTTAGCTGACATTGGAGGTTTCCACCATCATCCATCTAAGCTCTTTGTAATATACCCATGGCACTGGAGGGTAGGGGTTAAAAGGTAAAACAAAAATCCCTAAACTGATCTTCTGTCTAGAAATCTGATTTATAATTGCTGTCAGTTAGTACTTGGGGGCCTACAGAACGATAACCCTCACCACTTTGGCAATGAGGGAAATTTAGCTTTCTTCTGAGTGTTAAAGTTGAAAGTCTGCACACAGTACATCAGAGGTGGGCTGTCACCTGAAAGAGAGAAGGGGATGTCCAGGTTCCTAAAATCTGACAGATAATGGATTGAAAGTCACAATATTTCAATTAAAGAAAAAAAAAAAAGAATGGACATCGAAGGCATTCTGCTAAGTGAAATAGACAGACAGAAAAAGACAAATACGGTATGATCTCATTTAGATGTGGAATCTAAAAAAACCTAACTCATAGAAAAAGAGAACGGATTTGTGGTTCCTGGAGGTGGGGGAGGGGGAATTGGAGGAAGGGGGTCAAAAGGTACAAACTTCCAGTTAGGAGATAAATAAGTCCTGGGTATGTGATGTACAACATGACGACGACAGTTAACACTGCTGTATGGTATATTTGAAAGTTGCTAAGAGATAGATCCTAAAAGTCCTCATCACGAGGAAAAAATGTTTTGTAACCGTATGAGGTGATGAATGTTAACTAAACTTATTGTGGTAACCTTCTCACAACATATGTACGTCATTATGCATACACCTTACACTCATACAGTGTTTATGTCAATTATATCTCCATAAAACTGGAGGATGGGGGGAAAAGAATGGGCTGGTCAGAAATGGTCTTGAAATCTGGAAGTAAAAGGAGAGTCACAGATGGAAACCTCAGCGACACCTGTCTGTGTAGAGATGAAGAAAGATGCAGCCTCTGCAAAGCCTCGATGGCCCCTCCTATGACAGCCTGCCTGATGCCAGGACACACAGGGGCCGTGAGTGCTGATGGCAGGGCTGTATTTCTGTGCCTTTGGCTGGATGGCTGTATAAAGCCCTGTTACTTATCTTGATACCATGAAACGTCTGATTCTCCTAGTTCCCCTGGTTCTGGCTCTCTGCCCACCAGGTCACCATCTGGTCACCTTTGGTTTCCAGGAGGGTTGCCGCACAGAGAGGGGACATGTGAGGCCCCAGCACATTTATTTCTCTCTGTGATTCCTGGGTAACTTGACATTCCAGTTCCACATATTAATCTTGGGAGTCTGATAAATACGAATCAGCCCCTGAGAAATCAAAATACTCTCAAGGCGCCAACAAAAGCGGGTTTCTGAGTCTAGAAGTCTACCCTGGACCATGATTCAGTCACCATGGTGTCAATGAATGACACTCAACAAGAAGTGGCTGTACCACCAGTGGTCACACCCAGATAGTGGCTTATTCATTTAACACATCATTTTTGAGCACTGTCTTAGCTGCTAGATGCTGAGCTGAGTTTGGGGGACACCTGGCCCCTGCTTCCTTGGAGCCTCTGGTTTTGTTTTCTCAAGCAAATTGCAGAGAAATTCAAATAACAGTCCTTTCCTACCTCTCCTTTTAAGCCTAAAAACTACCTTTTTAAAAAAATAAATTTATTTATTTATTTATTTATTTATTTATTTTTGGCTGTGTCGGGTCTTTGTTGCTGTGCGCGGGCTTTCTCTAGTTGCGTTGAGCAGAGGCTACTCTTCGTTGCGGTGCGCGTGCTTCTCATTGTGGTGGATTCTCTTGTTGCGGAGCACGGGTTCTAGGTGTGCAGGCTTCAGTAGTTGTGGCACGCGGACTCAGTAGTTGTGGCACATGGGCTTAGTTGCTCCGCGGCATGTGGGATCTTCCCAGACCAGGGCTCGAACCCGTGTCCCCTGCATTGGCAAGTGGATTCTTAACCACTGCGCCACCAGGGAAGTCCCCAAACTACCTTTTATAAAAAATAAATGCAGACCGAAGGAAAGCTCTGCAGTCCTCTTTTGCTCCACCCTGGGTTTTTGCTGACGTGAAGGTTGTCTTCTAATGAGTGGTTCTCCCTGATGGGGCCCCTCTTGAAATCTGGCTCCGTCTTTGCTGGTGCTGCCTGGGCAGAGGAGGAAGCTGCAAAGGCTCTAACCCCAGCAGGGCCGTCTGGAGCCAGGTGAGGACCTGTTGGGAGGCAGACAGGGAGCAATCGGGTGCATGGGCACCCAAGAGACAAATCCTCCCTAAGCTTCAAGCCATTATGGAATAACCAGGGACCCAGCTGGGTTCAGAGGTTTTCCCTTTCAGATTAACTTTGCTTGGAAGTGCCCGGCACAGTTGAGAACTTTGTGCAAAGGGCCCTTTATGGGCATTAAGTGGAAGTTGCTAGCAATTCCATCACTTGTTCACATACCGTATTTAACCTCCCAAGAGGCTCCTACAGGGAAGATCTCAGCTATATTTATCTCCTATGGACTTGCCAGAGCACTTTTGGTTGATTAAGGGAGGGATGGGTTCAGCCCTGTATCAGAAAACATCTGCTTTCAGGCCAGAGACACGTGTATGAAGGGAGATGTCTCAGAGAGGTGGCGGGGACAGTAAGATAAAGTGGGAGTGACCTGCCAAGGAGAGCACACCCTTTCCAGAGCCCAGGGGAAGAGAGGCTCTTAAAGGGACCGGACCACATGAGTTGTGTTTGTTTCCCAAATGTGATTTGATTGTTCAGAACATTCAAGGGTATGACTGTGGCCTACAGGACATGCGGCTGACTGTCATACGTTGTAGCTAATTGAGGGCATGGCATTGTCTGGTGGCAACTAATAGCATATGTTCTTTCCATATTCTCTAGGAGACTGTTTATAAAGGGTCGCCACTCTACATAGGTCATTTAGAAGCAACACTTCAAGGTGTTGCTGAAATAAAGCAGGGCTGCATAAGAATAGCTTCATGCTAAAATACAGATTCTCAGGTACTGATCCCAAAGATTCTGATTCAGTAGGTCTGGGGTAGGACCCAGGAATCTGCATTTGAACAACTCTCCTCACCACTACCGCCACCTCCCTGGCGCCCCAGTATACACATCAGGTGATTCTGCAGTCCTCTTTTGCTACATGCAATCTCAGAGGACCCCACTTTGAGAAGGTCTGTGAAAAGGGCTCTGGGCTTGTCAACTGAAGCCCTGGATTTGGGAGTAGCTGTGTGACCTCGGAGAAGCCCCTTCACCTCTCTGGGCCTTCATTTCTGTGTCTATAGAATGAGGGAAGTGATCTTCGGACGCTTTCCAGGACCAATATTCTAGGAGTTCAGGCACATTCACAATGCCCTCCCAAGGCTGTGGGTGTTCCAAAACTCCTAGAATGGGAACCGACTCTCAGACTGAGCTTTACCCTAAAGAGGATCAGTTGACAAACCACAGAGCTTTGTCCTGTTCCCTTATGAGGATTAGGCCTCTCAGGAGAGACAGTACTATACTTCAATCTAACACAACCTCCTTCCTCCCCAAATAACTCTAAGCATTTCCATGGGCATCATTTATTTTTTGCCTCTTCTAAGGCTAGACTTTTATAAGGCTGGACTTTTGTAAGGCAGGGGAAAGGGTGAGCCTCCCCATTTATTGAAGACAGACTGAGGCACACAGAGATGGGGAAGCGAAGAGACAGCCCGTCTATCTCTGACTCCTATGCTTTTGGCTCCATCCTCTTCACATCTTCATTGCAACATCAACTCATTAGGAGCCCTCATCTGCTCTGCATCTGCTAGAGATGAACGTCGTAGCCCTGGCTGAGACTTATGAACAGGCCCTCTCTCTTCTACAGTATTTCTGTGAGTTTATCTCACGTAGACACATTGCAGGAGCAATTTACACAGGTCCTGCAATGCTTAGAGTGAAAGCGCTCCTTCTGAAAGGAATTTAGAACTTTTGTCCTATGTGTTTTTATTAGATCTGGTCACCCCCCACCCCAGCTAACTGATAACGTCAAATGAGCCATAACTTCCTGCACTCAGAGCCTTGGAATGTAGTTGTGAATCATCATCCCTCTGCGTTGCTGCCTGGTTATTGCAATAGGAAGAAAAATGAAGAATGCGACATATGCATAAGAAAAGTCCTTATCTGTGATACCTGAGCTTCGTGGCTACGTTTTATACCCTCCCTTCCCTTCCCCCTTCTGGTTTTGCAAAGAGTAGGCCTGAGATTATAGACCCAGCTCTATACAAACCCTCCTGGACCCCCATTTTTCTCAGATGTATAAGGCTGTTACTTACAAAGGCTTCATTAATCATCACCTGCTGTATCTTGGGAAATTCTTGTGTAAAACCACAAAATCTTCTAGTAGATACAGTATAACTGCTATAAGGTTACGGTTTCTGTCTTAATTTAGGGTCATTCACACATTTCATCCATTGGCAACTCAGTTCTGTGGCAAGAGCTCTGTGCCATTAGCAAAAGCTTTGACATTGATAGAGATCACAGTTTTGCAATAAATAATGCTGTTCTTTCTTTTCTACCTGTACCACCTTCCAGACTTGAGGCCAGCACTTTAGAACATCACTGAAAACCAGAAAGCGGGGGGGAAAAAGGGGGGGGGTGTGAAACAGCCAAAATAGATGCCACAAAGTTTGTGTGTTCTTTTATCTTAGGGAATCCTCTTAGCACAAGCACCGCACACTGATTATTTTACAAACAATTCCAAGAAGTTAACTTCTAAAGCCATTAGCAGGAAAGAGGGTGTTGCTATAGACAGCTCCTGAGAATGTGCCATGTGGCAACCTTTAGAAATAGCAAAGTTGGGAAAGCTGAAACTAGATACTCTGTGTTCTGTCTAAGAAGGCAGAAAAGTACGTAAAACATTCTAGAAATTCTTCTACTCCAAATCATTACAATGTAAAAATGTAAAAGAGATGAAAACTCTCAGCTATCTGAGACGACTCATTCCCAGACAGTAGCTAAGTTTAACTGTAGTTAAATATTTATTGTCAGTAAATCTTAAGTCAAGTCCCTGGAGTGTCCTGGTTAATGGAACATCGGTGAGTTATAAACAAGAGCCCTTTCCCTAGAACCCCCTGAACCAAGCTAAACGATTCCCAGAACCTTTTTCTACACTGCCAGACTTTGGGGAATTGCCTAATTTTGCAATAAAACCTGCCACTCTTCCCAAACACAGTGCTATGTATTTAAGCTGGGGGGTGGGACAGGGAGGGTATACTTAAAGGTGTATATTTAAAGAATATAAGGGTATATTCTTAATTTTTTAAGAATTTTTGAACTTCCAGCAATCCTTGACGAATAACTGGTTTCTTTTTTTTTTTTTTTTTTGAGTGACATATTTTTGTTTTACTGTTAATTTGACACGTCTGAACCAAAGCATTCACAATACTTGATATACTTTGAAGAGAATCATACACTATAGTCTTAGACATAACCACAGAACAAGCAGAACAATTAAAACTACATAAGGCCTTAAAATATATCCACAGTGTGTATTATTTCAATTTTCATTCATTTACAAATTAGACTACATACCATTAATTTTATTTTTATTTTTCTTTCTTTGTTTTATTCAAGGAAAGGCAACTTAGTTTTTGTGTGAGCTTTATTTTTTTCACTACATTCGTTAATATAAAAGTTATGAATTAAACGTTTTCTTATCTCCTGCATCCAGGAGTAGATCCAGGAAATTCTCAGATAGTAATCCAAAACAAGAGGTCCTATTCTTAAAAGTAGTCAAAGTGAAAAGGGATCAAATAGCCAGTCTGTTTGTGGTCTTAAAGAACATCTAATGGACTTTCAGGTTTTCTAATAGTGACAGTATTGCATTTCTACGAGATTAGTCAAAATTTAAAACAACATTACGTACAAAATTATTCTTGAATCTCTAAATGCCTTTTAAATTACTAAAATGAAAATTTTAAGTAGTTGCCTCACAGTACCAAACTTATAAATCAAAACTAGTTAAAATTCAGTGCTATTGTGACTTCTCATTTACAAGGTAACTAGTGGGTAAATTAACAAATGGCATAAAAATTAAGACTTACATCATTTTTTTTAAAGGAGAAAATGTATGATAACCAGGGAATACAGAAAATTCACTTATTTTACAATAAAATAACCTTTAAATCTCTATCCCTGTACAACAGGGTTTAGGTCATCTTTAGTGAACTTGCATGTTTTCATACAGTTTATTCTGAGTACTTGAATTGTTTTAGATATACAGCTTTTTATTGAAAGAATATTACATTTGTATACCAGGATGAGATTTAGTACATTGAGATGTTTTAAAATTATTTATAAATTTGTTTCTGATATGCAAAAGCATTTGGCAATACTTTCATAGCATTTGATCTTATAGAATTAAAATTTCATACAGTACTCATCTTGATGTTTAAAAAAAAATTCACAGAAAAAATATAAATTACACAGCCTGACTGCATGATAACTGTTATTTCCAGTTTCTAGTCTGGTCATTAAAACCTTCATTAAGTCTGTTAACAAATCATTACCTGTACATTTATGAAGGCAACTGACATGATTTGCAAACAAAACCTTCAGGTTTTATGTTATTTACCAAAGAGTGCAGTTCAGCAAGAAAGAAAACCCAGTATGCAAATTTTCAGAATATTTTACAAATTTACCAGTTCCTGTGACACAAACTGTTTCAATCTTTCAAGGTACTGTCCATAAAGTTCCACATCATTGTGACCTTCCCCTTCAACGCACAGAGGCTCCACAGGTCTTTGGCAACGCTCAAACAATGCGAGGTCGTGTGAAAAGTCAATGACTTCATCTCCAGTCCCATGAATTATTAATACTGGAGAGGTAATCTTAGAGATTTTGTCAATGTTTGGGAATGCATCCAAACAGTAGGTCTTCTTGGTATCAGGAAAAGCGACTCGCATTCCTGAGGTCAAAGGAGAATGAAGAATAATAGCAGCACTCTAATACCGAGCAGCGAGACCCACAGATGGTACTGTCCCTATACTTTGGCCATATATAATCACATTTTCAGGGCGAATGCCATATCTTGTCCTAAGAGCAAGCCAAGCAGCTTCTATGTCTGCATAGAGGTTCTTCTCTGTTGGTTTCCCAGAACTTGCACCATATCCAGAATAATCATATGAGAATATATTACAATTAATCCATGATCCCAGTTCTATGTAAAAGCTGCTCACCTGACCAAGATCAACAGCATTTCCATGTGAAAAGAGTAAAGTGTATTTGGCATTGGGTGAGCAACGCACAAACATGCAGGCAATTCTGTTGCCTTTACTGGTTCTAGTCATGAAACACTCAATGGCATCTTTTTCTCTAGAAGGATATTGCCAGTCTGCTCGTTCTGATGGGTGTAACGTCCAGCGGCTTCCACTTTCATCGCACATCAGTGGGTAAGTTTGATCAGGTGGCAAAAATGCTAATTTTGAAGCAATTTTCCCTGGACAAGGTAGACAGCAGAAGAGGCAACATAGCTCACTAAATGAAAGATTATTCATCTTTTCTCCCCTTCACCGAACCAACAGAGAATCTTCTCAAAAACCCAGACGCGATCGGGAGTGGCTTCTCCCAATACCTGGTTTCTTACTACAAATGTGATGGGCAAACATTGTGGACATTTTAGGAAACACAGATAAGAAAAAAGAACAAAGTAAAATTTATAATTTCATTCCAAGAGTTATCACTGTGAACATACATCCTTCTAATCTTTTATCTTTTAAATTATTTTAATTGAACAAGAACTACATAAATACATGCACCTTTTAAACAAAATTAGAGCATCATATATAAAACTAAATTTCTCATTGACCACCTCTCATAAATCCCAGACTTCTCCTTCTGTCCAAGCGACCAACCACTCTTGGGGGTTTGGTGTGCTTCCTTCCAGAATCTTATAATCGTATAATATGTTGATGTGTATAGAAATGCAAGAGATTTCTGTGCATTAATTTTGTATCCTACAACTTTACCAAATTCATTGATTAGCTCTAGTAGTTTTCTGGTGGCATCTTTAGGATTTTCTGTGTATAGTATCATGTCATCTGCAAACAGTGACAGTTTTACTTTTTCTTTTCAAATTTGTATTCCTTTTATTTCTTTTTCTTCTCTAATTACCATGGTTAGGACTTCCAAAACTATGTTGAATGATAGTGGTGATAGTGGACATCCTTGTCTTGTTCCTGATCGTAGAAGAAATGCTTTCAGTTTTTCAGCATTGATAATGATGTTTGCTGTGGGTTTGTCATATATGGCCTTTATTATGTTAAGGTAGGTTCCCTCTATGCCCACTTTCTGGAGAGTTTTTATCATAAATGGGTATTGAATTTTGTCAAAAGCTTTTTCTGCATCTATTGAGATGATCATATGGTTTTTATTCTTCAATTTGTTAATATGGTGTATCACATTGATTGATTTGTGTATATTGAAGAATCCTCGCATCCCTGGGATAAATCCCACTTGATCATGCTGTATGATCCTTTTAATGTGTTTTTGGATTCTGTTTGCTAGTATTCTGTTGAGGATTTTTGCATCTATATTCATCAGTGATATTGGTCGTAATTTTCTTTTTTTGTAGTATCTTTGTCTGGTTTTGGTATCAGTGTGATGGTGGCCTTGTAGAATGAATTTGGGAGTGTTCCTTCTTCTGTAATTTTTTGGAAGAGTTTGAGAAGGATGGGTGTTAGCTCTTCTCTAAATGTTTGACAGAATTCACCTGTGAAGCCATCTGATCCTGGACTTTTGTGTGTTGGAATATTTTTAATCACAGTTTCAATTTCATTACTTGTGATTGGTCTGTTCATATTTTCTATTTCTTCCTGGTTCAGTCTTGGAAGGTTATACCTTTCTAAGAATTTGTCCATTTCTTCCAGGTTGTCCATTTTATTGGCATAGAGTTGCCTGTAGTAGTCTCTTAGGATGCTTTGTATTTCTGTGGTGTCTGTTGTAACGTCCCCTTTTTCCTTTCTAATTGTATTGATTTGAGTCCTCTCCCTCTTTTTCTTGATGAGTCTGGCTAGTGGTTTATCAATTTTGTTTACATTCTCAAAGAACCAGCTTTTAGTTTTATTGATCTTTCCTATTGTTTTCTTAGTTTCTATTTCATTTATTTCTGCTCTGTTCTTTATGATTTCTTTCCTTCTACGAACTTTTGGTTTTGTTTGTTCTTCTTTCTCTAGTTCCTTTAGGTGTAAGGTTAGATTGTTTATTTGAGATTTTTCTTGTTTCTTGAGGTAGGCTTGTACTGCTATAAACCTCCCTCCTAGAACAGCTTTTGCTGCATCCCACAGGTTTTGGATCGTCGTGTTTTCATTTTCATTTGTCTCTAGGTATTTTCTCATTTCCTCTTTGATTTCTTCAGTGATCTCTTGGTTATTTAATAAAGTATTGTTTACACTCCATGTGTTTGTGTTTCTTACATTTTTTCCTGTGTAATTTATTTCCAATCTCATAGTATTATGGTCGGAAAAGATGCTTGATATGATTTCAATTTTCTTAAATTTACTGAGACTTGATTTGTGGCCCAAGATGTGATCTATCCTGTAGAATATTCCGTGCGCACTTGAGTAGAAAATGTAATCTGCTCTTTTTGGATGGAATGTCCTATAAATAGCAATTAAATCTATCTGATCTACTGTGTCATTTAAAGCTTGTGTCTCCTTATTATTTTTCTGTTTGGATGATCTGTCCATTGGTGTAAGTGAGGTGTTAACGTCCCCCACTATTTTTGTGTTACTGTCGATTTCCTCTTTTATAGCTGTTAGCATTTGCCTTATATATTGAGGTGCTCCTATGTTGGGAGCATATATATTTTTAATTGTTATATCTTCTTCTTGGATTGATCCCTTGATCATTACTTAGTGTCCTTCCTTGTCTCTTGTAACATTCTTTATTATTATTTTTTTTTCACACACACACACTGTATTTTATTTTTACAAGAGATAAGTAGACTGACACCAAGCATTGTACATGGGTGACCACAACAAAAGCAACAATGATTGCAATTACCAAACATGAAACACACTCATTCATTATTTCATTCTTTTTTACGGCTGAGTAGTATTCCTTTGTGTATATATGTACCACATCTTCTTCATCCATTCATCTGTCATTGGACATTTAGGCTGTTTCCATGTCTTGGCTATTGTGAATAGTGCTGCTATGAACATAAGGGTGCATGTATCTTTTTGAATTATAGTTTTGTCCGGATATATGCCCAGGAGTGGGATTGCTGGATCATAGGGCAACTCTACTTTCAGTTTTTTGAGGAACCTCCATACCATTCTCCATAGTGGCTGCACCAATTTACATTCCCACCAACAGTGTAGGAGGGTTCCTTTTTCTCCACACCCTCTCCAGCATTTATTGTCTTCTACAACATTTTTAATGGCTACATAGGACATGTCAACATTGATTAACTGGTCACTATTGGACCATTAGACATTTAGATTGGTTCTAGTTTCTGCTCAATACAAACATTCCTACAGCTGACCCTTAGCATACAGCCCTAGTGATTTATTTAGAAAAAAATTCTTCTAAGTAGACTTCCTTTGTCAAAGAGGACTGAATATTTTCAAGGTTTCTGAGATATATTGCCACGTATGCTGCCCAAAATGTTCATCAATTCACACACATCAGTATATGAGAATGGCTTGTTTCCCAAACTGAAGTGAATGCTAAATGTTTACATTAAACAAAAGTATGTTGTCCAATGGATAGACAAAAAAAAAATAGCAACTCATAGCTTTAATTTGCCATCAGTCCAAGATTCAATTGCCACATGTTCATTGGACACTTGTGTTTCTTCTGAGTTGATTTACTATTCTCTGCTTTGCTGTGTCCTCCATTGAGACAGTCCTCCTAATCTTATTGATTAGTAAGAGCTTTTTATATATTATGACATTAACTTTTTTTCATGTATGTTGTTAATACTTTCCTTTTTGTTTTGCTATTTGCCTATATGGTTTATTGTGGTTTTGATGCACAGACATTTTAAAATTAGATGTATCAATATTTTTTATTTCAGATACTTTCTTGGGTGTTTTTTATTTTTAAGAGTCTTTTCCCCAAAGAATATATAAATGTTCGCCTATACTTTTCCCCAGTACTTCCATGGTTTTATTATTTTTTATTATTTTTATTATTTTTTTATTGAAGTATAGTTGATTTACAATGTTTCAGGTGTCTTCCATGGTTTTATTTATGAAATTTGGGGGGACCCTCTTCTTTTCCAAAGAGTTAATCATTTCATGAAAGTCACCTTTTTTCTTACAGATTTTAAATGGGACTTTCATTATATATTGATTTGAGTCTCTTTCTGGACTTTTCAGTTTTAATCGATGAGTGTCATTTTCCCAGCATTATGTCAATTATTGTAATTATGGTGTATGCAATTCTAGTTTTATGGAAAGTCCTCATTATTTCTTTCTTTTCTTTTTTTTTTTTTTTTCTTTTTTTTTCAAGATTAGTTTGTTTGTACCTGCATGTGTATGCTTCCGGAATCATTCTGGCAATTCTACTTTCTTTTCCTTTACTCGTAATATTATGAGCATTAATGATTTTTCTTAAACCCAAACATGGTCTTGACTAAAAGATGTGGTTGGAGAAGAGAAAAAAAGTACAAAGAAACACTCACCAGGCTAGGTGAGATATTATAGATTTTTTACTCTAATCATTTCCAAATAACCAGACCTTAAAGTCCTCCAATATGATCCAAAGACCTACCACCCATGGAATAAATGAAAATCTTCTGTGTAAAAGGAGAGATAGAGAGAATATCAGGACATATAGGTAGAAGTAAAAGAAAGAAAACAGGATCTGAAATTAAGAGGAACACAAAGACACATGAAATCAAAATGCTGAAAGGAGCCTAAAAAAATGACCCATGGTTTTCATTTGTTTACTTTCACTTTTCATTTCTATAAACAAAACTCTAAATGTTTTTTAAGAAGCCACTGAAAATTTTTAGTCTATCCCCTAATCTAATTTATGATGCATAGGACCTACATTTCAGAGAGTTACAAAATAACAGAATCTTAGAGCTCCTTTCCTGCCCAATGCAGGAATCCCCCTGTAGCACTTCTCCTAGGAGTGGCTGGCCAGCCTCTGCTTGGCTACTGCCTGACTAGGCCTTGACTCACTAACTCACTGAGCCCTTCCCATGTTTAAATAGCCTAATTATTAGAAGGCTCTGGCTGCTGTAAAGTCAAAATCTGTCTCCCAGCATTCCCCTCCCCCACCCTTTGCCCTGGTTCTGCTCTTCTGAGCCAACATTGGCCTTCACTGCTTTGGAACTGGTTCTCCTGTCCCCTTCAGTTTTATCTTCCACAGACTTGTCATTCCTGATCAGTCCTTTTGGGCACATAGTTCTTGATCTCTCCTCTGGAAGTATTATAAAATAGTCAACATTTCTCTTAAAGGTAAAATGCAGAAGTTAACATAATTCCCCAGGTTGCATCTGACCAGTGCAGTAAGTTGGGAGAACCTCATTCCTTACTTGGCATTTTTTTTTTTTAAATGAATGCACCTCAGGTTACATTCAGGTTTGAGATAACAGACTCAAGCTACAGCTATTTGGCCTTGTCATCAGGAAATAGTTTTGGTCCTTTTCACATAAGCAAGAGAACAGATCTCACCGGTAAAAATGAACTCCTAGCAGACTGGTGAAATTTGGGAGGAGTCTTTAAAGCCAAGAATAAGGGGGAAAAAAGGCCCTTCCATGGAAAAACTGGAAGAATCCAGGTTGTGGAATTATGGGTGCCACGAAAACTTCTGTGCCCAGGAAAAGTGAGTGCCTGCCCATCAGTGAAGAAACCCCAAGATGCATCACTTTGGAGGGTGCCTTGTTCCAGGCATAGGTCTCTGCCGCAGTAGACAGCTTTTGAGATATTGAGCTTTTGCCCCCTCTCAGTCTTGCTTCCTAGGATTGGTTGGGAGCAGTGACAGCTGAAATTTCTGTCTTGTCTATGCCAACGTGTGTGCCCGTCTGTGAAAAGTGGAAATTAACTCAGGACCTCAGGACCCCAATTACTCTGCGCCTAGTACCCTTGGGCTCTGCCTCAGTCGGGCCCTCCTGGCAGCTTCTCTAATCCACAGAGAGCCTGACTCCTGGCATGCCCTCCTCCCGGCTCAGCTTTCCCTTTCCCTCCCCTACGGAGAAGTGCTGTCAGCACCCCCAGGCCAACTGCGCAAGCGTGGGCAGGAGGCTGCGGTGACCCAGCTTTTGAGCTGTGGTCATATGCCACAACAGCGGGGGCAGATCAGGAAAACTGGGGGCCTCACTAGCCGCGTCTGATCAGCCCTCTCCTGCTGCCTCCAGACGGGAAAATTCAGGCATATTCACAGATCGGCCCTGCTTGAAATCCACGCGGAGGCCTAATTACAGAGCTCCGGGTCTCAGTTTCCTGTTTTGCCCTAAATCCTGGCATAGACCATAGTGAGTTAAGTCGGAAACTAAACACTCTCTTTCAAGGGAGGGAGAAGGCAGGACGAGGGAGTGGGGGAGGGTGGAACCTCATTGAGCTTTCATTGGTAGAAGACGAGCATGTGATCCTAAGAGATCTAGGATATTCCGGAGCGCACAGATGTTTCTTCCACTAGTTCATTGTCCGTAGGCCCGGCCCACCTCACCTTTGGGGGGCTTTGTTTTCTATTAATCTATCTCTTATAATGTAAAATCCATTTGGGAGTAGATTACGTACATACCATACACTGCTAGCCTTCCTGGCAAATTAAGTCACTGAAAAAATACACAGCAGCCAGATTTGTCGGAAAAGTTGCCACCATATAAGGATGAGAGATGGTGTTGAAAGAGAGGTGCTTTCTTGCTTTGGTTCAGCCAGCTGAAAAGTAAGTCTCCCTTTGCAAAACGTAGAGTCCTGACTCCTTGTACAGTCCTGAGTCCTAGGGCACTCAGATGGGAAGGATGGGAGTGAGGAAAAAGAGAGCTCTCCAGGCTCCGGGCTCAACTGTCTCTCCCTCAGGAACTCTAAGCCCTGGGCAGGGGGACACAACCCACACCCTCCTCCCTTACCCCCTTAGCAAGAAGGAAGGAAGGAAAGAAGGGAGGGAGGGAGGGAGGAAGGAAGGAAGGAAGGAAGGAAGGAAGGAAGGAAGGAAGGAAGGAAGGGAGGAAGGAAATTATTTTTAAATAATAATAAATAAGAAACCCAATAAAGAGGTGTGTTTGTCTTTATGTTCTACTCTGAACCTTTACACTCTGGGTTGGAATATCCCCTCAAAGATCATTCATGAACTATCTAATGACTTGAGATGTTTTAAAAATGTTTTAGCATGGCAAATTTCCGGCAAATGCAAGAGAAGAGAGAGCCCCCATAGATCCACCAGTCAGACCACTCAGCTTCAACAAATTCAACTCACAGCTGATTTTGCATTACTTACACCCCATCTGTTCATTATGCACCCCTCCCACCCTGCCCCCAGCCAGCCGTTATTTCGAAGCAAACAAAACACATCACGTCATTTTATTCCTAAATATAGAGTGGCCCTTAAAAGATAACATCTCGTTTTGAATAATCACTTCTGTGCTGTTATCCAAGTGCTCTGATCTTTGAGGCAGAGCCTGAAGGCTGATGAGCTCCCTTAAGGTATGCTGGGTCAGGTGCCTATTACCATCACGGGGGACTCCATGGGTGCACTAAAATCACAGTTCATACCTACCCTACCACTACCCCCCATTTCCCAGTTGCCCACACTCAGGGGGACTGGCTTCTTAAGAGAGGGTTACATGCAGAGACTTGGAAGCCAGACTGGCTTAGAATCCCAGCTCCACCACTTCCTAGTTCTGTGACCTTGGGCAAGACACTCAACCTCTCTGTGCCTCAATTTCCTCATCTAAAAGCCAAGTTAATTAAGCTCATACAACTCAACAACAAAGAAACAAACAACCCAATTGAAAAATGGGCAGAAGGCCTAAATAGATATTTCTCCAAAGAAGACATTCAGAGGGACAACAGGCACATGAAAAGATACTCAACATCTCTAATTATTAGAGATTTTGATTTTGAAAATCAAAACTATAATGAGGGATCACCCCACACTGGTCAGAATGGCCATCATGAAAAAACACGAATAACAAATGCTAGGGAGAGTGTGGAGAAAAAGGAATCTTCCTACATTGTTGGTGGGAATGTAAATTCATGCAGCCACCATGGAGAACAGTATGGAGTTTCCACAAAAACCTAAAAATAGAGTTGCCATATGATCCAACAACCCCACTCCTGGGCATATATCCAGACAAAACTATAATTCAAAAAGATACATGAGCGTCTATGTTCATAGCAGCACTGTTCACAATAGCCAAGACGTGGAAACAGCCTAAATGTCCATCGACAATGAGTGAATAAAGAAGATGTGGCACATGTATACAATGGAATACTACTCAGCCATAAAAAGAATGAAACAATGCCATTTGCAGCAACATGGATGGACCTAGAGATTATCGTACTAAGTAAAGGAAGTCAGAAAGAGAAAGACAAATATCATATGATATCACTTATATGTGGAACCTAAAATATGACACGAATGAACTTATCTATGAAACAGAAACAGACTCGCAGACATAGAGAACAGACTTGTGGTTGCCAAGGGCGGGTGGGGTTGGGGAGGGATGGCGTAGGAGTTTGGGATTGGCAGACGCAAACTATTATATATATAGGATGGAGAAACAACAAGGTCCTACTGTATTACACAGGGAACTATATTCACTATCCTCTGATAAACCATAATGGAGAAGAATATGGAAAAGAATATCTGTATCTATATATATCTGAATCACTTTGCTGTACAGCAGAAATTAACACAGCATTGTAAATCAACTATACTTCAGTAAAATAAATTAAAAAATAAATTTAGGTTAATTAATAGTACTCACCTCATAGGGTTGTTTTAAGAATTAAACACGTTAAAAATAATGTGAAGCTCTTGGAACAGTACCTGACACATGGAAAGTACCATGTTAAGTGTCTGATTTTAATATTATTCTTTGTTTAATACATGTACCATTTCCACCAACACCACCTACTCCCTGAATTAACTGACAAACAATAACCCCTCACAGATGTGCAGCAATGTACATATTTCTCAAAGTAGTTTCAGACATGTTATCAGGCACGATCTCCCCATAATCTATGAGGGTGCCAGGCCTGGGGTATTCAGAGGTGTTAATACAGAACTGGGGGAAACAGTTAGCTACAATTAGCCCTGTTATTGATGGGGAGAAATTGGAACCAAACCAAAGGACTAACAATAGAGATTGGTTAAATAAAATATAGCACATCTGTATGTTCTGTCATCATAAATGAGGCAAAAGAACATATAATAATATAAAAATTATTCATGCTGAGTTAAGGGAAAAAGGAAAAGTTGCCCAAAAGTATGGAAAGTATGAATACTGTGCGTTATTTTTCCTTTTGGTATATCATGCTTATTAAAAAGACCAGAAAGACAACATCAAAACATTACTGTTTGTTATGTCTCAAGGGAGCAACAAAAAGTCATTTTCCTTCTTTGTGTTTGAATTTTCTGAATGTTCCATAATAAACATGTATGACTTGTTCATTATGGAAAGGTTATTGTTTAAAAACAGGATCCATAATTGCATAGGCAGGGTGATTCAGTTATATAAAAAAGATAGATGAAAACAGCAAGATACTAATGGCAGAATTGTGGGTGATTTTTTTCTTTAAATGGTTCAGGTTCTTCCAAATTTTCTGCTCTGAGAGCAGTAAGTTGTTTTGGAGAAGATGGTTCAGATGGGGAAACTGAGGCACGGGAGGCGGAAGGGAAGGCTCTCGGGCTCCACATCCACCTCCGCCTGCCCTGCCCAAACCAGAGCAGGTGTGCTCAGTTCTCCCCAGTGGTGCCTACTTTCGGGTTCATTCCTGACCCCTGACTTAGAGCTCGAAGATGTAAATGACTGTCACATAATAACAGGGTGCAGCCTCGGAGTCTTTCCTCTCATTCTTGACCAAAGAGCAGCAAGAAGAAACCACAGGAGGAGAGAAGAAATGGGCTGCAGGGCCCTGCGTGTGTTGGGGTGACGTGGGGGGTGCTTGGCACTCCAGAGGCGTCATCTCCACGATCTGCAGGGGCGGGGAGCCAGCCCTCAGCTGGGCCGCTGCAGATTCCAAGCCGCAGCCATCTCCCGGTGGCGGCAGCTGCCAGCTGTGAGGGAGGAGAGAGCCCTGCAGGCAGATGTGTCAACCAGAGATAGCAGCCCACCCAGCCCAGGTATCAGGGGCCTCCCTGGTCTACTTCCCCAACAAGTGTTCCTGGAACAAAATAAACAAGAAACAAACAAAAACAAATAGACACAGGGAACAAAAAAAGAAAAGGGAGAATGAGAGAGAAGTACTTTCTCGATAGAGCGGTTGGAGCTGATGATAGCACAGGTGACAGGCTGTAGGGGGGTGATGTGGCCCAATGGGCAAAGCTGTGGGTTAGAGCCACAGACCAAGAGTCCCCCACTGCCTGCGACTATATGATCTAAGGCATGTGCCCGTCCCAGGGCAGTGCCCCTTCTACAAGAGACAAATGTCACCAAAGGGGTAAGAAGGCGTCCTTGCTTCTGGAAGGGTCGTCACTGCTGCACGTCTGCCCCAGTACTCACGGGAAGGGGCAGGGGATTCGGTCTTCCCACCTGTGTTCGGACCCGATTGTCAGGGCAGATTGCTGTCACTGTCAAACTCACTGCTTCCAGGTCTGCAGGGGAGGAAATAGCCCCCAGCTTGGCGATGCCACACAGGGAGGCTCAGGCTGGGTGGGCAGACCTGTCCTGGTCCTATGTGTGATGAGAGAGCCAGGCCTGGGCTGTCTTCCGTGCAGTCAGCTCTGAGACACTCAGTAGCCACGTCCGCCCTCCAGCAGCCCACACTGCCAGGTGGACCTTCGCATATCTGTCCATCGGCCTCAGAGTAAAGTGGGCTTGGGGGATTTTTCCCCAGGTGGAATGGAAGAAAAAAGTCTCCGTGGCCTATTGCCATTAAAACTCTACATATGGTCCTGGCAGCTTTAGAGAGAACCCCTGTCTGTTTGGAGGTGGTTACTTACCTGTTTTAGACAAGAAAGGTTTCTAGCAGTGATTTCAAGGCAAGAATATGGAAGGAAAGCAACTCTGACAACTTGAATAATAGGAAAGACTCATTCTCCCTTACTCCCTAACTTCCCAAGTTCATAGGTTGCTATTAAATCCCACCAAATCCTTCCACTGGCATCTGTTTGGCTTTGCAATTTGATTCAGGTTTAGGGTGCATCCCTCTGGGCCTGGCACCAGGCAAGGTGTGGAAGAGGATGCAACAGAAGAGTGAAATGTGGTCCTGGGGTCCACAATCCAGAGGGGGAGACAGAGGTCACATCCTGGGCTGAAACTGACCAGGATAGGTCAGACAACAGGTTCTGAACCATATCATGTGAAACAGTCCACGAGGACACTCATCCCAAATTACCACGAACCCCAAACAAAACACAGAGACGAAATCCTAAAATGTATCCCCTGTATGTTAGTACCAGTCTGGGCTGTAAAAGAACACACCGTAGTGGTGCTTCTCTGCCTTGGAGAGCAGGAGTTGCAGGATGACAACTCAGCACCACACCTGGGCATTCTGTGTGCACATCTATGCCCACCTGCAAGCAATAGCAGCTGCGCCTTTAAAAAAAAGTATCTGGCAGTGTTTATATATATTCTACCCTGAGGATAACATAAAGAAGATATTTAGGGCTTCCCTGGTGGCGCGGTGGTTAAGAATCCGCCTGCCAATGCAGTGGACACAGGTTCGAGCCCTGGTCCGGGATGATCCCACATGCTGTGGAGCAACTGAGCCTGTGCGCCACAACTACTGAGCCTGCACTCTAGAGGCTGCGAGCCACAACTACTGAAGCCTGCACACCTAGAGCCCGTGCTCTGCAACAAGAGAAGCCACCGCAATGAGAAGCCTGCGCACCGCAACGAAGAGTAGCCCCCGCTCACCGCAACTGGAGAAAGCCTGTGCTCAGCAACAAAGACCCAACGCAGCCAAAAATAAATAAAAATAAAAATAAACTTACAAAAAAAAAAGAAGATATCTAATGGGACCCCAAATTTACTTCAACAGCATGCAAGCTGTTTATGGCAGGATCCAACTGCAGGCCTCAGATACACCCCACATGTCCACCTCTCATTTAATCATTTCTTTCTCTCTTTTAAGGTCTGGTTCAAGCCTCACATCTACTCTTCAGTGACGTCTCCAACTGCTTTTCCAATTCCATGTCAGAATTATTAGAACAGAAGTAGTTGATTTATATTCTATGTTTTATATTTAGGTTGCTATGGTTGTTCTGGAGGGTAGAGCAGATGATACTTCTTTGAGCCCCACCATGGTGTATCCACAAAGCTGACAATCCTGTCACCAGGAAATAATGGTAAAGACCATTCTAAGTATCTAGTGACTGCCCATGTCCTTAACTCACTATTCAGTGAGCACCAGTGAATACTTACTAGCTGCTTTGGAAAGCAAGTGGGTTAACACCTAATGATAGCATTGTTACTGAGTCCAAGCTCGTATTGCGCACCCCAGGATAGGACAATAAACTGAGAGACAAGTTGTTGAGGCAAGGAATAGCGACTTTACTCGGAAAGCCAGTAGACGGAGAAGATGGTGGACGAGTGTCCCAAAGAACCATCTTCTCCGAATTAGAATTCAGGCTTCTTCTATACTAAAAGGGGGGGGGGGGTAGGTAAAGTCCTGGTTCCAGCCAGACTTTGGTGGGAATGTGCTAGTTTCTTCTTTCTTGTAGTCATTCGCTGGTGGGTCTGGTCAGGATGTTTCCTGTGAGCTAAACAAAGGTATTTTAGCTTAATGTTCATTACCTGGGAGACAGAGTTCCCAGAGACGGGCCATTATGTATAATGTAAGCTTATAGGCAACATTCCTTTACTGATTAACTTGTAATAGGATACAAAATTTCTTCCCGGGCTTCCCTGGTGGCGCAGTGGTTGAGAATCTGCCTGCTAATGCAGGGGACACGGGTTCGAGCCCTGGTCTGGGAAGATCCCACATGCCGCGGAGCAACTAGGCCCGTGAGCCACAACTACTGAGCCTGCGCGTCTGGAGCCTGTGCTCCGCAACAAGAGAGGCCGCGATAGTGAGAGGCCCGCGCACCGCGATGAAGAGTGGTCCCCGCTTGCCACAACTGGAGAAAGCCCTCGCACAGAAACGAAGACCCAACACAGCCAAAAATAAATAAATAAATTAAAAAAAAAATTTCTTCCCTATTACGGCATGACTTGCACCTTAGCCTGTGCTGATTAGATTTTTGTATTATATTGTTCAAGCCCATGTTCATCAGCAAAAGGATTACAATCAACACAGTCATTATTCCACATAGTAATTTGTACAGTCGGTGATAATTCCAGTCGGATAATATGTGTGATAAACATCATCTTTGTGAATAACAATTACACAAAAAGCACAAACACATCCAAGACATACTGAAAAGCTGAAATCCACATGCTACCTCCTTCTCGGAGAGTAATATTAGCAAACCATGAATTTTCTTTTTAGTTACACATCTGGTCCCAAAGCTAATGGTTTGTGCGTTTGCCTTGTTATAAGATCTAGAATTATCAGCTAGTTATAACATGCATATGATAAATTACTGCCAAAAAGATACGTATTTCTAAGTAGACACCTCCATTCCAGACAGAACTGAACAAGTAATTCTTCACCAGGATGGAAGTGAACACACAAGTAAGAGCAATTAACTTGCTAATTCTTTCCTCCTTGCTTAGTATATTAGTCTTTGTGTCCTATATACTAAAGTATACTTCCTTCCTAGATGCCTTGAGGGGAGGCATTAGTAGAAGTCTGATACAGAGATTTTAAAACTTACTTTCAAATACGCAAACAAAAGTTCCATATCACCAATATAAAGTTAGGCCTTGCCAAGTCTGGTCGGGTATAGTTTTGGCTTTAACCACTAACTTAAAATGATTTTTAATCCAAATATCCAAGAACCAGCCAAGAGAAGCAATCATGGTTTCTGCTTACAATGAATTACCATAAATTATTTACATCTGAAAAGATACATTTTAAATGCTTTAGTTTATTCTCAAAAGTGGGTAAATAGCATTTGTATAAGCTTCCTGTGGCTGCTATAACAAATCACCACATATTGGTGGCTTAAAACAACCCAAATTGATTCTCTTACTGGAGTTCTGGAGACCAGGAGTCTGAAGTCAGTTTCACTGGACCAAAATCAAAATGTTCACCTGGAGGAGTCCTGGAGGCTTTGGAATGTTTCCTCCAGGTGAGCTTCTGGAGGCTACCTGTGTTTGTCTCCTGACCCCTTCCCCCCCTACACACACACCCTCTTGCTCCCATCCTCGTATCTCCTGCTTCCTCTTTTACCTTCTTGCCTCTGTCTTTAAGGACCCTTGTGATTATATTTAGGGCCACCTGGATAATCCAGGCTAATCTCCCCATCTCAAGGTCCTTCACTGATCACACCTGCAAGTCCCTAGTCCCCTATAAAGTAGCATCCGTAGGTTCCGGGGATTAGGGCATGGGTCTCTTTGGGGAGCCATTATTCAGCCTACTACAGTCCTTCTCTCACCTTGTCTATACTGTGATTTATAGGGACCTTCTTTCAGAGGTGGAGCAAAGATGGACTTCTGATTGTGGAGCCATAATTGCAGTCTGAGCGTAATGCCCTGGCATTGAAGACAGGGCTGGATGGGCAGTGAAAAGACGAGTTTGAATCTTGCTCTGCCACCGCTGCTGTAGGATGGCCGGGGAAGCAACCACGCTGCGAGCCGTGTGTGATCCTAACTCAGATGCCCTGAAGGAACGGCAGCCTCCTCCGGTTCGGGTCAGTCCCCTCATCTCCAAACCTGGAGGTGCCTCATCCCGGTCACTCCTCCACACTCAAACACCATTTCTTGCTCCTAAGAAAAAGGCTTAGAAATGCCTCATTTGGAGCCTTTCTGCTCTCCGGGCACCCTGCGGTACCCTGGAAATGAAAGGATCAGAAGCAACCAGCTTACTTTTCCTTGAGCGCCCAAGAACTAAGGGGAAATCCACACCAGGCTGACGCTCTCTCGGGCTTTGTTAGATACAAAAGGATGGAGCACTAAATGCGCGCCCCCATCTCCCCTCTCTTGGCCCCCACTGGGACCATTCTTGAGTGTTAGTCCTATTCTTAATAACAAAGCCATTTTCTTCTAAAGGTCAAATCTTGTGATTTTCTTTTCTGGCTTTGCTCCAGCTCTTTTCTGGGATGGCCCTAATCCCTGGGCCTCAGTGTCCCCACCTTCTAATTAAGTGAGGTGCACTCAGGTGATCAGAGATGAGTAGGATTGCGTACCTGCAGCCTTCCGGTGCAACACGCTCATTTTGCGGATAAGGAGACCGAGGCTCAGAGAAGGGAAGTGGCTTGGCAGGGGTCAGCCAGGGGTTGTGTGTGAATTTCTCTGTGTTTTTGTCCTGTCTCCTCAGTAACTCCAGGGCAGGGGCTATGGCTTTCCTGCCTTTTGAGTCCCTCCAGGGGTCCAGGCCCGGATTGGGGTTTGTAGACACTTGCTGACTGGGAGGACTGACGGATGGAACACAGGGCTGGTTGGGGAGAAGTTGTCAAGAGTGAGCCAGACTGCGAAGCTGGCCCTCGTGGGCAGGAGTGGCTGAGGCACGAGCTCTGGGGAGCCGCTCACCAGCTGGGTGAAGGTGTGGACAAGTTTCTTGACTTTTCTAAGCCTCCATTTCTCCAACCAGAAGACGCAGATGATAATTCTTACTCCACGTGCTTGGAAGAGTTAATAAGGTTTAACAAGTTTGATACACTCAATAGATACTAGCTTATTTTTGTTGCGGTTCTTATCATCGTAATTAGGTAGGGGCAAAGGCAGGGTCACTCGGGGGAGGTGCAGAAACAATGCAAATGTAATAGAAAGACGTGGCAAAGCACAGGGAAAGCAGTCCCTTGCTGCAGCTCCTGAGACTGGGGAGCCTGACAGGACTGTAGAAAGCTCCGGTGAGTCTGATAGAGAAGGGAGAGGAGTGGGGAGAGATAGAGAACTCCAGGTCCCAGTGCTCAGAAGACCTTAGGCTCATACACCTGTAATTAATCTGTGAGCATCCCAGCCCCTGCACTAAAATGGGTGGGGCCACCCCTCCTTGCTTCCACCCACATCCTTAGCGGCCCATGACCCTCCTAGACAACTCTTGACCTGTGTTGACCTGACTTCGCCTGCAAACAGAGGGGTGCAACCCAGGGCAGGGGTCCCACTCAACGGGATTTCCCCTCCTAGAAATGGATGTTCCCCTGGCAGCCGGGTCCTCCAGCACCCCAGCCTGTCACTCGCTGCCAACTCCACCAAAATGCTTGGGAGAATGGGAGCCACACGGAGGCCCAGCTGGGCTCCATGGAAACAAGACAGGCCAAGCGTACAGCTGTGTGGGCCACTCTACTAGGTGGACATGGAAGGGGTGCTGACAAAGCTGGGGGCGGAATTCCTCTCTCACTCTGGAAAATCGGTGGCAGAGAGATGGGTTGGTTGCAAGGCACTTTTGAGGAAATCTCATCTCTTGGGTCAAAATGTAGGGACTAATGCCTAAGTTAGCTCAGAGAATGGTTTCCGGCAGCGTGGCCCTGATGACATGTGAGGTTGGTGTGCGTGTGTTTCTTCCAATTCCTGAAGTGGGGCCCTCTCCCATGTGGCAATCCTATGAGTAATCACAGTGTGATTCTGTTCTCAGTGAACCTCTGCTTATCCCTGAAAAAGCATCACCTGGTAATTAAGCAGTGACACAATTATCCAACCAGAGAGATCTGCCATTTTATTGGAGACAGACTAAAGAGGGAAACGAGTAAGAGTAAGGAAATTGGCTCTGGAATCCGGAAGACTTGGGTTTGAGTTCCAACTGTACCACTGTCTTATACAAGCTTCCTTTCTTTTCTGGGACTCAGTTTCCTCATCTGTGAAATGGGAATAACAACCTTTCTTCTCCCCTGTGGCTGCAGTGAATGTCAGGTGAGGTATTTGTCTGCAAAGATGCTTGGTAAACTGTAAAATGCTGTACGCTTGCAGGAGGTGGTTATGGCCAGCTGTCCCTCCTCAAAGTTTCTTTCAGGGAGTTCTGAAGTTGGGAGGGGAGTTCTCGGCTGTGCCTCAGGTAATAGAGCTCTGGACCTCCCCCGCCAACCATAGTGCTTTTGGAGAGTATGTGTGCCCTCCAGTCTCCAGCCAGTGCAGCCCTTCTTTTTTTTTTTTTTTTTTTAATTATTTTTATTTATTTATTTAGACTGCGCTGGGTCTTATTTGCAGCACACAGGATCTTCGTTGCGGCATGCGGGATCTTTTTTTTTTAGTTGCAGCATGTGGGCTTCTTAGTTGTGGCATGCGTGTGGGATCTTAGTTCCCTGACCAGGGATCAAAACCGGGCCCCCTGCATTGGGAGCGTGGAGTCTTACCCACTGGACCACCAGGGACGTCCCTGCAGCCCTTCTTAATTAAACAGGTGTATGCTTGGTTAAAATTAAACGGGTGTATCCTCCGACTGATGGAAATCAAGCCCTTCCATTGAATCAGTGCAGTCCTGCTGGAAACTGCCCCTCAGAGAAGGCGGGGAGGTTGGAGCTTCTGACGGTTTGGCCGTGTGCTGGCCATCAGGCCACCCAGCCAGTCCGAGGACCCATCCTCTTTCCGGGGGCCCTCCTCCCACCTGGTGGCCCGCAGCATTCAGGAATCCCCAGATATGGGAGCAAAATAAGATAACGACTCTACCAGCTCCTGGAAGCTGCTGTGTTGGATGGTGGTGAAGGTGGCAGAAGGGAAATGTGTGTGTGGAGGGGAGAGAGGGAGAGAGACTTTGGGGCAGGGAAGAGGACGGGGAGGGGAGAGGAAGGGAGGGCAAGGAGGAGGCTCATTCAGTTTTTGATTCAAAGATGCTGTTTGAGGGGTGACTCTGTGTAGGTCCTGCGGTGGATAAGGAGGCTGCGGAGAGAGGAAGGAAGAGGGAAAACGAGAAGGGGAAGGAGGAAAAGGAGCTGGAAAGGGAGGCTGTTTGGAAGAATATTCAGAGCTGTAGATTCCAGGCAGGCGGGAAGGAAGGCGAGTCTCCCCCCAGAGAAATGAGAAACCCTGTCGGAACCCCTCCAGTCCTTTTACCCTCCTGGGTTCCTTAAAGCAATTAAAGGGGCTTTTGCCTGAAAAGCAGCAGCAACCCATCCCAGCTCCTCACCCTTAGTAGGTGCTCAGTAAAGAGTAGCAGAATCCCAGGGTGGTCCCAGCCGCAGTTCTCCAAAGGAAGCTGGGTCTGGGTCTGACCAAGTTTTATAGTCTTGAAGCCCAGGGGGAGTGGAGGAGCGGGGTTTCCCTTATAGCTCCCTGAGGGCCTGGCCTGGGGCCACCCTAGGACACCGAATGCTTCCAACTCTTGGGGACCACTTCCTATCGCCTCAGGCGTATAATTTGCACACAGACTCTGCAAAAGTGGCAGATAACACAATCCATTTCCGTCATTTAACAGCAAAATGTCCTTCTCTAAGAAATATGCAGGGCACGTTTAGGCCTTGCTTCGGCCATTCTCAGACCCCTGCTAGGAGTCTGGGGGAATTCACTTTAGCCAACTCACCTTTATTGCGTATATCCTGTCTGCCAGGCAGTGTGTTTGTTGGGTGCTAGAATACAATCTATGCCCCCATGCTTCAGAGCTCTCATTCTCATAGATGAGAATAAAATCATAATTGTTTTGCAGATGAAGAAACTGAAGCCATATGTGCTGTCATTAAAACATCCATTTGTTGGGAATTCCTTGGAGGTCCAGTGGTTAGGATTCATCACTTCCACTGTAGGGGGCATGGGTTTTATCCCTGGTCGGGGAACTACGATCCCTCAAGCCGTGTGGCGTGGCTGGAAAAAAAAATAGGAAACATTCATTTGTTCTTTCCTTCATTCATTTATCCAGACAGCTTTTATTGAGTCACATGAGGTGCCAGGCCCTGTACTGGGCACTGTAGGCTGATACAGAGAAAAGTCAGGCACATTCTTACCCACGATGCGACACCTACATAGGCAACCACAAATCTATGCAACTTCAGGAGTTTATATTTTGGTTGTGCACTGGAGCCTTCTGACTTTTATCTATATAGCTTCAGTTTCATCATATAAATGCCATTGGGGGAGGGCAGTAATGGGAACCTATGATACACACACACACACACAGGTTACTGAAATTGCTGCCTCACATCTCAGGAAGTTGGGGGAAGAAGGATGCTTGGAGAAGGACATAAGAAAAGAAAGCCAAAAAATAAAAAACAGAGTAAAGGCAAATGTCATAAATGGTTGATTGAAAAATTTCCTTTTAGAATCACTTGTTTATGTGGTTTGGGAAACTTGTTTTTTAATAAGTACAATTTGGTTCTGCTTTGAAACTCCAAAATTAAAAAGAATTGAGCGTCAGACAAAACAAACACACACGCTAAAAGAAAGCCATTGCCAGCTGAAATAGTGGGGTGGCCCCTGCAGGAGGAGGGGTGACAGTATGGCTTAGAGCAGAGGCTGGGCATTCAACCTACATCAAGACGGCGGGTAAGAGCACGAACTCGGAATAGTCAACACTAAATGGATCTGCCATTTAGTAGCTGTGTGAGCTTGAGAAAATGGCTTAATCTCTCCACATCTCCTGATCTGTAAAGTGAGGATGACTGAATGTATCTCTCAAGGTGGTACAGACCTCATTGTGAGGATCCACGGAAAGGCTCTGCATAATAGGACTGGTGTGTCCGAGGGACTTGATAAAATGTTATCATCCACCAGCATCACCATCGTTACCAAAAGTGCCCCATGGAGTAGGAGGAGGAGAGGGTGACAGGGATGGAAGTGAGGGTTTTTCCGGTTGGAGCAGGCCGGGTAATGAGTGATAGAAGGCCCCCTCCGTATCTCCCTGAGGATTTCAAGCAGCCACAGGAGAGACCCACGTCCAGGGCGAGACCTTCAGGGGCCCAGGCTGGGTCTGGCTGGGAGGGAATGTGTCCCATCTGACAACGAGCGACTGGGGCCAGGGAGCCCCTGCCCTGGGGGTGGAGCCCTGGGGCCCTCTGAATAAGGACAGCAGATTATCATTCTTGTCTCCACCCAACCCTGGGAGCCTCCCGGAAAGAGATAAGCTCAGCTCATCAGTCTCCCTGCCCTAGAGCAGCTACTTTTTACTTTAAAATAATTATACTTTTTTTTTTTTTTTTACTATTTACACAAATAATAAATGCTTATATTTGGAAAGCGTATAAAAGTCAGAATAACATTTACAATTACCCTGAGTCTCACCGCTGGCAACAATCACCTCCTGTATTCTAGATAATTAGTGCATTATTTTTGGCCTTGTAAAAAATAATATAGTTGTAATAAGAGTATAATTTTATTCTACTGTCTCGCTGAACATTACTTCATAATCTTTTGTTATTATAGACTTTATACACACAATTTAAAAAGTCTGCCTTTGATTTCAGTTAGATGATGTGTTCTTAACTAATCATTCCTATATTGTTAGACTGTTTCCAATTTTACGCTATTATAAAAAACATCACATTAACATCTTTGTATGCAGTATATTCTGTAATTGAAATTATTTCCTTAGACTGAATACCCAAAATGGAATTCATATTGTTAAAGGGCATAAACATTTATGATTTTTTATACATATATTAGGTATCTCAAAACGCTTTCTAGTTTTATTCTTCCAAAATATGTAATGTATACTCATATAAAAATGTTAAAATGTAGAGCTAAGTAAAGTGAATGGAAAAAATAATTAATAATCCTAACATCCAAAATAACCTCTTTTGACAATTTCCTATGCTTCCTTCCACATTGTTCTGGGATCATTTTATACATATAAATAATATTTTTCACTTATTGTCACTTATTTCTTCACATCTTTAAGAATCCTTCTAAAACATAATTTTTAATTACTGCAAAATGGCCCATTTTTCTAAACAGCCTATTGTGTCTATATCATAGTCTATACTTTATTGGTGGCTATTGGGAATTTCCCCCCAATGCTTCACTGTTATAAATGACAATAAAGCAGATGCTAAAAGGCCACTACATTCATGAGAAGGACCCCATACCAGTGGGAGTCACAGAAGTATAGACTCGAGAGATCTATTGTACCTCAAGAGAGTCACTCATCCAGCACCCTGTAACTAGATTCAAAATCACTTAATCCCCATTTTACAGATGAGGTACACTGCATTCAAGAGAATTTGACTGGGTTATACAAGTTCATAGATCTAGTAAGTACCAAAGGTAAGAACTAAAACCTAAAAACCTAAAAGCCTCGGGTCCAATGCTGCTTCCACATGTGAATCAACTGGATTGTTTTTTATTCTGAAACATTCTTGTTTTTTGCATATTTGAGAACTAAGTGTACAAGAGATGGTAATATGCTAAGGAATGCCTAAAGAGGATTGATCTTTTATTCATATCAGCCTGAGGGAAGGTCTCTATTGGTGTGTCACAGGTCTCTACCCTTGACTCTATCCTGCCCAGCGTTTTGATGACGGTGGATAAAGCAGACTTATAAACATTTCAGGTAACGTATAATTAATATGCTGAATGACAAAAGCAAGATTCCAAATTCAATGGATCTCAAGGATGGACTAAAACTCCTCCTACTAGGAAGAAGTGTGAAGATTTCCTTTCTATCCAAGAAATTAAAAAAAAAAAAAAAAAAGGAAAGAAAAAACTATACACAGAAAGGAGGAAAAATGACCTAATAGCATGTCTATGAAAAAAAAAATTGAAAATGCAGTTAACTCCCCCCACTTAGTGCTGGTCAACAATGTAATAATATAGGGAACCATCAAGTTGCACAACTCCAGGGGGCACTATTTACATGTACTTCAATGAGACAGCCTTGAATATGGCTGCCCAAGACCTGCAGTGATTTTTGGCTGTGTTAATAGAACTGTAGGGTTGTTAATTTTTTTTTTCATGATACGTGTTAAAGGTGATAAGGCAGACTTTATGTAAGGGGGACTAATACAATGGGGTTTTGTAGTGAGGGGGAGAGAGATTGGGCTCAACTCTGAATACAATAAGTGGCGATTTATAGCCAAGGAGCAGGGTCAGGGGATGGAAAATTACTAAGAAGGAACATCAGGGGTAAGGGGGATTCTGGCTAAACCAACTCGACAAAATTTTTGCTAAAGGCAGGCCGGGGTGGTAAGATATTGAGTGTGGGGGGGATAAGGAATTTGCTCAGAAATCAAGGATGGGGGATTGTCGCTAAACTGACACAGCAGAGTTCTTGCTAAAACTAGACTAAGCAGAGATGAACACGGAAGCCCAAAAGTCAGGGCCTGGTTGAGAAGAGGAGCCAGAATAGAATTAGATCAAGGAGTAAATCTTCGTCAGGGTCCAAAGTCATTACGCTCAAATGGGCCTCCAAACGGGGCCATATTTTTAGAGGGATAGTGACCAACTTGAGGGCACTGGGAGAAAGGTGACCTGGATGATAAAAGGTCTGGGAAACATGTCATGATTATCTTTCAAAAGACATTTATTGGGCTTCCCTGGTGGCGCAGTGGTTGAGAATCTGCCTGCTAATGCAGGGGACACGGGTTTGCGCCCTGGTCTGGGAAGATCCCACATGCCGCGGAGCAACTAGACCCGTGAGCCACAACTACTGAGCCTGCGCATCTGGAGCCTGTGCTCCGCAACAAGAGAGGCCACGATAGTGAGAGGCCCGCGCACTGCGATGAAGAGTGGCCCCCGCTTGCCGCAACTAGAGAAAGCCCTAGCACAGAAACGAAGACCCAACATAGCAATCAAGCAATCAATCAATCAATAAATTAAAACTTAAAAAAAAAAAAAAGACATTTATTGAGTACCTACTATGTGCCCATTGAACAGTACAGACAACAAAAACTAAATTCCTGTCTCAAAGAACTTTACATTCTGTTGTGAATGTTAAAAAAGACTGAAAATAAGCTAGTATATAAAAAAAATAAGCAAGACAATTATAGTACGATAAACACTGAAATAAAGGGGGGAGGGTGAAAAGCTGGATATAATCTCAAGAGCAATTAGCGAGGTAGAGGAAAATCAAGAGTTTGGGGTGTCACAGAAACAGAGGGGAAAGGTTGACTGTGTGGTGGCCGCTGGGAGGAAAAGGAAGATGAGAACAGAGAAGTAACCACAAAATTCGGCAAGATGGATGTCATTTGTTACCAGAACACAAGAGCAGCTTTCACCGGAGTGCTGAAAATGGAAACCCACAAGTTTTGCCATGAACATGGAGCAGACAATGGAATGATATATACATAGATCAAGGAAGGATATGCAGTTGACCCTTGAACAACATGGGTTTGAACTGTGCGGGTCCAATTATACAGGTTACTTTTCAATAGTAAATATTACAGTACTACACAATCCACAGTTGGTTGAATCCGTGCACGTGGAACCACAGATATGGAGGAACTGAGGATACCAAGCACGGATTTTAAGTTATGCTCAGATTTTTTAATGCAAAGATGGTCCACACCCCTAATCCCCATGTAGTTCAAGGGTCAACTGTATTTTAAAAGATGGGAGGTATTAGGACACAGTTATGTGCTGATGGGAGGGATCCAATAGGGGAAAGGAAAGTGATGATCAGGAGAGAGGGAAGGTTGATAAAGGCAGGCATATAATCCTTGATGGCCAGTGGAGATGGGTCCAGAGCACAGGTGGAGGACTTGGCCTTTGATTGGAACAGAGAGATTTAAAATGCTTATAAGGGCAGCATTGTAACTGGAAAGAAAACAGAAAATATGAGTTCAACTCCCGGTAGGTTTGTAGACTTGGTGACGGGAAGATGTCAAATCCTTCCACTTCCCTAACAAAGTATGAGACCAAAGTTGGGTGGAGCAGAGCGCAGATTTGGGAAGAGAGGAAAGATACGGAGTAACTCCCTTGGAAAGTGAGAATTCATATTGACTGGGGGAGCGTAGCAGGGTTGCTGGGCAGAATAGAGTGCTCATCTGAGGTTTGTGTGAGCCTCAGCCATCGGCTCTGGCTACGTTAAGTAACAAATCTATTGGAAGACTGGAGAGAGTTCACATGGCTGTAGGAAAAGCTGAAGGACCAGAGTACCAGGGACCAGCTTAGCCCTGGGGATCTCTATAGCAGGAAGACATGGACGGCAGTTCTAGAATGCAGCTGTTGGGATGAATAAGTTCCATCCCCTCCACGTTGAAATTCCAAGAAGAGAGCATCTGATTGGCCAGATGGAGGCAAAGAACAATGGTTTAATTGAAAGTGTCACCAGGACCGTGTTCCGTGAGGGATACTTCATCCAGCAAATCTGTGACGTTATTACCCAAAGAAGAGGGGAAGGATACTGGACAGACAAAAACCAGAGGACTACCATGTGGTCATGAATTCAAGTGAAACCAGTAGGTAGGACTGTGTGTTTTCTCTAGCAACATTCAGCCTCTTTGGGGCGAGCTCAAAGCAAGTGGGCCATTAGGATTGAGCTAAGTAAACATTGTGGGATAGGAGCTTATTATAGTAGTTAGACCTTACACAATCATAGGAGGAGCTGGGAAAGAAAAGTCCAAATTTGGAGCTGAAGGATCAGAGAAAAGCCACTAACCAGCTCTGGCACTGGTGAACATAGGGATTTGCAGGAATGCTGTAAGCTAGCCACATCCAGCTGCTGCAAGAGGATCACAAAGTGGGCTAGGACAGAAGTCCGTGCACGGTTGTTGGTTCCCCATGGCTACTGCCTCTATGAGTTCACACCGAAGTGTCCGGGGCGGGCTTGGGATCACTGTTGGACAGCAGGGCCAGCAGTTGGGAAGAGAGACCCAGAGAGAACCTCCAACACTTCTGTGTCTGACTCTAAACAACCACCTTCAGGGTGTTATGACTGCTGTTTCCCTCTGCCTCCCAAATCTTACACGACTTTGCTTTTGGCCAACTCGAACCCTGGACTATTCAGAGAAAGGGATTCTGAGAAACACAGTTCCCAGTGTAAATGAATCATCAATATAAAAATACAGCATGATAAGGATAATAGAAAACAAGACAGATAAAGGGATTTAGGGTATTCTGAGGGGAGTGACTATCATGATGGACCATAGGATCCATAATATGCGGATCACATGAATTGGCAGTGAGAAGGTCAAAGAATTTTTGACTGGAGGTACAAGAGTAAGCGAGCAGTAAGGATAAAAGATGATAGAAAGTGGGATATGAATCTGAGGTTTGGGATGTGTTCTGATTACCGGTGATTAGGAGGTCTCAGGCGGCTGCAGTGACGGAGACCCATGAGTTGGAAGAATCATTCATGTGGATGCTGAGGTTGCTGAGAGAATGGTGGCCAGGAGGGGACCAAAGAGAAAGTCCATGAGGCTGGAGCTGAAGTCCCAGTGAGTGCGCGGCAGTGACCAGCAGCTTGTCAGGTACAGCAGTTGGGACAGGTGGAGACCGAGCTTCAAAGAACTGAAGAGTTTGAAGTAGAAGGAAGAGAAGTGGTTTTAAAATGGCAACAGAGAGCAAGGAGGGCTCCTACTCACTTCATGCCTTGAGCTACCTGAAGGGGAGGGGGGAAAATCAACTGTTTTTTTTTTTGGTTTTTTTTTTTTGTCTGTGTTGTGTCTTCATTGCTGCGCGCAGGCCTTCTCTAGTTGTGGCGAGCGGGGGCTACTCTTCGTTGCGGTGCATGAGTTTCTCATTGCGGTGGCTTCTCTTCTTGCGGAGCATGGGCTCTAGGCACGTGGGCCTCAGTAGTTGTGGCTCACGGGCTCCAGAGCACAGGCTCAGTAGTTGTGGTGCACGGGCTTAGTTGCTCCACAGCATACGGGATCTTCCCGAACCAGGGCTCGAACCCGTGTCCCCTGCATTGGCAGGTGGATTCCCAACCACTTTGCCACCAAGGAAGCCCCTCAATGTCTTCTGAGAGCACTGTGGGTGTTCGGGGGGACCAGGGACCCGAGGGAGCGCCAGATTTCACCCAATGAAAGGAGTTGGGAGGTGCATTCAGGGAAGAGGTGAGAATCCAGGGGAATGTGCCGACCACTCAACATGTGTTCCTAGAGGGCGCAATGAAATGTCCCCCCAGAGGGGAGAGGTGGGAGGGTGAGTCAGGTTAGAGATTGTATTAGGACTTTTCAGCTGCAAATGTCAGAGATCCAACTCAAACCAGATTAAACAGAAGTAAAGAGAATTTACTTGCTCATATACAGGCTTACCTCAGAGATATTACGGATTCCGTTCCAGACCACTGCAATAAAGTGAATATTGCAAGTCACATGAATTTTTTGGTTTCCAGGGTGTATAAAAGTTGTGTTTATACAGTTGTGTTTAAACTGTATAGTGTACAGTATTTATACACTACTGTAGTCTCAGTGTGCAATAATATTGTCTAAAAAATGTACACACTTCAATTAAAAATACTTTATTACTAAAAAATACTAACCATCATCTGAGTCATCATCTTTTTGCTGGTGGAGGGCCTTGCTTCGATGTTGATGGCTACTCACTGATCAGGGTGGTAATTACTGAAGGGTGGGGTGGCTGTGACGATTTCTTAAAATAAGACCACGATGAAGTTTGCCACATCAGTTGACTCTTCCTTTCACAAGCAATTTCTCTGTAGCAGGCAATGCTGTTGGATAGCATTTTCCCACAATTCTTGTAAAATTGGAGTCAATCCTCTCAAACCCTGCTGTTGCTTAATCAACTAAGTTTATGTCATATTCTCAGTTCCTTGTTGTCATTTCAACCATCTTCACAGCATCTTCCCCAGGAGGAGTTTCCACCTCAAGAAACCACTTTCTTTGCTCATCCATAAGAAGCAACTCCTCATCCATTAGAGTTTTATCCTGAGACTGCAGCAATTCAGTCACAGCTTCAGGCTCCACTTCTAATTCTAGTTCTCTTGCTATTTCCACCACAACTGCAGTTACTTCCTCCACTGAAGTCTTGAACCCCTCAAAGTCATCCATGAGGTTTGGCATCAGCTTCTTCCAAACTCCTGTTACTGTTGATACTTTGACCTCTTTCCATGAATCATGATGTTCTTAATGGCATCTAGAGTGGCAAATCCTTTCTAGAAGGTTTTCAATTGCCTTTGCCCATATCCATCAGAGGAATCATTATCTATGGCAGCTATAGCCTTACAAATGTATTTCTTAAATAACAGGACTTGAAAGTCAACATGACTCCTTGATCCATGGGCTGAACAATGAACGTTGTGTTAGCGGGAGTGAAAACAACACTAATCTTGTTGTACATCTCCATCAAAGCTCTTGGGTGACGAGGTGCATTGTCAATGAGCAGTAATATTTTTCTGAGCAGTAGGTCTCAACAGAGGGCTTAAAGTATTCAGTAAACCATGTTGTAAACAGATATGCTGTCATCCAGGCTTTCTTGTTCCATTCAAAGAGCACAGGCAGAGCAGATTTAGCAAATTTTTTTGGAATGGTAAGTGAGCACTGGCTTCAGCTTAAAGTCACTAGCTGCATTAGCCCCTGACAAGAGAGTCAGCCTGTCCTTTGAAGCGTAGAAGCCAGGTATTGACTTCTCCTCTCTAGCTATGAAAGTCCTAGATGACACCTTCTCCCAATATGAGGCTGCTTCATCAACACTGAAAAGCTGTTGTCTAGCGTAGCCACCTTCATGAATTATCTGAGCTAGATCTTCTGGAGAACTTGCTGCAGCTTCTACATCAGCACTTGCTGCTTCACCTTGCACTTTTATGTTATGGAGGTGGCTTCTTTCCTTAAACCTCATGAGCCAACCTCTGCTAGATTCAAACTTTTCTTCTGCAGCTTCCTTACTTCTCTCAGCCTTCATCGAATTATAGAGAATTAGGGCCTTGCTCTAGATTAGTCTCTGGCTTAAGTGAATGTCATGGTTTGTTTGATCTTCTATCCAGACCACTGAAACTTTCTCCATATCAGCAGTAAGGCTGTTTTGCTCTCTTATTCGTATGTTCACTGGAATAGCCCCTTTAATTTCCTTCAAGAACTTTTCCTTTGCATTCACAACTTGGCTAACTGTTTGTCAGAGAGGCCTAGCTTTTTTCCTATCTCGGCTTTCAATATGCCTTCCTCACTATGCTTGGTCATTTCTAGCTTTTTATTTAAAGAGACATGCGACGCCTCCTTTCCCTTCAACACTTAGAGGCCACTGTAGGGTTACCAATTGGCCTAATTTCAATATAGTTGTGTCTCAGGGAATAGGAAGGCCTGGGGGGGTGGGGGGAGAGAGAAGAAGGAGAAGAAGAAAAAGAAGAAGGAGGAGGAGGAGGGGGAGGAGGGGGGAGGAGGAGGGGGGGAGGAGGAGGGGGAGGGGGAGGAGGGGGAGGAGGAGGAGAAGAAGAAGAAGAAGAAGAAAGAAGAAGGAGAAGGAGAAGAAGGAAAAGAAGAAGAAGAAGGGGGAAGGGGGAGAAGGAGGAGGAGGGGAAGGGAAAGGAGAAGGAGAAGAAGAAGAAGAAAAGAGAAGAGAAGAAGGAGAGAGATACAGGGGAACAGCCAGTCAGTGGAGCAGTGAAAACACACTCAGCACTTATGGATTAAGTGCGCTGTCTTAGGCGAGTGTGGCGCTCCCTTTCCATCTCTCTGCTCCTCTCTCCTCTCTCTTGGCTGTACTCTCAGGCAGCCTCTCCCCACCCAACATCAGATGGCTGCCCAACAGCTAGAGGTGGATATGGTCCTCAGTGCCTGCTTCTTCCCTTCCACCCCAGTGAAATCCCAACCTGACCCATCCACTGTGGTTAGTGTGGTGGTGTCTCTAAGTGGCCATGGTCCTGGGTCCACTGCCCACCCCTGGTGGACAGAACCCACCAGAACCTCACGCTGGCAAGTAATGGAATGGTTCTTCGGAGGAAAACTGCGATGCTGTCATCAAGAGCAGGAGGGCAGGGTACTGGAGAGGCAAACATACGATGTCCACATTGGGTACATACAGAGCAGGATGGGGATGAGGGTCAGGGCGATGTTGCATAACTGCAGAGGCTGGCATTTTGGATTCTGGTGGTCGCTGAGGAAAACAAGGATATGAGGCATGATGAGGTTGGCACTGATAACTCTTAGAGGAAGTGGGCAATCTTCATGTTGGTCCTGAATATCCAGAGCACCAGAATGGGGCCTTGGCCATGGCGCCATCTAGTGCTGTGTCACGGCGTAGCGGGGGAAGCCAAGGCACAAGATGGTTTCCCTGTGATGGCTCACTCCTTCAGCTCCATATAGTTTGTGGTCTAGGAGACGCAAGGGGTCATTTGCAAATGTCTGAAGGATGTGGGGAAGTTTGGGGAGAAAAAGTTAAGGACCATGTGATTGACAGCGGCTCTTGGCAATTTGAAGAACTGACCTCTGGAAGAGGGAGGAGACGTAATCTACGTGGCTCCAGAGCAGAATCAGCACCAATGCGTAAAAGCTGGAGGAAAGTTTTGAGCTAATAATTACAAGTAGAACTGTCTAATGAAGAAGTGGCTTTCTAAAAGACACATGCACCCCAATGTTCGTTGCAGCACTATTTACAATAGCCAGGTCACAGAAGCAACCTAAATGCCCATCGACAGACGAACGGATAAAGAAGATGTGGTACATATATACAATGGAATATTACTCAGCCATGAAAAGGAACAAACTGGGTCATTTGTAGAGATGTGGATGGACCTAGAGACTGTCATACAGAGTGAAGTAAGTCAGAAAGAGAAAAACAAATATCGTATATTAATACATATATGTGGAATCTAGAAAAATGGTACAGATGAACTGGTTTGCAAGGCAGAAATAGAGACACAGATGTATGGACACAAAGGAGGGGAAGCGGGGCGGGGGGGTGTGGAGGTGGGATAATTGGGAGATTGGGATTGACATATATACACTAATACATATAAAATAGATAACTAATAAGAACCTGCTGTATAAAAAATAAATTAAATTAAAATTTTTTTAAAAAGTTGTTTTCTTCCAAGGCAGTGAGTTCCCTGTCCCTAAAAGTGTTTAAGCAGTGATTTGAATGCTTCTAGTCAGAGATATTATATAAAGCCTCCTATTTTGGAGATCTAGCCAGAACATTTTTAAGGTAGCTTCCAGATTTAAACTCTATGACTTGATTTATACTCGGAAGGAGGAAGAAATCGTCAGCCAAATAGTACAGTGGCTAAATGTTGCCTCTGATACCCTTTCACTTCCCTTTTCTTACTCCTTTTTTCTGTCTCCAGGCACCTCCATCCCATCCCCAGGAACCTGCCGCTCTCATGACACCTCCTGGATTCCCAGGCAGGTCTGCCTTCTAGACATAATGTCCCTGCTGCAAAATGAGTCCTCTTCTTTCCCAGCAAAATATCCGGGATCTGACAAACAGCCTACTATTGACAAACAATGCAGATGTAAACTAGCATGAACGTCAGAATTTGAGAAACTGAGCCCTGTTGGAGGAACTACAAATTTAATTGTAACCAGTCTGTATCATACATTCTGAATAATTTTTCATTTATTAGCTTCTGTGTTCTCTCTTAAATGTGGTTTGGTTAATCTTGTCTCCTTTAATCATATTGCTAGAATCTGCAGGCAGGAGTTTTGTGATATAATCTTCTGAACCCTGGACAAAACTTCATATTTCAGTAATAGGAGGTTCGTGGAGTAAAATGAAGGTGAGTAAACTCTCATCATGAGCTAGTTTTTTCACTTGCTCACAACGCCTACCGTCCACACCCCAGGCACTGAGATAACTGAGGGGGTCTTAAGGTGAGTGGGGTGGGCCCCCTGCAAAGTGCCTACTAAGCACAGGGCGCTGTGCTAGACACTGTGCATCCTTGTCACATTTGACTCGTACACAACCCCATCAGGCAGGGACGGCTATTTCCCTTTTAGATGTAAGAAAACAGGCCCAGAAAGGACTGTCCAGAAAATGAGAGCCAAAACTTAAACCCAAGTCACTCTGGCTGCATGTTGTCCATAAACAACTAAACAAAATATGATTACTAAACAAATCGGTTTTCAATTTTCATTTTTCTCTCTGGAGCCCCAGGAAGAAAAAGACCATTTTTTAATCTGTGATGGGATCCACAGAATAGAGCAAAAACTGCCTAGGTTATTCCTGGGGGAATGCTAAAATGAAATTCATAGATGCAGGGACAGGAGTGGCTGTGTCTTACCAGGTGGATCTCCGTCAGCGACCGTTTGCAGCCCAGGGATCGATCACCCAGCTCCTCAGAGGAGCCTCAGACCAACCCGGTTCTGGCCCCTGTTCCGGCGCGGCGGCGGTGAGCCACAGCTCGGGCGCCATCTAGTGGTGAGTCGGAAGCCTCACTCTAGGGCTCCGAAAAGGCTCTGGGACCGACATAGCTTCAGGATCCCTGCAGAGCTAAGAATCAGAGTTCGCTGTAACAGGTGGGTCCAGAACCACCGTAGCATCCCCAGAGAAATTCATTTGCTGCCCGCTTGCCATCAGATGCATAGCCCTGAACTCAGAGGCCTCTCTCAGCTCACACCTTCACCTTCCAGGCTTTCTGGAAAGAAATTGGAATGCCCTCGGCTTCCCTGGTGGCGCAGTGGTTGAGAATCTGCCTGCCAATGCAGGGGACACGGGTTCGAGCCCTGGTCTGGGAAGATCCCACATGCCCTGGAGCAACTGAGCCCGTGAGCCACAACTACTGAGCCTGTGCGTCTGGAGCCTGTGCTCCACAACAAGAGAGGCCGCGCGCGATAGTGAGAGGCCCGCGCACCGCGATGAAGAGTGGCCCGCGCTCGCTGCAACTGGAGAAAACCCTCACACAGAAACGAAGACCCAACACAGCCAAAAATAAATAAATAAATAAATAAATAAATAAATAAATAAATAAATAATAAAAATAAAGGAATTCCTTAAAAAAAAAAAAAAAGAAATTGAAATGCCCTTCTACACTCTCCCTTGTATTTCCATTCATGTTAGTCACAAATGGAGAAAGAAAAAAAAACTCAGTTAATCTAGTCTTTCAGCTACACACACACACACCCCACCTGTTGGCAGGGTCATTCATCAGAGAGCCTCTCCAGGGGAACTTTTCCTAAACACAAGATCCAGGTGGGGAGAATGCAGCAGCTTGGGAAGGCAAAAGGATGAGGACCACCAAGGAAGAAAATGCTGTTTTTGCGAAAGGAATCCCCATAAACAGAGCTTTGAAAACGGGCATCCTCAGCAGGCTCTCAAGGCACTGGGCCACCTTCAGGGTCTCCCTCATGCTCCCCTGCCCCTTCTCTTTGACTGGTATCCCACCCCTCAGCCACACACCCCCCCACCCCCCAACAGGGCAGGCAGTTGTGCAGGGCCTGGATCTGGACAGGAAAGGAGACTGGCAGTTTCAGTGGTCCAGAGATGCAGGCTTAACCTTGATGTCAGAGGTGAGGGAGAGGCATCCCAGAGGATTTTCTCTGAGTACCACTGGGTGCTGAAGAGTTCTCCGAGCTCATACTTTTGTACTTGATTCACCCAATTTAATCATTCATTATACAAGTGAATGAATAATGTTATATGTTCTGTGAATGCATATATTCTTAATTTTAAAATATATGTCCATTTTAGATCTTGTGGTCGGCAGAATCATCCCTCCCTCCAAAAATGTCCACCTCTTAATCCCCAAAACCTGTGAATACGTTACCTTTCATCCTTGCATGGCCAAAGAGACTTTACAGATGTGATTGAGGTTAAGGACCTTGGGATGGGGAGATTGTCCTGGATTATCCAGGCAGGCCCAATCTAATCACATTAGCTCTTTTAAAGCAGATGGATAACCTGGAAATAATTTTGCCAGTGGCATAAGTGTCACAGTGGGGATAAGAGTCAAATTTACAGAAAGTGGCTTGTAGCAGAATAAAATCACTATCAACTCTTAAAAGAAAAATAAAAAGCAGAGAACCTTTCCAGCCTACGGTCAGAGAGAGAGAGATGACACCGGGAGAAGGACCTGAGAGAGATGTGATGTTGCTGGCTTTGGAGATGGAGAAAGGAGGCCACGCCCAAACCAAGGAATGTGGGCAACCTGTAGAAGATGGCAAAGGCGAGGAAAAGGATTTTCCCGTAGAGTCTCCAGACAAGAATGCAGCCCTGTGGATTTTAGCCCAGCAAGGACCATGTCAGACTTCTGCAGAGCTGTAAGATAACTTGCATTGTTTTAAGCCACTAAATTTATGGGGACTTGTTAGAGGAGAAAGAAAAGCTCATACAGGCCTTTTTTAGGTTTTGAGATCTCAAAGTCTCACTTTGCGTCAAAGCAAGGACCACCCAGAGCTGTGTTGACTTTAGAGACTTTGCTCTGATCAGAGCCATATTTTTTGGATTTTTGATTCAGGACCTGTGGGAAAAGCACCATGTCTATTAATGATCTATTTTATTACTCAGAAACCGAAAGATCTACTCTGTCCCACCAAGTGAGCCTCTGATGAATGTCTTCAGACTCCTCAGCAGAGTTCTGAATTAAGGGGCTCTTGGGGATGGCTTCCGTGCCTCTCATCATTGACTAGCACACACTCTGGAAATAGATACATGAGTACATACTGTTGAGAGGGCACAAATGGATTGTCTCTACCAGGAAGCATGGTCCCCTTAAGAAATTACTCATTGAATCATGAAGTTATCCAAACCTCCTTAAGGCAATCATACTCTTCTTGGGAATTTTTTATTTGAAACTAATTCCAAAGAAGTTAAATAAAATATGCATGAAATTTTTTACAATACAACTGTAACAGTAAAAACAACAACAATGATAAAGCAAAGAGTCAAAATTCCATTGGAAGGAAACCTTGAATACATTACTATTCCATGGCATTTGGCAACCATTAAAAATTACAAGGATTCATACTATGGAAAATAGGGAAATATTCTTATTATGCTAAATGGAAGCAGCATATTATATGATGGCGTTCATTCAATAATCCTTTATTGACCACATGCTATGTGTACCAAGCACCAAGTAACTAATGGGAGCCACAGTAGATGTACACTTACTGCTCTTATGGACCGAGGTGTGCCATGATTGCAAAAATGTAAAATAATCTATACACGTGGAAGGAGATGTACCCAAAAATGAAGCAATGGTAGGGTGTGGTAAATATTCTCCTTAACCTTCTTAAATTATGTCTTCAATTATAGTCATTATATTAAAGGATAGGCCAGGAAGAAACATAAACCTCTAGACCTAAGTCCCAAAGCAGAGTAGGAATTGCAGCAGGCTCCTGGTTGAGGAAGCAGGGTTGGAATATACTGTTTAGAAACACAACAAGCAACAGCCTGGCAGGTCAGGAGGCCAGGCTCTTCCCCAGCAGGGGAGCAGGAATCCAGCTCTACACACAGGTCCTTTCCAGTGAGGTTGGTTCCCGGGGGGCCACATTTGAGCCTGACCTGACACCCTCTGTGTATCTGGGAAATTTTCACTGCACTAGGCTGGGCCCTGAGGGTTGGCGACACCTGTCTCTACCTGTCTCCCCAGCCTCTGAGAGGTTAACTGGGGAAACAGATGCCACATTACTCATCATTTTTATGCCACCGTCTGTGTCGGGCAAGCCACAACCCCTGGGCCTGCCTCGGTTTCCCTGTGTGAACGAGGAAAGTCAGGGCTTGTTAATTTCTAAAGTGCCTCCTAAAGGCTGCAGCCGTGGGAGCTGTGCTGGGCTCTAGGCCGAGCGAGCTAAGTCCTAAGAAGGCACAGCCCCGACCACTAGTTTACTATCCAAAGACACTTTTATGATGGTACCGATATGAAGAAAATTATGACGACTGAACAACCACTAAGCACATGACAGAAGTGAAGGTGAGACTCATTATCAATGAACATTAATTGTCCAACATGTATGTGTAGGGTAGGGTGTGGTTAGGAAAGGCATTTATAGAGATCTCATTTCTCTCTCGATTTACCTTCTCCTACCAAACAAGAAGTTACTTTATAAAGCATTAACAGCTGATTTTATCAACTCTTATTACATGCCAGGCCCGTGCTTAGCCCTTCATTTGGATTATTTCATTTAATCCTCACAACGACCCAAATTAAGTGGGAATAGAATCTCCATTTTGCCTTTGAGAAAAGAGGAGCTTAAGCAAGTGAATGACTTGTCCAAGGTCTCAACTCATAAGCGGTCCAGGACTTGGAAATCCTGGTTGAGGCTTCTCGCCTGTGGATTATCACTGCCATTGGAATCTTGTGTCTGACTAATTCTACTCATTCTTCCAAATCCAGCCAATAAAACAGCCTTCTCTGACCTCCCCACTGTGCCACCTCCAACCAATCTCCCAACCTCCTGGGCTTCGTGGCTCTACGGGCTGTAGTTGCTGCCCATCTGATGTCCCTGACTTCTGTTTCCTCCTCTCAAGCTCTCAATTTGAATGCACTTCTGTTCTACTCCTTCTCTTCTTCACTTTACCCTGTCTGACCCTCTACTAGGATATTATACTATATCTTGGGATATAGGATGCAAACTTGAGCATGTATCGAAATCATATGGAGGGCTTATTAAAACACAGATTACTGGGCCTCATCCCCAGAGATTCTGATGCAGTGGGCCTGGGTGGGACAGAGAATTTGCATTTCTCGCAAGATTCCAGATGCAGCTGATGTTGTCGGTCCTGGCATCACACTTTGAGCGTCCTTGCTGTGGGGACCCTGCATTCTACTATATTTTCCTGTGTTGCTGAACTTCTTTTTTTTTTTTTTCTTTTATAAATTTCTTTATTTTATTTATTTATTTTTGGCTACGTTGGGTCTTCGTTGCTGTACACGGGCTTTCTCTAGTTGCGGCGACCGGGGGCTACTCTCCGTTGCGGTGCGCGGGCTTCTCATTGTGGTGGCTTCTCTTGCTGCGGAGCACGGGCTCTAGACGCGCGGGCTTGAGGAGTTGTGGCTCATGGGCTCTAGAGCGCAGGCTCAGTAGTTGTGGCGCACGGGCTTAGCTGGGCATGTGGGGTCTTCCCGGACCAGGGCTTGAACCCGCATCCCCTGCACTGGCAGGCGGATTCTTAACCACTGCGCCACCAGGGAAGCCCCTGAACTTCTCCATAAACAAACTCTTCCCAATGTCTTACATGAGGAAACCTGGCTTTCTGTGGAAGGCCCTCTACCCAGGTTTGTTTTTTTTTTTTTCCTAGATCCCTGATCACAAGACAAGGAAGCCTGGTTCTCACTGGCACTTCTAACACCCTCATCTCACAATTTCTTTATTCTTCCAACTCCAATAGCCATTTCCACACCAAACACCCAAGGCAAGCATGGCTAGGTCTCCAGCTCCACCTCCCCGCCACCCCACGCCCGCCCCATCACAGACAAGAAGGGGATTTTCAGCCACCAGTCTAGGCAACCCCACCAAGTCTGTTTGCCCCTTCCCATCTTCTGGGCTGCGGGAGACAGTCACAGAACTGGGATTGGGCCCATGATGTATTCAAGCCTCCTGCCCTCAGATGGAACCCCACAACTGCTCAGTTATCTTTATAACCATCACCAGCTGACTCACCTGTCTCATCCCCGCCGCTGGCTCCTATTTTAACCCTTGCCAGTCCCTGCCAGCCTTTACCTGCTCCACACCTTCCTCTCTCTCTTGCCACCAAAATGGAGATCAGCTATGAGCTACCTCAGCGTCCCTCTGATTTACTTCAGATTAGCTCTGCCTCTTCACTCATCCTGCCTTCCTTCCCTCCTAGTTCAAAACAAGAGGAGTTTTCAAAACCACAGTGAGATACCACCTCACACCCATTAAGATGGCTACTATCAAAACAAAAACAAAAACCGAGAAAATAACAAGTGTTGGTGAAAATTTGGAGAAAATGGAACCTTTGTGCATCGTTGATGGGAATGCGAAATGCCCTTATAAAAAGCCAGTGTGGTGGTTCCTCAAAACATTAAAAATAGAACTACTGTATGATGCAACAATCCAACTTCTGAGTATATACCCCAAAGAACTGAAAGCAGAGTCTCAAAGAGATATCTGTACACTTAGGCCCATTGCAGCATTATTCCCGGTAGCTAAAACGTGGAAGCAACCCAAGTATCCATCAACAGATGAATGCATAAACAAAATGTGGTATGTACAAACAAGGGAATATTGTTCAGCCTTAAAAAGGAAGGAAATTCTGGCACATGCTACAATATGGATGAACCTTGAAGACATTATGCTAAGTGAAAAAAGCCAGTCACAAAAGATAAAATACTGTATGATTCCACTTATAGGTGGTATTTAGAGTGGTCACATTCACAGAAACAGAAAGTAGAAGGCTGGTTGAAGGAGGCTGAGGGGAGGGGAAATGGGAGATGGGTACAAAGCTTCAGTTTTGCAAAAAGAAAAAGTTCTGGAGATTGAAGATCTCCCAAGTTTGAACTTTACACTTCAAAATGGTTAAGATGGTAAATTTTAAGTTTATGTCTACTTTTCCATAATAAAAAAAAAAAGTCTCGGCAAGGATATACAATGGAGAAAAGACAGTCTCTTCAATAAGTGGTGCTGGGAAAACTGGACAGCTACATATAAAAGAATGAAATAAGAACACTCCTTAACACCATACACAAAAATAAACTCAAAATGGATTAGAGACCTAAATGTAAGACCGGACATTATAAAACTCTTAGAGGAAAACGTAGGAAGAACATTCTTTGACATAAATCACAGCAAGATCTTTTTTGATCCACCTCCTAGAGTCATGGAAATAAAAACGAAAATAAACAATTGGGACCTAATGAAACTTCAAAGCTTTTGCACAGCAAAGGAAACTATAAACAAGACGAAAAGACAACCCTCAGAATGGGAGAAAATATTTGCAAATGAATCATCGGACAAAGGATTAATCTCCAAAATATATAAACAGCTCATGCAGCTCAATATTAAAAAAACAAACAACCCAATCCAAAAATGGGCAGAAGACCTAAATAGACATTTCTCCAAAGAAGACATACAGATGGCCAAGAAGCACATGAAAAGCTGCTCAACATCACTAATTATTAGAGAAATGCAAATCAAAACTACAATGAGGTATCACCTCACACCAGTCAGGATGGCCATCATCAGAAAATCTACAAACAACAAGTGCTGGAGAGGGTGTGGAGAAAAGGGAACCCTCTTGCACTGTTGGTGGGAATGTAAATTGATACAGACACTATGGAGAACAGTATGAAGGTTCCTTAAAAAACTAAAAATAGAATTACCATATGACCCAGCAATCCCGCTCCTGGGCATATACACAAAGAAAACCATAATTCAAAAAGACACATGCACCCCAATGTTCATTGCAGCACTATTTACAATAGCTAGGTCATGGAAGCAACCTAAATGCTCATCGACAGACGAATGGATAAAGAAGATGTGGTACATATATACCATGGAACATTACTCAGCCATAAAAAGGAACGAAATTGGGTCATTTGTAGAGACGTGGATGGATCTAGAGACTGTCATACAGAGTGAAGTAAGTCAGAAAGAGAAAAACAAATATCGTATATTAACGTATATATGTGGAACCTAGAAAAATGGTACAGATGAACCGGTTTGCAGGGCAGAAATAGAGACACAGATGTAGAGAACAAACGTATGGACACCAAGGGGGGAAAGCGGCGGAGGGGGGTGGTGGTGGGATGAATTGGGAGATTGGAATTGACATATATACACTAATATGTATAAAATAGATAATTAATAAGAACCTGCTGTATAAAAAAATAAATTAAATAAAATTAAAAAGTTTAAAAAAAAAAGCCTTTCCTCTGCCTCACTAATTTTTCTTTTTGCATCTGCAATCTTATCTCGTGTCACCCTTTCCAGGGGCCTGGTCCTTCTCTTTTCTCCCCTCCAGAATCGCCACAGACATTTGTAGGACTGGGGGTAAGAGTACCTGTATTGTTTAGGGATGTTCAAGATTATAAATCCAGATAACACACGAGTAAATAGAATGTGGTATTGTTCTAACTTGAAAATATATCTTTGTGACAACAAAATGGCCAAGGGTATGAAGCTATGGTTTCTATAACACTGAAAATCAGTAAACTATCAAGACCTGACTCTCTCCTTAAGCCACGCTCTCCCCACTCCACCAGCCCATTTCTGCACAGCAGAGGGGCCCAGGCCAGTCCACACCCTCAGGCCACAGCAGCGGCTTCCACAGATCCAGGCCAGCCTATACCTTCCGGCAAATGTCTTTGCCACCAGCAGGCTATGCATTCCTGCAGTAGCCACACAGCTGCACAATTCCGCAGTCAGCCGTGGGCCCTGGCACTCAGGAAAGCCCTGCATTTGATAGATTTCATGTTCTGCTGCCACTGTGTTGAAATTCTTAATAACTTTGGAACAAAGAGCCTTGTATTTTTGTTTTGCCCTGAGTCTGCGTGTTATGTAGCAATCCTAGGTAGCCACACCCTCCTGCAAAAGTTCTGAACCACAGCCTTGGGATGGGGATGGAAAGGGGGCTGGGGGATGTCCCCCTGGGCCCTCAGTTCCTTTCTGTCCACTCCTTGCCCCAGCCCAGAGGTAGTAGCTGCTTTTCTGCACCTGCTTCTTCTGCATCCCTTCATGAAACTTCTTCTTTTACACCTTTTAGTAATTAACCGCCTTCTACTAGTTAACAGCTCTTTATGTTAAATTTTTCCTGTTTAAATAGCTTATATTCTTTCTGCCTCCTGACTGATACAGGGAGACAAAGAGTAAACTAACAAAATAAGAAAATCTGTAGTACGTCAGACAGATACAAGCTACAGAGAAAAAGTAAAGCAGGGGGTGTGTGTAGAGGGTGTGGAGTCCAAGGGCGACGGCTTGCCATTGTTAATGGGGGTCAGAGGAGGCATCCCAGAGAAGGATGCCGGGCTGAAAATACACATCTGACTCCTCATCCCCAATTCCAACTAAAATGATGAGAAAATGTAAAAATAGGGCTCAACCTGCATCATACAAGTGGAAAATTCACCATCCAAGTCCAGAAATTCTCCAGAATTTCCTGCTAGGCACACAAGGCAAGTAGGATCAGAATATTGTAAGGAAAGATAAAAGCTCATCTCCGGATCACCCACTGCTTTTTCTCCCTTTTCTGTCCCCTCTCTTCAGTGAATTTGAAAGGTGGTAAGCAGAGAAGAGACCTCTTTTCCCAAGCTCTATCTATCTTCATCTATGTCTCCCTTTGATCAAGAAGGAAAGTAATATCATTCATTCTTTCACTAACTGCTTAGCAAACATGTTTTGAGCACCTCCTAAGTGCCTCGCTCTGTACTAAGACAGTCCCTGTCTTCAAAGAGATCACAGTTTAATGGGAGAGGATATGGGAGACAGGATGTGTCTAGGCAAATAAGTATTATTCAATGCTAAGAAGGACAGGGACTTCCCTGGCGGTCCAGTGGTTAGGACTCCGCACTTCCACTGCAGGGGGCCTGGGTTCCATCCCTGGTTGGGGAACTAAGAGCCCAAAAGCTGTGCAGCACGGCCAAATAAATAAGTTAATTAATTAATTAAAATAAAATTTAAAAAGACATTCCTTAGGGAGGTGTCAGGAATGAAGGGGGAAAAAAAATCTAAGTACAATGAGTGAGTTGGATAACAAAATAGGAATTCCAAAGTTTCTGGCAGATGAAGCTTAGCCTGACTTGAGCAAGATGAAATCTTCAATTAAGTTCCAGTAGACATCACTGAGCACCTACCCTAAAAAATGCAGCATGGATTTCAAACAGGGATGAATTTGGAGCTAGGGCAAAAGTCCATTGCAGTAGGATGGGGGGTGAAATCGATTTCTTTCTACCGAAGGCAAGGTAGCTAGAACCTTCTCAGTTCTGCAGGGAACGGGAGAGACACATGTGGGCACACAGCATGTGTTTTTGAATTGAATTCATGTTTGCTCCAGGCTAGGAATACACAGAGGAATAAGATGGCAGCAAAGACCAACAGCAGTTACGCCAAACAGTGGTGCTGAGCGATAAAGGAGAAAGACTTTCTTGCCTGGGGAGGTCAGGGACCACATGACAACACACAATTTCAAGGGACAAATTGAAGGATGAGTAGGAGGGTTTTTTTCCAGTCAGTCAAGGAAGAGGAAAGTATTCCAGCCATAGGAAATGTGTGTAAAGACCCAGAGGCATGAAAATAGGGAACAATTTAGGAGCAAGCAAGTAGTTAAGCATGTAAGAACACAGGGAATATATGACATGAGGCTTAAAAAGCTGACAGTCTTGGGGTGTCATGCTAAGGAGATGGGTATTAGGCCAACCTGTCAATAGAAGTCTAATCACCCCACTGATACCCAGAGTTGATTTGCTAGGAATTTCAACTCTAACCTAGAGGGGATGAGGAATTAACAAAGGATGCTGGGAAGGAGAATGATATGTTAGCTGGGGTGAGGAAGGAACACAGAAATGTTGAGATTCAAGGGAGCCAGTAAATAACCTGCTGCTTCCTGCCCAAGTCTGAACGACTTGAGAAATGAAACAAAAACTGTACAAAAATGAAAATATCATCTTTTTGCAGATGAAGCTGATATTGAAGAATGTAGCTTATATCTGATCAGAACAGCATGACTCACGTGTCACTCACAGGGTCAGGAAATGAAATTACTCTGCTTAACCAGGCCAGGGTCATGTGTCCTGACCCAAATGGACTGAGTGCGAGACAGGCATACTGCTTCAGAAATTCAAGGTACTGTTACCAAAAAGAGAAGGATGGTTGTAGGCAGCAAAAGCAACCATGTCCACTCCCTGTTTTGTGTGTGTCTATGTTTATGTACGTGTAATGATCCACATCCCACTAGACCCCTTCATGGTACAGTTGGTCACATGCTGTGATGAGAAAAGTTTGAAGGAAACCCTGTGAATTTTTTTTTTTTTAATTTAAATTTATTTATTTATTTATTTTTGGCTGTGTTGGGTCTTCGTTTCTGTACGAGGGCTTTCTCCAGTTGCGGCGAGCGGGGGCCACTCTTCATCGCGGTGCGCGGGCCTCTCACTGTCGCGGCCTCTCTTGTTGCGGAGCACAGGCTCCAGACGCGCAGGCTCAGCAGTTGTGGCTCACGGGCTCAGTTGCTCCGCGGCATGTGGGATCTTCCCAGACCAGGGCTCGAACCCGTGTCCCCTGCATTGGCAGGCAGACTCTCAACCACTGCGCCACCAGGGAAGCCCAACCCTGTGAATTTTGATGCTGCTTTGACCAAGTCCCTTTCTCTTTCTGAATCTCAAGTGCTTTCACTCCATAACAAAACACCATAAAATAAGAATTCTCCTGGCCCATTCCCTGCCTTAGGAATGCTGGGCTCATAAATGAGGTCATGTCTGTAAAGTGCTATGATCTTCTTGAAGACAAATGCTGTATAAATATATAGGATTATTAGCCAAGTCGCTCAAAAACCAGTCCGTGCATGCGTGCATTGGAAGGCAAACAGGAACGGAGGAGGGCAATAGGACTCATTGTTTCCAAGGGTCACGTGATTCCTTTGTTTCCATGACATCCAGTGCCTCACAGTCACCTCATCCCAACACTTACAGACTGCCAGGAGGGCCCGTTTGCCAATTTAGTCTCCCTGGAATGACGGGTTAAAACATCTGGAGAGCAAAGCCAACAGAATGCTAAGCTATGGCCATGTTGGAAGTTTTTCCAGAAGGACAACTAAAAGGAAATCCTGTTTGGGTTCTAAATACTGATGGTTTTCACTGGCCCTAATCCATTCATTAAGATTCCCGCATGCACAGTTTTAAAAGAATCTGGAGTTCAATTTAAAAAGGAAAGAGCTCTTCTATCTTATGTTAGATTTCATAATAAGGAGGAAGCAGAGGTGGAGAAGGAGGGAGAGAGGGGAAGGAGGAAGGGAGGACCTTGTTTCTGGTCTCCTCTTTTGCCTCTTAGAAATCACGGATTTCAGACCTTAGAGGTCAACCTAGCCACCTCTCCACTCCCTTTTTAAAGTTACATATGGATGGTGAGAACCAGTGAGGTAAACTAAATTTTTCTAAGCTTATGCAGTCATTTAATAGCATAGCAGGGACTGGGATCCAGGTTTCCACCCTCCAGTTTAGTTAGCTTCACATTCAATCATCCTGCATCCCTTCCAGTTTTAGGAACTTGAACAAGTCATGTTGCTTCTGAGACCTAATGGCAAGTAATGGAATATCCATCCAGAAGTAATTTAAACAAACAAAGGCTTTTTCTCCTTTCATAACAAAGAGTAAGATGTACATCAGTGGCTAGTATTATTTTAGTGATTTAGTGATGCCATGATGGACCTAGGCAAGTCTCTCTTCCTATTTCAACATATTTAGTATTGGCTTCTTATCTGCATCACTGTTGCCTCATGGTTACAGGATGGCTTCTGCAGTCCAGACATCACATCCCTTTTTGAAACTCTGATTTAATACTTTCTTTTTTTTAACATCTTTATTGGAGTATAATTGCTTTCCAATGGTGTGTTAGTTTCTGCTTTATAACAAAGTGAATCAGCTATACATATACATATATCCCCATATCTCCTCCCTCTTGCATCTCCCTCCCACCCTCCCTATCCCATCCCTCTAGGTGGTCACAAAGCCCCGAGCTGATCTGCCTGTGCTATGTGGCTGCTTCCCACTAGCTATCTATTTTACATTTGATAGTGTATATATGCCCATGCCACTCTCTTACTTCTTCCCAGCTTACCCTTCCCCCTCCCTGTGTCCTCAAGTCCATTCTCTACATCTGCGTCTCTATTCCTGTCCTGTCCCTAGGTTCTTCATAACCTTTTTTTTTTCTTTAGATTCCATATATATGTGTTAGCATACGGTATTTGTTTTTCTCTTTCTGACTTACTTCACTCTGTATGACAGACTCTAGGTTCATCCACCTCACTACAAATAACTCAGTTTCGTTTCTTCTTCTGGCTGAGTAATATCCCATCGTATATATGTGACACATCTTCTTTATCCATTCATCTGTCGATGGACACTTAGGTTGCTTCCATGTCCTGGCTATTGTAAATAGTGCTGCAATGAACATTGTGGTACATGACTCTTTTTGAATTATGGTTTTCTCAGGGTATATGCCCAGTAGTGGGATTGCTGGGTCGTATGGTAGTTCTATTTTTCGTTTTTTAAGGAACCTCCATACTGTTCTCCATAGTGGCTGTATCTATTTACATTCCCACCAACAGTGCAAGAGGGTTCCCTTTTCTCCACACCCTCTCCAGCATTTATTGTTTGTAGATTTTTTTGATGATGACCATTCTGACTGGTGTGAGGTGATACCTCATTGTAGTTTTGACCTGCATTTCTCTAATGATTTAATACTTTCAAAACACAGACTTGCGATAAGGTACTTTGACCTTGCAACCATGTTAGCTGTAGTTCTTTTGTAAATATGCTAACAAAGTAAGGAAGATCATTCCTTTATAGTTGATGAAAGCTTTTTGGTTTAAATCATGAATGAGTGTTGAACTTTGTCAAATGTTTTTTCTACACTGATTGGGATCATATGAGTTGTCTCCTTTATTCTGTTTATGTAGTGAATAATACAGATTATTTTAAAATGTTGAACCAACCTTGCATTTCTTGAAAAAAATCTCATTTGGTTAAGCTGTCTTACTTTCTTTAGATAGATATTGCTGAATTTGAATTGCCAATGTTTTGTTAGAATTTTTGTGTTTATGTTCATAAAGGATATTGATGTGTATGTAATTTTCTTTCTTTTTTATCTCTTGGAATCAGGATTATTCTGACCTCATGAGCTAGGAAATACTCCCTCCTTCTCTATTTCTTTGAAAGAGTTTATATAAGATTGGTATGATTTCTTTCTTAAACAGTTGATAAAATTTACCGGTGAAACCATCTGGGCCTGGAATTTTCTTCTGGGGACCATAAAAGATATAGGGCCATTCAGATGATTTTTTCTTCTGTCAATTTTGGGATATTGTATTTTTCCAAGAATTTTTCCATTTCATCTAAATTGTTGAAACCAGCATACAGTTGTTCATTACGTTTTCTTATTATTTTTTTTAATTTTTGTAGGATCTGTAAGGATGTTCTTCCTTTAGTCTTGATTTTGATTATTTGTGTTTTCTTTCTTTTTTCCCTATCAGTCTCACTACGAATTGATCAATTTTATTAATATTTTCAAAGAACCAACTTGTGGTTTTGTTAATTTTGTCCGACTTATTTTTAAAAATTACTTCCTTCCATTTGCTTTGGTTTTAATTTTCTTTTCTTATCCTAACTTCTTAAGGTGGAAACTTTGATTTCAAACTTTTTTTCTTCACAAAAATAAGCTTTTAGAGCTATAAATTTCTCAGTAAGTACCGCTTTGGCTGCATTCCATGAATTTTGACGTATTTTCATTACCATTCTATTTGAAATGTTTTCTAATGCTTTTAGAACTGTGCCTGGCATAAAGTATGCAGTAAGTGTTGTCTCCTATTAGCTTAGTTTTTTAATTTCTCCTGTTAATAAGGGAGAATAAGTTGATGGCTCACTCTGACAGTTGTGTTTCTACCCACTTCAGAGCCTCTTTGCTGTTTCCACTGCCTGAAGCGCTACTCCTTCATATAGGCCCAGACTTCATCTATCTTCTGGTTAATTCCTATTCATCTTGCGGGTGTGACCTCAAACATCACTTCTTCAGAGAAGCCTTCCCTGATGACCAAAACCGGGCTGGTCCTCTCATGTACTGGGTTGAATAGTGTCCCCCCAAAATTCATGTCCACCCAGAACCTGTGAATGTGACCTTATTAGGAAACAGGGTCTTTACAGATATAATCATGTTAAGAAGAAATCATATTGTATTGGTTGGGAGGGGAGGGGGTGTGGCTAAATCCAATATGCTGCTGTCCTTTTAAGAAGAGGTGAATTTGGACACAGAGACACACAGGAGAACACCATGTGACAACAAAGGCAGAGATTGGAGTGATGCATCTACAAACCAAGAAATGCCAAAGATTGCCAGCAACAACCAGAAACTGACAGGCAAGGAAGAATCATCTCCTAGACTCTTCGGAGAGAGCATGGCCCTGCCAACACCTTGATTTCAGACTTCGAGCCTCCCATTCTGTGAAAGAATAAATTTCTGTTGTTTTAAGCCACCCAGTTTGGGGTAATTTGTTATGACAGTTCTAGGAAACTAATGCAGCATATTCCGTGTTTTCATACTTTATACTTTTTTTCCCTAGCTCTTATCAGAAAATTGTTGTATATGAATTATCAGGAAACACTGATGGTGTGATAATTCTAGTCTGGCATTTTGGTAGAGGCCTCCTTGAGAGAGAGACTACCATAATATGAACCAGTATCACAGATGGTAAGGACTTTGAAACACACGTAATTTTGAGGGGTCCTGGCCCTAAAAATCATAGCATGTCAGTGGCCAACTACTTCAGCTTCTCAAAGCTAACCTTAGGTATAAGTCACAGAGGTTTCTAATGTGTAAGCTATCCAAACTGGTCATTTTTTAAAAATAACAACAGATTGCCATAAAAGGGCACTCAAGTAGGAGTCAGAACCAGAGGTTCTGCTTCCCCTTCTGCCTCTAGGGCATTTGGGCAAGACATTCAGTCTCTCCTCGTTCCAGGTTCCTTAACAGTCAAAGGACATGGTTTGGTCTAGATAGTAACTGTGGTCTCTTTGTTCGAACATTCTGTGGCTTTATGATTCTAGTATGAAGCAATAGTTAAGACAGTATTTACTTCTAAAGCACAAGACTCCTTGGTCACTGCTTGCCTTCTTCCATGAACAGTATCTGAATCCAAGGATGAAATGCTACCACAAGGAGATTTAACCCAAGCTGGTGCTGGACCAAGGATTCTGCTTAAAATTTATAACTACTAGTTTTGTCCAAGCTTGTTTTACTTGACACAAGTAATGGAGTAGACGTTTCCAGGACTCTCATTTTTAAAAATATTTTAAACTGGCTAGGCTGGCTGGTCACTTTCTATCTCTGGGAAGCAGTGTATTCACCTGTTTAGAAAAAGAAGAAAGAAAAGAAAAAAGGATAAAAAGCTGTGGTTCTCAAGATCTCTTCCAGCTCTGTGACTTCAAGGCACTTTTTTTTGTCAAGCTAGAGTGGGGCTTTGAGCTAAGTATCAGGTCTTGGGGTCACTCTCCGGAACTAGTGCTGTTCACCTCACTATTTCTTCTCATAACCATTGCCTGTGTTGGAGGTGCTCTAACCCAGAGTAGGCTCTGAAACATGCAACTTTTGGTAAGGATGAAATCCTGGCTTTTACTAATTATGTGGACCTTAAGAGAGTCACTGAATGAGTTTGAGCTTCGTTTCCCCGCTTGTAAAATAGGGATAGCTACTGGCAAAGTTGCAAAATGAAATGTCGAGTCGAGCAAAAATGCCTAGTTCTTCTTAAGTTTTCAAGTGCTGTTTTCCATAATGCTAAAGAACACAACTAAAAGATGAACTGCGGTGTCCTAAGCACTTTGCGCCTCGCTGCCAGCGGGACAGCCTAGGATCGGCGGTAACCAAGCCACAGTACTGGTTATTTCCGTGATGCCACTTTCACTTTCGGCATTCACTGAGCTCAGCTGCACCCGCGTGGTTCCGCGGAACAGCGCTGCGCTCGGATGCCAGTCACGGCGGCGCAGGCCCCGCCCCTCGGCGTGCGCGCTCCCGCCGCTCCCGGTGACGCGACGCGGGTGGCTACGGGGTGGTGTTTTGGCGGTACGGCTGCGGGAAAGGAGCGGAGCTACTGGGAAGCTGCTGCCGGGAAGCCGCGACTGCGTTGCCGGCGCCGCCTCGCCGCGGTGGCCGTGATGCGCTCCGCTCGCGGGTCCCCGCTCCCGGGAACCCCGACCGCCGAGTCGGACGCTGCCGAGCAGGTGAGGCGGCCTTTCCGGCGCGGACGAGGGGAGGGTGGGCGGCCGAAGCGGGGACGGTTGGAGCGGGGCCCGACGGGGCCCGACGGCGCAGCGAGGCCGCGGACGAGCCGCTCTGCCCCGGGGGCCCTTCCCGCGCCGTTGCCTCCCCGCCGCCCGGGCCGCGTGGCCGCATCCGGGCGCCCGCCGTCAGCGCCCGTGACCCCGGGCGGCAGGTGCTGTCCCCCAGCCCCTGGCGGGAGAAAGCTGGCAGTCGTGCTGTCGCGCCCGCTCCGGTGACCGCATTGGATTTCCCCTCTGACACGTAGCGGGCGCGGGTCTGGACCGCATGGGGAGGGACCTGGCCGGGGAGAAGGATGCTGCACCGAGGACCTTGCGGATCTTACCTGCCACCTTGTCGTGACATTTACAAGTCAGCATCGTTTTTGCTTTACTCTGCTTTTACCAAGTTTCATGGTTTAGGTTTCTCTAAAATCTAAATCTGATTAGCTCCATTGGAAAAATAGAGCTAGTTGGGCAATAAAGTGATGGTAAGAGCAGTGTTTCACAAACTCGAGTAATGCGTGGACACTCTTAAAGGGACAGTTCGCTCATTCTCTGGAATTTGACTCAGAACCCGCAGGGTTTCTCAGACCCCAGTTAGACGAACGTTGGTGTAGACTGTTTAGGAAAGAAAAGAAATGCTTCCCTGCTGAAAGATAAACTAGGTTATTAAAGAATTCTAAATTAGAGACTCAGATCCCTAGTTTAATTTCACATTACAGCCTTTACTGTGTTCTGCTTTGTGTAATGAAAATAATTTTCCAGCCTTGGAGAGGCCTAAAAGAATTATATTCTTTGTATTATGTTATATTTGATGTTATTGTGTCTTTGTATCAGGTCTGTTCATTCTGTTTGACACATTAGCAGAATTATAAAATGGAGTTTTAATTTGTGTAAGCAGTTTGTTTATTCCATTGTTAACCTTAACAGTGATTTATTTGTTGCATATTGAATCTGTGGTTTACATCCTTCCAGGCCTAATAGGAATGCATGATCTCAACCCTTATGTATTATAGTCTAGAAAGAAAAGACAAAATGAAAGTTATCTAGGTATTTATATTCTCTACATATTTATTCAGCATGTTTATTTTAAATCAACTACACATGAATAAAGAGAAGATTCAGAGTGTGGAGAAACATTGGGAAATATAACAAGTTAAATCTTGGCAAAGAAAAATATTGACCTGTGCCTTGAAAGAAGTGTAATATTGTGAACAGGACATATTACTTAGTAGGAAGTGACTTAAGTAATGGCCCAAGACAAGAACGAGAACAGCTTGTGTGGGAGAGGAGAGACCCACCTCACTAGAGCAGAGAGATGTTATCTGGGGCTGAGCAGAGAACAGTTTAGTAAAATAAGATGGGACCGTTTGACGGATGGAGGGTCTCAGATGCCACACAGGGACACTGTTGTTGACCCGTAGGCTCTGGAAGGTTCTTTTTTTTTTTAATAGATCTTTTTTTTTTTTTTCTAATTTTTTGGCTGTGTTGGGTCTTCGTTGCTGCACGCGGGTTTTCTCTAGTTGTGGCGAGCGGAGGCTACTCTTCGTTGCGGTGCGCGGGCTTCTCATTGCGGTGGCTTCTCTTGTTGCGGAGCACGGGCTCTAGGTGCGCGGGCTTCAGTTGCGGCACACGGGCTCAGTAGTTGTGGCTCACATGCTCTAGAGCGCAGGCTCAGTAGTTGTGGCGCACAGGCTTAGTTGCTCCACGGCATGTGGGATCTTCCCAGACCAGGGCTTGAACCCGTGTCCCCTGCGTTGGCAGGCAGATTCTTAACCACTGCTCCACCAGGGAAGCCCCAATAGATCTTTATTGGAGTATAATTGATTCACAATACTGTGTTAGTTTTTGTTGTACAACAAAATGAATCAGCCATGTGCATACATATGTCCCCATATCCCCTCCCTCTAGAGCCTTCCTCCCATCCTCCCTATCCCCCCATCTAGGTCAACGCAAAGCACCGAGCTGATCTCCCTGTGCTATGCTGGTGCTTCCCACTAGCTAACTATTTTACATTCCGTAGTGTATATATGTCGATGCTACTCTCACTTCGACCCAGCTTCCACCTCCCACCCTGTGTCCTCAAGTCCATCCTCTATGTCTACAACTTTATTCCTGCCCTGCAACTAGGTTCATCAGTACCATTTTTTTTTTTTTTTTAGATTCCATATATATGCGTTAGCATACAGTATTTGTTTTTCTCTTTCTGACTTACTTCACTCTGTATGACAGACTCTAGGTCCATCCACCTTACTACAAATAACTCAATTTTGTTTCTTTGTATGGCTGAGTAATATTCCATTGTATACATGTGCCACGTCTTCTTTATCCATTCATCTGTCGTTGGACACTTAGGTTGCTTCCATGTCCTGACTATTGTAAATAGAGCTGCAATGAACATTGTGATACATGACTCTTTTTGAATTATGGTTTTCTCAGGGTATATGCCCAGTAACGGGATCGCTGGATCGTATGGTAGTTCTATTTTTAGTTTTTTAAGGAACCTCCATACTGCTCTCCATAGTGACTGTATCAATTTACATTACCACCAACAGTGCAAGAGGGTTTCCTTTTCTCCACACTCTCTCCAGCATTTATTGTTTCTAGATTTTTTCTTGAGCTGGTTGTATTGTGAAGGTAACGTTTTACAAAGAAATGTTTCCAAAGAATGGTGTTCACGGTGAAGGCGGAAGGTCAGTGACCCGCTTAGAGACCTATCCTGAGGTAAGGATGTCTGCTGTGGTCATTTTAGATGTGTGGACTGTTTGAGGAAGAATTGACAGGACCTGATGAATGACATAAAGTAGCAACACACAGATAATTAGGAATCAAGGTTAAGAACCAGGTGACCCCAGTCCGTGGTGGTACTCCTCTTAGACCTGGGGAGTTTGGAAGGTGGTATTAGTTTGTGTCAAAAGATTTGGGAGCCCAATCTTAGACTAAATGAGCTTGTGGTAACTGGGTAAGCTCAGGATGTGGAACTGAAACTTGAGGGAAGTCAGAGTTGCAGATCTGGGAAACTACAGAGGGGACGCAGGGAAAAGTGTGACCAGAAAAAGATCATTTAAAATGGGGACCAAAAGTTTGCAAATGAACAGTGAGAGGTGGGGAAGAGACTTCCCTGGTGGCGCAGTGGTTAAGAATCCGCCTGCCAATGCAGGAGACACGGGTTCGAGCCCTGGTCCGGGAAGATCCCATATGCCGCGGAGCATCTAAGCCCGTGTGCCACAACTACTGAGCCCGCGAGCCACAGCTACTGAAGCCCGCGTGCCTAGAGCCCGTGCTCCGCAACAAGAGAAGCCACCACAACAGAGTAGCCCCCACTCGCTGCAACTAGAGAAAGCCCGCACACAGCAATGAAGACCCAACACAGCCAAAAAATTAATAAATTAATAAATTAATTAAAATAAATAAATAAATAAAATTTAAAAATTTTAAATATTAAGAAAATGTTGATCATAAATGCAACTACGTGCATTCTTCTTTTTTCTCTTATTTTAAAAAATTGACGCATAATTGACCTACAACACTATGTTAGTTCCAGGTGCACAACATAGGGATTCGATAATCCTGTACACTATGAAAAAGATCACCACCATAAGTCTAGTTACCATCTGTCACCATACAAAGTTATTACAATATTGACTATATTCCATATATAAATTTCATCCCTGTGACTCATTTATTTTGTAACTGGAATTTTGTACCTCTTAATCTCTCTCACCTATTTCTCTCCTCCTCCCATTTCCTACCCCTCTGGCAACCACCAGTTTGTTCTCTGTATGTTTGTGTCTGTTTCTGTTTTGTTATGTTTGCTCATTTGTTTTTTAGACTTCACATATAAGTGAAATCATACAGTATTTGTCTTTCTCTGTCAACTTATTCCACTTAGCATAATGCCCTCCAGGCCCATCCATGTTGTCACAAATGGCAAGATTTCATTCTTTTTTTGTGTCTGAGTAATATTTCATTGTATACATACACCACAATTTTTTTATCCATCTGTTGTTGGGCACTTCGGTTGCTTCCATATCTTGGCTATTGCAAATAATCCTGCTATGAACACAGGGGTGCATATATCTCTTCAAATTAACGTTTTTGTTTTCTTCAGAAAAATACCCAGAAATGGAATTGCTGGATCATATGGTAGATCCATTTTTAATTCCTTGAAGAACCTCCATAATGTTTTCCTTAGTGGCTGCACCAGTTTACATTCCCACCAACATTGCTCAAGGTTCCTCTTTTTCCACATCCTTGCCAACACGTGTTACCATGCATTCTTCTTAAAACAATAAACGAATCAAGTTGTTTTCATGTATTTTTCCCACAACTGAGTGCCACACAGCATCCTTCACTTCACTTTGGCCTCTCACTCTCACCACGACGGTCATTTCTTACAGAATTCTGCCTGTTTGTGGGCTTCTTTTGATTTTTCCAGGTTCTCTTGTAATCTTTCGATATTCATATTGTTCTTTTTTGAAGCACCCTTCGTGGCATCTTACCTGTTCTTACTCAGGTCTAGCTCTTCCAGAGTCTCATTTGTCTGTGATTTTGTTTGCCTGTAATTTCAGAATTTGCTAACGTCTGTATCACTGCATCCTGCATTTTTCACCGTGGGAGCCATTTCCCTTTGCAGTTGACTTGTATCGTTTTCACTGTTTTCCTTAGGACTGTCAATGAGAAACTGACTGAAAAGACTTTAACTCAGGACCCAGTGGACCTCACTCCGCTAAAGAATGTTCAGCTGAGGGGGGGCCCCATCAACTGAAAGAATTCGAGTTAATGCATCTCTCTGGTGATGGGCCTCACACAACTTAGGCCTTTTAAAAACATGGCAGGTTTTTGTTTTTGTTTTTGTTTTAATTAATTTATTTTTGGCTGCGTTGGGTCTTCGTTGCTGTGTGCGGGCTTTCTCTAGTTGCGACGAGCGGGGGCTTCTCTTGTTGTGGAGCACGGGCTCTAGGCGCGCGGGTTTCAGTAGTTGCGGCACGCGGGCTCAGTAGTTGTGGCTCGCAGGCTCTAGAGCGCAGGCTGAGTAGTTGTGGCACACGGGCTTAGTTGCTCCGCAGCATGTGGGATCTTCCCGGACCAGGGATTGAACCCGTGTCCCCTGCGTTGGCAGGCGGATTCTTAACCACTGCGCCACCTGGGAAGTCCAACATGGCAGTTTTATGTAATATTGCTAAGAGTTTGCCACTCTAAACCCTGGTGCCAAGACTCTTAGCTGCAAATACAGCTGGAGTTTACATTTTAAGATCAAATTACCGTATTGTTGTCTGCTGGGTGATATTCAGCCATACTTTTGTCCTAAATGAAAGTAATTAGTTTAGCAACTTACAAGCTGTCCTATCTTCTGTCTGTCTTTAAACACAAATTTTGTAACTTACAAAAAGTATCTATTTATCCTCATTGTCAAAGTCATCTCATATCTCAAAAAAAAAAAAAAAAAAAAGGCCTAAGACAAACACCAGATTAAATAACATTTACTAAGTTTGCTATGGTGCACCCTAACAGTGCCTCTGCTTTGAAAGGTACTCTCTTTTCTCCTCCCCCATCCAAAGCCTACTTCCCACCTGCAGGAATCTTTCTGTTAACATGTAGCCTTCACCGTGCTCTTTGAACTGGTACAGCAATAGTCCAGATAATTTAACATTGCCTTCTGTGTTACTCTCTTGATTATTTCTTGGGTATTGGTATTTTCTCCATTACCAATCTGCAAAAGCCTTGAGATTGGAGTCAGTCTTATTACTCCTCTGTGCCCTTCATGTCACTTTGTAATACAAATCGTTGAATCATGAAAGGCCTTTCTTCCCCCAAGGACCTTGACTTCAAGCTGTTAATTAAGCATTCTTTTCTTTTGTTCTTACTTCAGCTATCACATAATTATCGATTTTTTAAAATGTTCAGACTGGAATTCCTGTGCCATGAAGGGTTTTGAAGATAGGCTTTCTTGATATATCCAGAAGAGGATTGGATGCCAAAACTGGAGATATCAGTCAAAGGTAGCTTGTTAAAGACAGTTCTGTTGTTTCTTCTGATGATGAAATTAATATATGCCCTTTAAGCAATCTAGGCAAGCCTAGGGAAGAGAATAGAGATGATCTGTTATCTCACTACTCAGAAATAACTAACCACTGTTAACATTTTGGTTTTTCTCCTTCCATTTTCTCCTCTCTACGCATGATGTTAGTTTTTTTACTTAACCTATCATGAGTATCTTTCCATGTCAATAAATGTAGATCTGTGTCAGCACCTTTAACAGTCACACCGTAGTCCATTGCATACATGGACCATGTTTAATTTAACCCACCCCCCTATAAGGCACATTAGTTTAGAACAGTGTTTTGCTATTATACATAATACTATGATGAACATCTTTATATGTGATTTAGTGAATTTATCTTATTATTTCCTAAGGACGAATTGCTGGAAGTGTGATGGGTAGAGCAGAGGGCAAGCGTGTTTAAAATTTTCATATGTGTTACCCATATGCCCCCAGAGGGTTAGTACATATTTACCTTCTCTCCAGCGGTGCTCTTGACCTTCTCCCTCCCACTGGTTAGCAAAGTATTGTCAGACTTTAGTCTCTGCCAACTGATAGTGGTGAGGTCTTGTTTTTATTTATATTTCTCTGAATACCAATGAAGTTAGATTTTATCAGCCATTCGAATTTCTTATTCTGTTAATCTCCAATTATCCTTGCTCATTTCTCTGTTCCAGTGTTTCTCTTAAGAAAGGTAGAAATTAAAACATATTAAAATATATTTAAACATCTAGGTAATTGACATTTTTTTCCTTTTTGTGTGAACTTTTAAATCACAAATATTGTTTGTCCTAAGTTTGGGGTACATGGTACAATATGTACACCATATTAAAACCTGAACTAATTGCAGCGATTTTTTTCCCCATTGTCAGGTAGGCATTGTTAATCCTTTTTACTTAATAACATCTTTGTGTGTGTATGTGTGTTTTGTCCCTTCTACCTCATTGTAAATTCTTTAAGGGCTGGGTCCATATTTGACTCATCTTTATATCTCCTGTTCCCAGCCACCCATGAAACCAACAATAACTGCTTGTCACTTGTGTGACAGGCACTAGTCACTGGGGAAACAGAAGGATAAGAGGCTGTCCCTGCCAGTGAGGGGCTTGCCATGTAATGACAAAGTCAAGCACAAGCGTAACCTATAGCTGACTACTGTGCTGAGCCAATACTCTGGCGACATGAGGTTAGGGAAGTCCTCCCAGAGGGATCATGCTGGCCTTACATCATGAGGAACACATAGGCGCGCCAACAGATGGACCCAAGTGAGAGAGCCATTCTACAAATGAGGAGGGATGTGGGGCATTCCAGTGACTTGCAGCTCGTGTTTAGTACGGCTGGGGTATAGGGTACAGACCTGTCTAGTCTGTCTGTCAGGGGATAAGACTAGAAAGATTGACAGGGGCCAGATCAATCCTGTCTGATGCAGAAGCTGCGTGTGGCCCTGGAGCACTTGAAATGCTTGTGCAACTGACAGACTGAACTTTTTCCCTCCCTTTTAAATAAACTTTATTTCATTCATTAAAACAACATCTGTATACATAAAGATTGTTACATACATACAAGAATCATTATTTATCCAGTACACAGTTCTTTTTTTTATTGAGGTATAGTTGATTTACAATTATATAAGTTTCAGGTGTGCAACATAGTGATTCACAGTTTCTAAAGATTACACTCCATTTATAGTTATAAGATATTGGCTACATTCCTTGTGCTGTACAATATATCCTTGTAGCTTATCTAATTTATACATATTTAGTTTGTACCTCTTAATTCCCTACCCCTCACTTGCCCCTCTGTCCTTTCCTCTCCCCACTGGTAACCACTTAGTTTGTTCTCTATATCTGTGAGTCTGGAGAAACTGAATTTTTAATTTTAATTACTTTAGCCACACGTGGCAATGGCTACCGTATGGAATAGCGCAAGACTAGATCAAGAAGAACCTCCTTTACCATCCTAAGGAGTTAGGACTTTTTCCTGAGTGAGAGCAAAAAATTGGGAGGTGGGGAGGTGTCATGATTACTGTTTGTTTTGGAAAGATTACGCTAGTGTATAAGTTTGTAACCCTTTTGGGTCCCAGAACTCTGAAACTTGACTTCTTTCCAGGCCCTTTCCTAGGGGCTGCCACGCTGGGAATGCAGCCAAGCAGACCTAAATCTGGCCCCTTGTGGGGCTGGCATTCTGGAGGAGGAGACACATGAGCAAGAGAAATGCAAACACACACACACTCACACACACACACGCACACACACACAGTGTGTTAGAGGACAGGATAGGAGTATGGATTCACATGCTTGAATCCCAGCTCTTTTATTTAGTCACGTTTTATTAGCTGTGTGACCTCAGGCACATTGCTTAGCCTCTCTGCTTCATCTATAAAATATTATGCAAATAGTACCAACCTTGGTGGTTGATAGGAGGAATAGATTAGTATTTGTAAAGCATTTGAGCAGGGCCTGGCACATAATAAGCACTATATAAGAAGTTCAGAAAGGGACTTCTCCGGTGGTCCAGCGGTTAAGACTCCGAGCTTCCACTGCAGAGGGCATGGGTTCGATCCCTGGTTGGGGAACTGGGAACCTGCATGCATGTGGTGTGGCAAAAAAAAAGAAGTTAATAAATACATAAATGCTAAGGAGAAGAAATAACCCAGGGAAGGGAGCTGGATGGAGGGGAGAGCTTGCAGTTATAGATTGCGTGGCCAGGGCAGGCCTCCCTGAGAAGGTGACATTGAGTAAAGATCTGAAGGGAGTGAAAAAATAAGCCATGTGGATTATTTCCAAGCAGAGGGAGCAGCACATTCAGAGGCTCTGAGACCGGACAGTGCCTGGCGTGTGTGAAGACAGTGTGGACACCAGTGTGGCTGGAGTGAAGTGAGAAAGGGAGAGGGACGGTGAGGTCAGAGCAGTAACAGGTGTCCGGATCCCGTAGGACGGGGAGTTCACGGTACAGCCTTTGGCCTTTACTTACTTGCGAGGGGAGCCGTTGGAGGATTTCCAGCACAAGATTAACAGGATCCTGGACCTGAGCAGGGATAGGGTGGATGTCAGTTTCTGTTGAAGAATCTGCCTGAAGCTATGGGGTGAGAAACTGGAGAGCTGCTGGTTTGAGACTGCAGGTGGGAGACTGACGAGTTAGGCTGCTGTCCTGATAGGCCAGGTAAGAGTAAGAGATAAGAAGCTCACCTCAGGCAAAAGTGATAAGAAAAGGGACAGACTTTAGAGAAACGGAGGTTGAAGAAATGGAAGGACTCGGTAAGAAATTGGCTCTGGAGGATGAAGAGGAGGGAGGGGGAGGATGAAGAGGAGGGAGGGGTCAGGCACGACTCCCTAGTTTCTGCTTGAGCAGTCGGTGGGATTGAGATTGAGAGGAGGAGCGTGGCAGGAGCAGGGTGAGGCTTACAGTGGAAGGGTTCAGCTTTAGAAGTGTTTCTCGTGGGCCCGTGCGATGTTCAGATGGGGGTGTTGGTAGGTGCTTGGAGATATGTGTCTGTAGCTCAGAGGAGAAGCCTGAGGTGGAGAAAGAAAGTTTGAGCTATCGGATCATTGAAGCAGTAAGTGAAGTTGACCAGGAACAGAGATTAGAGTTAGAAGAGATTGGAGCCAAGACAGGGAACCTGGGGAACAGAGCAGACAGGATGTGCAGAAACGCCGAGACGTGGAGGGTCCTGAGAAGGAATCACTCAAGAGCTAAGAAGCAGACTAGGGGAGACAGCTGTCCTGAGAGGCCTGGAAGAGGTACAGCGGTGCCACAAGACCGAGAAAGAGACCCAGGATCACGCGTCCTTCGGATCCGGCAGGTTGGAAGGAGGCCCCGGCCTCCTCCTCTTCTGTGATTTGAGGTCTGGGAGCTGGAGGAGTGGTAGCCACGGTGAAGGTGACAGAGCTCGCTAGGAACATGGTGCCTTACATGGTACTTTGTACATAAAAGAGCGGTCTAGTAGGTATTTATCAGATGAATGGAGAGTTCAGATTCCCATGCGGTTATTCATTCTGCCTGCCTCCTACTCCCACCCCTAATCTTCCTTAACATTCAGCACCGCAAGGTGGTTAAGACCTATTTGGTGACCTGTATTTTGGCGTCACTGATTCGCATTTAGGTAAAAATGCCAGACTGTTATTATCTCTTTTGATTTAGGCCTATGTCTCTGATAGCACGAAATTAACTTTGAAGTGTGTTGCTCAAAATAAACCGAGCTAAGAGCTCCGCTGCAAGGATCATAGACCAGATTACGTGTGCTGGGATTTAAGCAGGCACTTGATAAAGAACATAGCATCTCCTTGGCTTGTGCTGTCTTTGTGACTTTTGTCGCTTCCTGGAACAGGAGGGCTCTGGCACCGGGAGGCCTTCTGTAATGGTGTGTGAGGACTGACTCCCAGGGCCTCGCCTGACCTCTGACCTGCCAGCATGGGGAGGTGAGTGATGGTGCCGAATCACCGGCATTGTAAAACCCGAGATTTGGTGCCACAGAAGCGGGTCTCGAGAGGGGGGAGGAATCTAAATCCCAAGTGAAAAGTGTTCAAAGTTGTGCTACACTTCTGTTTACCACCTTTGTTCTTCCAGGGCCCCAGTGGGGTGCCTGTCACAGAAGGAGAGTGGTAATGCCAGGCGGATTCTACAGGGGTTCATGTAGTTTACTGAAAGGGGCACACATGGTGGAATCTGGGAGGAGTTGTATTAAGCACAGGATAACCGTCTGTAAACCTCGGAGGTGTGGGAGGGGTGATAAACTCCATGGCGTGGCCCAAGAGCCCACATGGAGACCAGAAACTACGTAGAAAATCCCATTGGGTTAGCGGGATACCTCCCCCTTCTGCGAGATGTTTTAGTCCATGAAACACTCTTTAAAGAGAAGAGTGTAGAAATTAACAGTAAACAATAGAATTTATCCCAGAGGCAGCAAGGTTTGTTTTGTTTTTTAAACCTAATAATAGTCTCTCATTCCTGACAGACTGAGAAGAAAGTTTATTTGCAAAAATATCTCAGGAATATTTCTAAAAACACAGGATATACAAAACGTATTTATTGACTGTCGCGGGGATGTTGTTAAAAATACTGTTTTTTCCCTTTTTCTCACGCAGTCAGCACGGGAGAGGTTGGCCTTGGGATTCAGTGTTAGAAAGTCTCATTCCTCCTGGGCTGTTTGTATGTTTCTGCTGTAACAGGCGGGGTTTTGGTCGCTGTCATGCTCAGCCACCTTTGCAGGCTTCCCTTATTACATGTGTTTCTGGGCTCTAAATTCAGCATCCTTAAACCTGGTTTCATTATAGCTTTACTTACTTATCTTATTGAACTTATTCTTATAAGCTGTCTCTAATTCTATTTTTGGAACAAAGCAGGGCACAAATAAAACTACTTAATACTCTCCAGAAAGGGGGAACACAGAAGTGTCATCAGGGCTTAATTCTCATTCATGTAATTTTATAATAACGAGTTACATAGCAAAATAGCAACGTGGAAGATGCCGGTATGCCGATAACCTACCGGCAGGGAAGTAGGGGCAGCTCAAGCTGAATGTCGTAACTTTCAGATCAGTGGAGGTGAGGGGAGGCCTCTCTGGAGCAGACTGCTTTAGCTAAACCTGTCTTTTGAAATTTCAGGATCGGCATCTCCTGTCTTTTTCCGGCGTCCTGGCATTTCAGCATCTCTCCAGTGGGGTGTCCCCGAATTCTGAACACCAACTTACGCCAAATTATCGTCATTAGCATTCTGGCCGCTGCTGTTTCACTTTTATACTTTTCTGTTGTCATAATCCGAAATAAGTATGGGCGGCTCTCCAGAGATAAGAAGTTTCAAAGGTAGGAGGAAAAAACATTTGTTTTCTAGACGGGATGCCATACCTTCATGTTCTGACTTCCAGACTTTGGGGATTTGGATGGAATTTAAGGAGCAGGTGGCTGGAGGAAACAGATTTTGTACCGAATACAGCATAGCATGAAAAATTGAACTGTTTGAAATGGTTTAGTCATTAGCCACCAAATCCACATCATGAGAGGATTTAAGCATAAGCTTCTCCGGTGGTATCTTTTAAGCTGATTTTTCAGTTAATGTTGATAGTTTGGAAATAGAGTTTTGCTTTTCAGAGCTTATTTGAACTTATTTAAAGGAATGATGAATGTGTATCTGCTCTAGATTACTTTTATCACAATCACTATTTTGTTTTCTTTTGACTTTTTAATCATTTGGCAGTTGTAAAAGTGTTAACGGTGGTGCTACCACACAGCTTAGACATCACTGATTTGGTGTTTGTTTACTGCATTATTGATAGTCTCTGTCTCATTAAAAGTATATGTTTGTTTCTCTAAACAAGGTACTTGGCACGAGTTACTGACACTGAAGCTACAGACACCAGCAACCCCAATGTGCACTATGGTATCGTGGTGGACTGCGGCAGCAGCGGGTCTCGGATATTTGTCTATTGCTGGCCAAGGCACAATGGCAACCCTCATGATCTGCTGGATATCAGGCAGATGCGGGATAAAAACCGCAAGCCTGTGGTGATGAAAATAAAACCCGGTATGTAAATGATAAGTATCTGATTGGTAACCAGGTTCTGCCTTTTCGTTCTCTGTGCTGGCTTTCACGTCTTTCCCCTGCTCTCCCTGCAGTCACCACCCTCATTCAGAGCTCACACCAGGACCCAGTTGGTCTCCTTGTTTCCCTCTGTTTTCCCTTTTCTGTTCATCTTGCGTAAGCTGACTAATACCTTCATAAAATAGCCTAAACCCTTGTCTGTCTTTTTTGTCTCCTGCAGCATTTACCATAGTGCCTTTACTTATGGTGTCTGCTCAAATGTTTGCTAGTTGGCGTTAATTATGGAGGGATTGTTTTCTAGTTGGTAGCCGTTGGTCTCTATCCTTAATGACAAGGTAATTTCAGATAACTCATGGATATCTGTACTTGAATACATTGGTATGTATTTGTTATTTTTAAAAATTGCTACCCCAGTGCATTTCTAATCACCTAGGTTATTTAAGAAGAGTGACAATAGAACTTAGAAGAGCTGATATCACTGTGTTTAGTTTTAAAGATACTGTAATTTCTAAGTCAGTGTGTTATGTAAAAATTGGGATTTGCCTTCCTCATTAGACAATTTAAGTCAGTGGTTCTCAACCTTTTTCTGTATCTGTATCATTTCCACGGGCAGCACCCTTCTGTCAGGAATGTTAGGAATGGAAGATCTCAGGAGTACCTTGAAATAGGCATCTTACGTCTTGATGGTTGATAATCACTGATGTGATTGGACCATAGATCTTAATGGAGTTTCAGCACTTTTATTTCATTTAGTTAACGTGTTAAATAGTAAAATATTAAATAAAAAATCTGAAGAATTTATCTTTGAATATATTAGAGAATGTTGACAAAAAATAGCTGTCATAGCTTATTATCTCCCATTTCAAAAATATAAGTGAAAAAGAGATTAGTTTTAACTGATAAGAAAACCTGTCAAAAAAAGAAAACCTGTCCTCATAAAACGGTCTACCAGGACTGTAGACCTTTTGCATCCTACTCATTCTTCAGTGAATAAGTCAGTCCCACTTCTTTCTTCAGGCAACACTCGACAGGTTGACTGTTCTTTGAGGTTTGGGCAGCTTGGCACCAGCATGTAGCTCAGAAAATTCAAAATCTCTACCTCATTTTTCAGGTTAAAGAGAGGGAACTTACTCTGAGTCTCTTGTATAAGCATTATTTTGATACCAGAGTGCACTTCCATGAACATTTTTTTTTTAATTAATTAATTTATATTTGGCTGAGTTGGGTCTTTGTTGATGCGTGCGGGCTTTCTCTAGCTGCGGCGAGCGGGGGCTTCTCTTCGTTGTGGTGCGCAAGCTTCTCATCGCGGTGGCTTCTCGTTGCGGAGCACGGGCTCTAGGGTGCGCAGACTTCAGTAGTTGTGGCGCGCGGGCTCTAGAGCGCAGGCTCACTAGTTGTGGTGCACAGGCTTAGTTGCTCTGTGGCATGTGGGATCTTCCGGGACCAGGGCTTGAACCTGTGTCCCCTGCATTGGCAGACGGATTCTTAACCGCTGCGCCACCAGGGAAGCCCCCGTGAACATTTTTGAAAAGTTATTCATAGAAGATCATTTTCTCTGTAAGTCTTAGTGAATGACTTTTAAGTTTTAGTTTTCTATTTTCCCATTTCTTACATTTTTATGTGTCTCTAAATCTAGAAACATTTTCAGGGTTAAAGTAATATTGACCAAATAAATTCACCAGAAAATTAAAAAATAAAACTCTGTAAAGCACTTTGCATTTCATCTGGCTTCACGTCCCAGGTTCCATCAGTGATTACCTGCTCTCACGGAATAAGGTGAAAACTTTCACACCTTGGAGTTGTCCCCTGAGAACAAGGGGCAGCTACGACAGCATCCCAGGGTACACACCAGTATCTCATTAAAATCAGGCTGAATATCATTCTCTTTGATGCTACAGGAAATGTTTGAAGTGGAAATTCAGGTACCTTTTTATAGTACTTCTCTGTCCTGAAGCATGGGCTTTTGTGTATAGCATTATAGCAAAGCTCTAGAAATTTCCTTACTTAATAGATTCTGGATAGTTTTGGGCTTGGTGTCCACCATTGAAATGTCATTGTATGTGGAGTCCAAAAAATCTGGCTTTTAGCTTGCTTGATGCTGATTGCTTTGACAGATCGCTTAATCTTTCTGAGTCCACAAGTTCCTAATCTGTGAAATGAATTTTGGACTCCTAAAATCCCCCTCAGCTTTAATGTTGTAGGCTAAATGACAGCTGGAAATAGTCATTCACTTATGTACTCATTCAACAAATATTTGCTGAACACCTGCTATTTACCAAGAGACTGTGTCAGGTGCTGAGAATAAATTTGAACAAGGCACAGTTTGTGCCCTCAGGAAACTTCCAGTTGAAATGAGACAGGAAAGTAAATAGGTAGTTTCGATGAGGTGGAATGAGTGCTCCATCGAGAGGTAGGGGTAAGCATGGAATGTAATGAGAGCTCACCTTCAGGGTCCTGTTAGGGAGGACTTCCAGAGAGGACATAGCTCAGTGGGTGAGCGGGAGTCAGCCAGGTGAAGGGGGTGGGGGGAGGGAGGCAGTCAAAGAGAAGCCTCTTCCTGGTGGAGCTGCAGGGGCCCTAAGGCCAGAGTATGATGCATTACAGAAATTTTATGCAGTCTAGTTGAAGCCAAGTGGAAGGCATGTGGCAAGAGACGGGATAGGTGAGTGCTCAGGGCACGTTATGCTGGTCTAGAGCTGAGCTTTATCTCGGGGGCATTGAGGAGCCACCAGAGGATCTCAGGCCAGGAAGAGACACCCTCTTCACAGAGAGTGGTTGGGGGTTGCCAGGACCGGAGAGTAGGATGTGCTGCAGCAGGCTGGCAGAGGCTGGTGGTGTCCAGCAGAGATGAGAAGTGAAATAATGTGAGCAGAACTCAAGGATAGGCGATCAGTGAAACCCAGAACACATGTTGGGGTGAGGGAGAGGGATTTTACATGGGATACTGGCTGGGGCTGCTAAGGTAGGTCACGAGCAGTAAGAGCCAGGTTCATAGTGGAAGCTGAGTCTGGGCTTGCTTATGTTGCTGTGAGGACAAGCACATGGCTGTGTCCAGTGGACAGTTACTACCTACTGATCTGGAGGTTGGGGAAGAGAGCTGGATGGCTGTGATTAAGATTTGGAGATCTGAGGCATAGATAGATGGTGATGGCCGCCATGGGAGTGAGTGAACTTGCTGAGGACAGTGGGGGCATGTTTCTCAAGGGCAGGGACGAGCTCATGTGCAGTTGACCCCAAGTGTCTGACACACAGTAGTTGCTCAATTAGGTCTGTGATGACTGAGAAGAGAGCATAGGACTGAACAGGTAGCACCACCATCACTTACAGCCGAGACACTGTGGAAGGAGTTACCAGAGGGATAGGGAAAAACTAGGAGTGTATGGTGTGTAGTGTGAATTTGCTCTCAAATTAGCCTCATTAAAGAAGCATAACTTTTTTTTCTTTTGTACCTCTTAATCCCCTACCCTTATCTTGCCCCTCCCCCTCCCCTCTCCCCACTAGTAGCCACTAGTTTGTTCTCTATATCTGTGAGTCTGTTTCTTTTTTTTTATATTCACTAGTTTGTTGTATTTTTTAGATTCCACGTATAAGTGATAATAAACAGTATTTGTCTTTCTCTGTCTGACTTATTTCGCTAAGCATGATACCCTACAGGTGCACCCATGTTGTTGCAAATGGCAAAATTTTATTCTTTTTTCTGGCTGAGTAGTATTCCATTGCATACACATACCACATCTTTATCTGTTGATTGACACTTAGGTTGCTTCCATATCTTGGCAATTGTAAATAATGCTGCTGTGAAAATTGGGGTGCATGTATCTTTTCTAATAGTGTTTTTGTTTCCTTCAGATATATACCCAGGAGTGGAATTGCTGGATCATATGGTAGTTCTGTTTCTAGTTTTTTGAGGAACCTCCATACTGTTTTCTGCAGTGGCGACACCAATTTACATTCCCACCAACAGTGTACAAGGGTTCTCTTATCTCCAAATCCTTGCCAATATTTTTTGTTTATGGTCTTTTTGATGATATCCATTCTGACAGGTGTGAGGTGATATCTCATTGTGGTTTTGATTTGCATTTCCCTGATGATTAGGGATGTTGAGCATCTTTTCATGTACCTGTTGGCCATCTGTCTGTATGTCTTCTTTGGAAAAATGTCTCTTCAGGTCTTCTGACCATTTGTTAATCGGGTTGTTTGCTTTTTTTGATATTGAGTTGTATGAGCTGTTTATATATGTTGGATATTAACTCCTTTTTGGTCATATCACTTGCAAATATTTTCTCCCATTCAGTAGGTTGTCTTTTTTGTTTTGTCGATGGTTTCCTTTTCTGTGCAAGAGCTTTTATGTTTAATTAGGTTGCATTTGTTTATTTTTGCTTTCCTTTCCTCTGCCTTAGGAGACAGATCCAAAAAAAATATTGCTACTTTTTATGTCAAAGAGTGTTCTGCCTATGTTTTCTCTAGGAGTTTTATGGTTTCTGGTCTGACATTTAGGTCTTTAATCAATTTTGAGTTTATTTTTGTGTATGGTGTGAGAAAATGTTCTAATTTCATTCTTTTACATGTAGCTTTCCAGTTTTCCCAGCACCATTCACTGACGAGACTGTCTTTTCTCCATTGTATACTCTTGCCTCCTTTGTTGTAGATTAGGTGACTGTAAGTGCGTGGGTTTATTTCTGAGCTCTCTATTCTGTTCCATTGATCTATATGTCCTTTTTTGTGCCGGTACCATACTGTTTTGATTATGTAGCTTTGTAATATAGTCTGAAGTCAGGGAGTATAATACCACCAGTTCTTTTCTTTCTCAGGCTTGTTTTGGCTGTTTGGATTCTTTTGTGTTTCCATACAAATTTTTAAATTACTTGTTCTAGTTCTGTGAAAAATGATAGGGATTGCATTGAATCTGTAGATTGCCTTAGGTAGTATGGTCATTTTAACAGTATTAACTCTTCCAGTCCAAGAACACAGTATATCTTTCCATCTGTTTGTGTTGTCTTTAGTTTCTTTCATCAGTGTCTTATAGTTTTCAGAATACAGGTCTTTTACCTCCTTAAGTAGGTTTATTCCTAGGTTTTTTGATGTGATGGTAAATGGGATTGTTTCCTTAATTTCTCTTCCTGATAGTTCGTTGTTAGTGTATAGAAATGCAACAGATTTCTGTATGTTTATTTTGTATCCGGCAACTTTATCAAATTCATTGATGAGCTCTAATAGTTTTTTGGTGGCATCTTTAGGATTTTCTAAGTGTAGTATCATGTCATCTGCAAACAGTGACAGTTTATGAAGAAGCATACCTTATAAGCTAAAGTATCTACTTGTTAACATGAGTGTCCTTTTTCTGTAGGCATTTCAGAGTTTGCTACCTCTCCAGAGAAAGTCAGTGATTACATTTCTCCACTCTTGAACTTCGCTGCAGAGCATGTACCACGGGCAAAACACAAAGAGACCCCTCTCTACATTCTCTGCACAGCTGGAATGAGAATCCTCCCCGAAAGGTGATCCTTCCCACGAGGGCAGGGCCAGCCAGCCTGGTGGTGGTATTGGCTGTGGTGGGTTTTCTCCCTCTTCATCCCCCTCATCTCCCTCCTCCTTGTCTTCCTCTTCCATCATCATCATCAAAAGGAAGACATTAAAAATTCTTTTTTCAAATCTGGAGTAGTACCAGACCTATTCCCTTAGTCAGAACTCACCAAATACCTTTTAATGTACTTATTTATGACTATAAATAGTAAACTGTAAAGTTGTCATTAAAAAAAGAACTGATTTTCTATTTTATTAGTTTAAGAATTGTTTGCAGTTGTAGTTTTACATCTCGGAATCACATAATTTACACAACTTCTGAAAATTCCTTCTTTTTTTTTTTTAACATCTTTATTGGAGTATAATTGCTTTACAATGTTGTGTTAGTTTCTGCTGTATAACAAAGTGAATCAGCTATATGTATACATACATCCCCATATCTCCTCCCTCTTGCGTCTCCCTCCCACCCTCCCTATCCCACCCCTCTAGGTGGTCACAAAGCACCGAGCTGATCTCCCTGTGCTATGCGGCTGCTTCCCACTAGCTGTCTATTTTACATGAAAATTCCTTCATGTAAAATAAACAGTCTTTTCAATGAACTGCTTTGGTTTTAAAATTTATTTTTTTCACATAAGATATACCAGAGCTATAGGGTTTTTTTTTTCTTCCTAAAACAGAAAAATTCAGGATATAATATATTGATATGTAAATTTTTGGATTTTCTTACAGTCAACAGAAAGCCATTCTAGAAGACCTTCTGACCGACATCCCCGTGCACTTCGACTTTCTGTTTTCTGACTCTCATGCAGAAGTAATTTCAGGGAAACAAGAAGGTTGGTATGTTAGTCTTCAACTTGAAATTTGGGAAGCTATTCCTTTAAGTCCTCCCAATCTTCCTTATGTACACTTTATTAAATTACTCTTAACATCTTAAAATTTGGGAAACCATGCCTTCAAATATTATAATTTTTAAATGGAAAAATCAGTTTCTTACATGACTGGTCTTTATAATCCAAACATTAAGCCATTAAAAAATAACTTGGTTTGTCTTCATCACATTTAGGAAGTATATTTTAGACTTGTTTTGATAGAAAAGCTTTGTGTTCCTTGCCTAAGTTATACAGCTTTCTGGAATTATGATAATTACTGAACTGTTGGAACCTTCTACTGATTTACTTGTTAGGAAGGGGAAATTATTCTTGACTTTGATACACTGAAGAAATGTTCTGTTTTCAAAGAAATAATTCTACTTGAGAATGAAAGGACAAGTCACTGAAATTATTTGGGGAATAGCTTGCTGTAAATGGAGACCAAAAAGCATTTATTTCAAAATCATCTATCATTTCGCCAAAAATCGGGTGAAATTCACATATTGCCATCAAGCTGTTTATAGACAAGTAAGGTACACAGTTAGCTGCTTATATAAGGCAGAGTTTTAGATGCCATAAGGAAGATAAGGAAAAACTATCATGGAAATTTGAAAGAAGGAGACTTTTTTTTTTCCTAACTAGGGGCATCATGGAGAAAGTGACGTTTGAAGTGGGCCTCAAGGGTTAATCATAAACACAGCATGCCAAATCATGGTAAGGCTAGGACTCTGAGAGAGGGATAGGAAGCTCATTCTAGGCAGAAGAAACGATTTGAGTCAACACAGGTCGGAAAAGCTGCACTATGGACAGAGGAATAAAAATATTTTAATTTGGTGGGATGATGGCCCTTTCAAAAAGTTGTGGTAATATTAAAAGTTGGACAGGTCTTGGTGATGTCAGCATCATGGTGGCATGCATGATTCCTTTTCTCTCTCCCCTTTGATTTACAACTAATTGGACATCCATAACCAAAAACAAGTGCCTCTGCACAGCACACTAGGACACCCAAGAGATCAACTCATCAGTGCCCAAGAAAGCGGGTGGATTGGATCTCAGAGGAGGCTACAGAGGCAGGCCAGGAGCAGCAGGGGTGGCAGTGGGCCAGCACAACCTCTGGCAGAAGAGGTGGAGGGTGAAGGTGGTAAGCTGGGGTGGGGAGTTTACCTGGCTGAGTAGTGCAGCTGGAGGACTCTGTGAGGAGAGACCACAGCAACTGGGAGCAGAGAAAGAAAAGAGAAGAAGGCAGAGAGAGCTGAAGGAATGAGTTTCTTGCTGTCTGCCCTGGGATTCTAGCAAGATGACAGCCCACAGACCTCTGGGACTCCCCCTGCTCCACTCAGGGATCCTCTTCTGGGCTATGGCACACCCAAAGCCCCAGGTGCTAAGCACACATCTCCCCAACTCTGTCACCATCCATTTTTTTCCCTTTCCACTGGCTTTTTTTATGTTCATACTCCCAACCTTAGTGATGAGTCAGCTCAGGTAAGAAAAACCAAAAACTTGTGCTGTAGTGCCACCTTCTAGAAAACAAAACAAAGGCTTCTAGTGACCAGTGTGTTGAATTGTTAGAATGATAGTAAACAAAGCTTTACTTAAATAGGAAAGTCATTTGCTACTTCAAATGCAGTGACAGAGGCACTTTTCATCAAACACTATGAAAAATCAAAGCAGTGTGGTATCACAAAAAGAAGAAAAACACTTTTCTAGCAACTGAACTTAAAGACGTGGAATATTGCAGTCTAACTGGTAAAGAATTCAAAATAGCTATTAGGAAGAAATTCAACGAGGTACGAGAAAACTCAGAAAGGCAGTACAGTGATCTCAGGAATAAAATTATCAAACAGAATAATTTAGCAAAGAGATTGAAATTCTAAAAAAGAACCAAACAGAAATTCTAGAGCTGAAGAACTCAATAAATGAGATGAAGAATGCATTAAAAAGCATTGAAAGTAGAGCATATCAGATGAAGAGAGAATAAGTGAGCTCAAGGGTAGGAATATAGAAACGTTTCCGGTGGAAGAGGAGAGAGAACTAAGATTTTTAAAAAGTGGAGAAACCCTATGAGAACTATCAGGCTTCATTAGAAAAGCCAATGTAAGATGAATGGATATCCTAGAAGAAGAAGAGAGAGAGAAGGAAGCAGAGAGAATTCAGAGATATAATAGCTGAGAACTTCCCAAACCTGAGGAAGGAACTGGATATACAAGTCCAAAAGCTAATGGAACACTTCGTTATTTCAACACAAAAGACCTTATCCAAGACATATTATATTAAAACTGTCCAAAGTCAGTGATGAAAAAATTTTAGATGCAGCCAGGGAAAAAAAGACAGTAACCTACAAAAAAACCCCATTAGGCTATCACCAGAGTTCTCTGGAGAAACACCATAGGCCAGGAGTGGAATGACATATTCAAAGTATTGAAAGGTAAAAATTGCCAACCAAGAATACTCTATCCAGTAAAGTTATCCTTCAGATATGAAGGAGAAGTAAAGGCTTTTCCAGATAAACGAAAGCTGAGGGAGTTCACCACCACTAGACTACAAAAAATATGGAAAGGAGCTCTTGAAGCTGAAGTGAAAAGATGAAAGTACACAAAACTCTGATTAAGGTGATAAATGGAATTAGAAAACTAAATCTTTTTTTAGAATAGTGTATTAAACAATTATAGCATAAAGGTTAAAGGAAAAGAGCATTAAGAATAACTACAGGTACTACAACTTGGTAACAAAATTGCAGCATAAAAAGAGAATTTGTGACATGAAAAATATAAAAGGGGAAAAGTAAAAGGATGGGACCTTTACAGGCAAATGAAGATAAATTGTTATCAGCAGAAAAAGGACTATTTGTGAGATATTTTATGTAAACCTCTTGGTAACCACAGAATAAAAATCCAAACAGAGATAAGTAACATAAAAAAGGGGGAAACTAAGCAAATCACCATGGAAAACCATGAACTTTCAAAGGCAGACAGAAACAGAAGGAAAAAGAAACAGTGGAGAGACAACCAGAAAGCAAAAGATTAAATGGCAGTAGTAAATCCTTACACATAAGTAGTTACTCTAAATGTAAATAGATTGGGCTCACCAATCGAAAGGCACAGAATGACTGGATGGATCAAAAAAAAAAAAAATGACCCAACTATACAGTGTCTACAGGAGACTCATTTCATCTCTACAGACACACATAGGCTCAAAGTGGAAGGATAAACTATGATATTCCAAGCAAATAGAAACCAAAAGAAAGCTGGCATAGTTATATCAGACAAAATAGACTTCTAGACAAAAAGGATAACAAGTATCAAAGAAGATCCTTATATAATGACAAAGAGGTCAATACATCAAGGAGATATAACAATTGTAAATGTATATGCTCCCAACACCTGAGCACTGAAATATATTAAGCAAATACTGACAGGTCTTAGGGGAGAAGTCGACAAAAATACAACAGTAGTAAGGGCTTCAGTACCTCGCTATCATCAATGGATAGATTGTCCACACAGAAAATCAACAAGGAAACATTGGAATTGAACCAGGACAAGCAAACTTAACAGACATACACAAAACAATCCATCCAACAGCAACTGAATACACATTCTTCTCAAGTGCACATGGAACATTCTCCAGGATAGATCATGTGATAGGACACAAAACAAATGTTAGCAAACTTAAAAAGATTGAAATCATACCAACTATCTTTTCTGACCACAATGGTATGAAACAAAAAATCAGCAACATGAAGAAAGCTGGAAAATCTACAAATATGTGAAAACTAAACAGCATACTTCTCAACAACCAGTGTGTCAAAGAAGAAATCAAAATCAAAAGAGAAATTTAAAAATTACAGTAAGTCCCCTACATATGAACGAGTTCCGTTCCGAGAGCATGTTAGTAAGTCCAGTTTGTTCATAAGTCCAACGAAGTTAGCACAGGTACCCAACTAACACAATCAGCTATATAGTACTGTACTGTAATAGGTTTATAATACTTTTCACACAAATAATACATAAAAAACAAAAAATAAAGAACATTTTTAATCTTACAATATAGTACCTTGAAAAGCAGTAGTATGGTACAACAGCTGGCATACAGGGGCTGGCATGGAGTGAACAGGCAAGAAGAGTTACTGACTGGAGGAGGGAGAGGAGGTGGGAGATGGTAGAGCTGAAGGATCGTCAGCAGTAGGAGACGAGGGCAAGCTGCAATTTCACTCACATCTGACATTGATGGCACAGGTTCTGGGCTTGAAATAAAGATACTGTACTACTGTATTCCATACAGTACTGTACAGTAAAGTGCACAGAAGCACAGCTACTTGTAAAGGATGCACACATGTGGCAGTGTATGCCAGACATGTGAATTAACTTATGTGATTGGACATGCGAATGCATGCTCGCATCTTTGAAAGTTCACAACTTGAAGGTTTGTAGGTAGGGGACTTACTGTATCTCAAAAACAAATGAAAATGGAAATACAACATATCAAATATTGTGGGATGCAGCAAAGGCAGTTCTAAGAGGAGAACTTATAGCGATAAATGCATATATTAAGAAATTAGAAAGAGTTCAAACAACCTAACTTTGCACCTTAAGGAACTAGAAAATGAAGACCAAATTAAGCCCGAAGTTAGCAGAAAGAAAGAAATAATAAAGGTTAGAGCAGAAATAAGTGAAACAGAGACCAGAAAAACAATAGAAAGGATTAACGAAACTAAGAGCTGGTTCTTTGAAAAGATAAACATAATTGACAAACCTTTAGCCAGACTAAGAAAAACAAAAAGACTCCAAGTTAGAAATGAAAGAGGAGACATTCCAGGACCAGATGGCTTCACTGGAGAATTCTACCAAGCATTTAAAGAAAACATCAATCCTCCTCAAACTCTTCCAGAAAGGAGCAGGGAACACTCCAAACTCATTCTACAAAGCCAGCATTACCTTGACACCAAAACCACATAAAGATACCACAAGAAAAGAAAACTATATACGAACATCCTGATAAATACAGCTGCAAAAATTCTCGACAAATCAACAAAGTATTAGCAAACTGAATTCAAGAACACCTTAAAAGGATTATACACCACGACCAAGTGGGATTTATCCCTGGGATACAAGGATGATTCAACATATGCAAATCAATAAATGTTAATACATCAATAAAATGAAAGATAAAAATCACTTCATCTCAACAGATGCAGAAAAAGCATTTGACAAAATACAACATCCTTTCATGGTAAAACAAACAAACAAGCAAAAACCCTTAATAAATTGGGTGTAGAAGGAACATACCTCAACATAATAAGGGCCATATATGACAAACTCACAGCTAACATTATACTCAATGGAGAAAAACCAAAAGTATTTCCTCCAAGATCAGGAATAAGACAAAGATGCCCACTCTCATAACTCCTATTCAATATAATATTGGAAGTCCTAGCTACAGCAGTTAGGCAAAGCAAAGAAATACATCTAAATTAGGAAAGAAGTAAAATTGTCACTATTTGCTGATGATATGTTCATATACAAAGAAAATCCTAACGACTCAGTCAAAAATATTGATTAATTGCATTAATCAACTATTTCAATAAAGTGGCAGGATGCAAAATCAGCATACAGAAATTAGTTGCATTCCTTTATGTTAATGATGAAACATCTAAAAAAGAAATCTAGAAGATGATCACACTCACAGAAGCACTAAAAGTGTAAAATATTTAGGAATAAATTTAACCAAGGAAGTGAAAGAGCTGTTCAATGAAAACTACAAGACTTTGCTGAAAGAAATCAAAGCCATAAACAAATGGAAAGATGTCCCATGTTCATGGATCAGAAGAATTGATATTGTTAAAACGGCCATACTACTCAAAGCTGTCTACAGATTGAGTGCAATCCCCATGAAAATACCGAAGACATTCTTCACAGAAATAGAAGAAACAATCCTAAAATTTGTGTGGAACCACAAAGGACCCCGAATAACCAAAGCAATCCTGAGAAAAAAGAACAAAGCCAATCAGGCATCTGGGTTTCAAACTATACTACAAAGCCATAGTAATAAAAATAGTATGGTGCTGGCACAAAAATAGACATAGCAACCAATGGAACAGTACAGAGCCTGGAATTAAATTCTGGCATATATGGTCAACTAATATTTGACAAGGGAGCCAATAAAGCTCAATGGATAAAAGACAGTCTCTTCAACAGATGATGCTGGGAAAACTGGAGAAACACATGCAGAGCAATGAAATTGGACCCCTGTCTCACACCATTCACAAAAATTAACCCAAAATGGATCAAAGACTTAAACATAAGACTCAATACCATACAACTTCAATAAGAAAGGAGGAAGCTCATCAATTGGTCATGGCAATGTTTTTTTGGATATGACACCAAAAGCACAAACAACAAAAGCAAAAATCAACAAATGGGCTACATCGAACTCAAACTTCTGTACAGCAAAAGAAATAATTAACAAAATGAAAAGACAACCTACAGAATAGGAGAAACTTTTTACAAACCATCTATCATGTAAGTGGTTAATATCCAAAATATATAGACAACTTATACAATTTAATAACAACAACCCAAAAAATCTGATTTAAAAATGGGCAGAAGAACTAAGACATTTTCAAAAGAGGATGTCAAAATGGCCAACAGGCACATGAAAAGATGCTCAACATCGCTAATCATCAGGGAAACACAAATCAAAACCACAGTGAGCTATCACCTCATACCTGTTAGAATGGCTATCCTTAAGAAGATAAGAGACAACAGGTGCTGGTGAGAATGTGATGAAAAGGGAACCTTATACATTGTTGGTGGGAATGAAAATTTGTCCCAACACTACGGAAAACAGTATGGAGGTTCCTCAATAAAATAAGTTCTCAATAAAAATAGGGCTACCATACGATCCAGCAATTCCATTTCTGGGTATATGCCCAAAGGGAATGAAAATAGAATTTTGACAAGATGCATGTAGTCCCATGTTTATTGAAGCATTCTTCACAATAGCCAAGATACGGAAACAACCCAAATGTTCATCAACAGACAGATGGATAAAAAAAGATGTGGTAGATATACACAATGGAATCTTATTCAACCATGAGAAAGGAGGAAGGATATCCTGCTGTTTTTGACAACATGGATGGACCTTGAGCACATTATGCTGAGCGAGATAAGTCAGAGAAAGACAAGTACTGTAAGATATCACTTATTTGTGGAATCTGAAAAAGTCCAACGTGTAAAAAGACAGTAAAATGTTGGTTACTAGGGGATGGGGTCAGGAGATAAGATTGATGGTGTTCAAGGGTAGAAACTTGTAACAGTGGGTAAATAAGCCATAGAGAGTTAATGCACAGCATAGTGAATATAGACAATAATACTGTACTATAATGATGTAATGTGATAATATCGCTACAAGGGCAATCATATTACGATATATAAACGTATCAAAGTAACACACTGTATCCCTTAATTTACACAATGTTACATGCCAAATTTATTCAATTAAAAACAAGTTGGACAGGTCTTGAATTGTCGGGCTTTGGAGTTTGGACTTTGCTCTGTGGATCAGCCCAGCAGAGGATAGCATGGGTTGGAGTGGGAGAGTAGCGGCAGGAAAGTCAATTAGGTCTCTGTACCAGCTTAAATCAAGACAGTAATGAAAATGGGTGAAGATCTGATGTAGAAAATGTTGTAAAAAGAGAATCAGACTTGGGAACTGGGTGAAAGTGTGAGATAAAAGAATGGAAGGGTGAGAGTTCACTTGTCTTTAAAACCTTGTACTTGATAGGTTTAACCTCATAAAAAGTGAAAACTCCGGTATTTCAAAACAACCTATAAATTTCAAAGGAACGGGAGTGCCTAGGGAATTATATTTTCAACCCACGCAAATGGTATGAAACTACAAAATTAAAAGCTGAGAGTTCTTGGAAAACCACTAGGAAAAGGTAATACATCAATAGAAATGTAGTTTTTCAGATAATGTTTTCACAGCTTATCAGGGAATGAAGTAAATGTTTGCACTGACTGCAATGATTGGGATTATATAGAATATTTTAAAACTTTACTCTTCTTACAACGTCTCTAGGTGTGTATGCTTGGATCGGCATTAATTTTGTCCTTGGACGATTCGAGCACATTGAAGATGGTAAGTATCGTGTTTCCAACAGATGTATCTAAGTGGAAATTATGGCTTTTCCTATTTCATGCAAAGCATAAAAAAGGAACTGAGTGTTGTGACACAGCTGGGTGTGTAGGAGCAGAGTGGGAGGTGCTGCTGTGTCACACAGTAAACTTGATCTTAGCGGGGAGGAGCAAGCTGGGTCTGCCTAGACAGCCTTGAACCCACCATCAAAGCAGGGTGACTCTTCACAAGATCCCGCTTCTCTGCATCTGTTCCATTCCAGTGGCTGTTTCTTGTTCTTTCCAGATGATGAGGCAGTCATGGAAGTTAACATCCCTGGTAGCGAAAGCAGCAAAGCCATTCTCCGTAAAAGAACAGCCGGTATTCTCGACATGGGAGGCGTCTCAACCCAGATAGCATACGAAGTCCCCAAAACTGTAAGCTTTGCCTCCTCACAGCAGGTTATTATCTGTACAAATTTCCTTCTGTTTGGTTTGATTTTCATTTAACATGTCTCCATCCATTTTTGTTTTGTTTTCTGAGTCTGAACGCGTCTTTACCGTGCTTGCTGAGGGTACCACCTTCTCAGCCCAGGAGAAAGGAGACAGGAGGAAACCAAGGCAAACCTCCACTAAGCCGTTTGTGTTTGTTCATTGAAGTCAGCTGGTTTGTTTTCTGAACTTACCTAGGATTTTCCTTTGGTGTATATGTCAGCCACACACTTGAGTTTTTGTTGCTGTTTCCAGTCACTTCTTTTCTCAACAGGTATTGTAGAACTTAATATAATAGTATCAGATTTCTTAAGTTATAATTGGGAGAAACACTCTTGTGTGTGGCTCGGACAGCTTTTGATTTTTCTGGAAAGGACAGAGGTTTGTATCCACTGCTTCCACGTTTCTGAACTCATGGTTTACTCTGTCATTTCTGCATATCCCCTTCGGTACTGTAGTTTCCCAGTGGGCTGGGTGGCCTTCTGTAGAGGGTGTCCAGATGCATTCCTGAATTGCTCTGTGTCTTTATTACCGTCTCCATTCAGCTCTAGAGTAATACCTAGCGGAGTGAGTGGTTAGAAAAGAGTGGAGCTGGACAAGCCCGAGCTGTGTCGTCACCCTGCCCTCACTAGTTCTGGGACCTTATGCAAGTCACTTAGCTTTTTTGAGCGAGCCTCTTCAGCTATAAGTGTGACTGCAAGTGCCTCTAACAGAGGGTTAGCATAAGGCTGATTGAGGTAGTGCGTATAGTATATCTAATGGCCTGCTGGGCACCTCGTGTCAGCTCAGTAAACATCATTGAAGTATTTATTAAGCTCCCTAGAAAATGCTTTGTAAATTCGAGTGTTACAATTTGTGTTTCCTGCTTCCCATCCAGACATGCCTCTAGAAACTATTACACTCTTTGTACAAAGTCATGTTTTCCCCTCAAATAAAGTAAGAAACTGATAGCAAAGTAAGTTTGGAAAAAAAATACTGAAAAATCAGGAATAAAAATTTCCCATGGATGCATCATCCAAAAAAATTATTGTTAGCATTTTGGCGTATTTCTTTTCATTCTTTTTTATCTGTTTATAGTGTTTAAAAATATGGTTGTTATAATCTTCCCATTTGTACCGTTTTTGTCCTTTATTTAGCAGTGCATAAGCATATTCCTCCATAAACTTTATTACCATTATTAACTAACCCCTACTTGGGATTGTATATATAGATGACATCCAGTTTTTTCTGTCACAGAATTGCAAAGGACATCTTTGTGTATAGAGACTTTTCAATGTTTAGGATTACTTTCAAAGCACAGGATTCCATAAGTAGATTGACTAGATCAGAGGATATGAAACCACATTGCTAACGTCCCTTTTCAGAAAGTCATATCAGTATCACAAATGTGCAGCCCATCTGAAATTTCTGAAGTCAGGATTGTCGTATTGAATTAGGAGGGAGGCTTAGAAGGACCCTTGGGAAATGCAGATGCAGAAATTTTTGCTCCTTTTTGATGAAAATTTTTGTGGATCCCTCTTTTTAACAGGAGGTAATTGTTTTTGTATTGCTTAAAATACTAAAGTTTGTGATCCTTACGTCTGTAGGAAGAAGTAGCTAAGAACTTATTGGCCGAATTTAACTTGGGATGTGACGTTCACCAAACTGAGCACGTGTACCGCGTCTACGTGGCCACGTTTCTTGGGTTTGGTGGTAATGCTGCTCGACAGAGATACGAGGACAGAATATTTGCCAGCACAGTTCAGAAGAACAGGTAAAGCACCTTCCATCGCTCGGCCGTCGCTTTGAAACCACGGTTTGTCCTCACAGACGACGTATCCAGGCCAAGCAGGGAGACCTCAGTCAGCAGAAGCATATCAGCACGGTTAGCTGTTTATTGCCCCGCCCGCTGAGCTGGAGAAGAAATGAAAGGGCAGCAGCGTCCTGCCTTTGGCCCCAGCTCACCAGCCTCCAAAGAAGGCTCTCGTTCTCTCAGACCCATGGCTCCCCTGCTGGATTAGAGGTTTCACTTTCAGGATATTAAAATACTTTTGAACCCTGGGTGATGCTATTCCAGATTGCAAAGTCCTGCGGAAACTCAGCACCTGGGCCACTCAGATGTCCTGGAGGCCCCCAGGAAGCGCTGATAGCATTGAGTTACGGGATGTCCTGGCGGTGTCCTGGGAAACCAGCCTGGCAGTTATTTAGTGAATAAGACCGTAGTGAAGGAAGTTATTCATGAGAAAGAAATGATCTAGAAGTCAAAGTTAGTGATTTTAAACCTCTTTAGCAGTGAAACTTTTAAAAATGAGTTCATGAAGAATTCTGGTATAGAAAATATGCAAAAACAGTTTAACAGTTTAAATTTATTTTATAAGTTTAAGTGTATACCAACTATTTATTTGAAATTAGTCCATAAGAACAGGAAAGCCATATGGATGAATAAAAAATCTGAAATCTGGGGTTCTGTAAAATGTTATTAATTACTGTGCTTTTTCGTTTTGTTTTTGACTGCGCTGGGTCTTTGTTGCTGCACGTGGGCTTTCTCTAGTTGCAGTGAGCGGGGGCTACTCTTCATTGCGGTGCATGGTCTTCCCATTGCGGTGGCTTCTCTTGCTTCAGAGCACGGGCTCTAGGCGCGCAGGCTCCGTAGTTGTGGCTCGCAGGCTTCAGAGCGCAGGCTCAGCAGTTGTGGCACACGGGCCCAGTTGCTCTGCAGCACGTGGGATCCTCCCGGACCAGGGCTTGAACCCGCGTCCCCTGCATTGGCAGGCGGACTCCCAACCACTGCGCCACCAGGGAAGCCCCTTTGTTTTGTTTTGACGAAACAATTTTGAGGAGAAAAATCCTGATTCATAGAAATAAATGATAGTGTATTTCCTTGATCCATTTTAATCTTTTTTGTTGTTGAGGTATAGTTGATGTACAATATTATGTAAGTTTCAGGTGTACAACATAGTGATTCACAATTTTTAAAGGTTATATTCCATTTATAGTTATTATAAAATAATGGCTACAGTTTAATCTTAATAAACCTGTGGAGGCCTGAACTTTAAGAAGGGCCAAGTCAGAGCCATTCAGTACCTCATTTTCCAGAAACTCACACATGTGAATAGGAGAAGCAATAAAAACTTGTTCTTTGTCTGCTCCAGACGTTAACTCAATAGCGTTAGTTAAGAGAGATTAACTAGTCCCCGTTTCTTTTTAAAAATAGTATGTTATATAGCATACTTTAGTATAATTATTTTTAGTAATAGTCTTAAAATAGAAATATTTTATAAGTGATGTTGAAATTAGAAGTTTGGAGAAACAACTTCTTCTGCAACCCTAATTTTTACTAATTGGTTTTAATGTCAAGAAGGTTATATAATGGACGTTGCAGTGGTACTTTTTAATTTAGATGTAGAGCAACTAAAAACTGTAACATGAAGTATACATTTGACTTATCTTGGACTTTTATAATAATTATAAATGTTAGTCATCACTTTTTACATATGTCGTGAATTGAGCCTTGAAATGCATATTTATCCCTGTGCCATTAGTAATGATGATTGATTTTTTTAAATTACTTAAACATTTTTAGTGCATTTTGAGTTGCCCTGATCTTAGGAATAAACAACTTGTCAGTTGAGTGGCAGGTAAAAACTTGACTTAATGTCAGTGACTGAATATCAAATTCAGGCACCTTCCTAATAGTTAAACACCTTTTAGGCCCATGGGATTTCCTGGTATCAAACAGTAACATAACTCCAGCTGTTGTATGCTCTTTTCTACTTCTCAGTTGCTTAATGATGAGGACACATAGTAGGATGACAGATCTGGACATTTCATCGGCAGGTAGTAAGCATAGGGCATTTCAGTGAACAAGTTAAGATTTCTACAGGACTTCTCAGAGCCTGTAGTACAACAGAAACTGTTATTTGCTGCAGTTGGGATCAATAGTTGGTTAACTTAAAAATTCAGTTAAAACAGAGAATCATAAAAATAGAATCAACCCCCAGCCTTTTGTTTTAACTTATGTATTCATTTGCCAATCTTTTGCTCTGGACTAAAGGCTTTTCTTACGCTATTTCTTAGGCTATTTCTCTGGCAGGCACTGCACCCACTCATCTTGATGTCATTTTGGCTTTCTTTAAAGGATACCAAGGCCTTAAAGATATCTATGAAGCAATTTGATACCAATTTCGTCTAGATTTTTATTAATTTTTCCCAACTTTTTTTTCTTTTCCTCTTGCTAACACCTAATTTGACACTGGTTTTCTAGCGATCTGCCTTTATCGTATTTTTCTAAGCCATCTAACCTCAGCTTTCACAGGACCAGCGACTTCTTTTCACAGTCACATTTCATCTGTATATAATTAAAATCACCAGCACTAGTGGCAGAAACGGGGCTGGGGACAACACAGTGGGTGGCATTGGGCTGCAGTGAGCAGGAGGCTGGCAGGAGCTTATTAACCGTGGACCCTCAGCAGCCGTGGACACCGGGCTGTGTCACAGGGCACGGAAAGCGCCAGTAATCTGACCAAGTCATAGTTTCAGTGGACCCCGTTCAACCGTCTGCTGTACGCACATGTGTATCATGAATCTCCAGGAGGGGCTTGAGTCTGTGTTTTCCCAACTTAATTTTTCCGGAACCCTTTTGTGTTCCATAAGGCAGAGTTTGAGAAACACTGACTTGCGGCCACTTTCTTCTTCACAGTTTTCTGTTGGTCTCATGACAAAGTTTCTCTTTGTCCTGCAGGCTCCTGGGGAAACAGACTGGGCTGACTCCTGATACTCCGTACCTGGACGCCTGCCTACCTCTGGACATTAAAGATGAAATCCAGCAGAATGGACAGACACTGTACCTGCGGGGGACGGGAGACTTTGACCTGTGCCGAGAGACCATCCAGCCTTTCATGAACAAAACGAACGAGACGCAGACCTCCCTCAATGGGGTCTACCAGCCCCCGATTCACTTCCAGAACAGTGAATTCTACGGCTTTTCCGAATTCTACTACTGCACTGAGGATGTGCTACGGATGGGGGGAGACTACAGCGCTGCCGCGTTTACGAGAGCTGCGAAGGTAACCACCCAGGAAGCCAGGGTAGATGGCGACGGGCCCAAGTCCAGAGCAGGGCAAGGGGGAGGGCGAAGGCTGTGTGCGGCACCTGGGCAGCCCTGCTCCCTTGGTTGGGCCAGAGGAATAGTCACAGCAGAAGCAGAAAGTCCCCTGTGAGACTGCACTGGCCATCGGTGCCTCCCAGATGACAGTCTTTTATGTGTCAGAGTGTAATTCTGATCTGACAGTTAATCGCAGCTTCCGACCCTTTGTTTTCAGGACCCCTTTTCTCTTGTTCTCCCTGCCTTCCTGACACTTTCCTAGGCTCTCAGCCTTGGTGATCCCGGACTTCCTCCCTTGGTCCTCTGACCTTCAGGTTCTTGGATGATCTCATCCGTGTTCGTGGTTTGCTGCTGCCTCTCAGGAGGAAGCTCTGCATCTGCCTGCCCAGCGCCTGCTAGATTTCACGACTCCAGACAACCGCCCTTTCTCCCTGTTCTGTTCTGCTATGGTGTCTCGGTCATGGCATCACTAAACCTCCCCCAAACCCAGGAGTTACAGACTTCTCCCTGTCACTCGTCCATCCCTCGCTGTACACCCCATAATAGCAGTCATCAAGCATGTTATTGTATGTCATGAATTTTCCCAGAACTCTGCCCTCCCTACTTTCTGTCCTACCCTCACTGCCGCAGTGCTGGCCTCTCCCTGTCACCTGCACTATGCAGGAGCCTCCCAGTGGTCCTCCTGCGTCTGGCCCCCCTTCTGGAGTTCATCCTCCGCACCACTCCCAGGTGTTCTGTCTGAAACCCAAGTGCAGCCACCTGCTCTCCTACTGAAAGTCTTCAGTGCCTTTCTCTTGCTTCCAGGATGAATTTCAAACACCTTAGTGTGTCCTTCCCACCCTGTAGCCTCATCTCCCCACCTAGCACTTGATACTCTAATCGTATCAGGCATCTATTCGTTTCCCTCCCATCTGTACTCCCTCCCATCCTGTCTTCGTCCGTCGTGTTTCCTCTGCCTGACATGCATCCCCACCCTCTCACCCCAGGCTGAGTGCCATTCTCTGTATCCCCTGTTGTGAGTTTCACTGCCTCTGTGAGCCTCAGTTTCTTCATCCTTTAAATAGAGGTTGGAATAGCAGCTATGTCAAGGAGTTGTTTGAAGCATTACATTTAGAAAAGGTGCCAACACAGGGTTCAGTAAGTGTTAGCTATTAATATAAACATTACAAATAACTTCAGGAAAAGGTGGCACCTCTTTCCCTTCTCTTAAAGACAAAGCCTTTCGTAATCATCTTTGTGTTCCCAGAACCTTGCACCATATAGCCACAGACATAGGTTTTCAGTCTGAACTGGCTGAAGGACCACTTCACTTTTCCAAAAGTCTGTGCCTGTCACATGCAGTCACGCGGGGGAGAAACTTAGCAGCTTTGAAGAGGTCGGTTGTGGGCAGTGAGATTCTCTTTAACGATAACTTTGGCTGAATTTTAAGACAAAGAACAAGCATTGTCTCAGCTCATCAGTAAGCATTCACAGAGTGTTTGTGTGTCTCGTCCTCATGGGACACAGACACAAGCTTGTGTCTCCTAATTGGAAGGATATGTTTGTTATGAACATGAATTTGGTAATAACTTTTAAAATGAAAAAAATTTAATAAACCTTTCCTAGTGATTTATTTGGGGTGAAATTTCTTTCAGGATTATTGCGCAACAAAGTGGTCGATCTTGCGGGAACGCTTTGACCGAGGACTGTATGCTTCTCACGCTGACCTCCACAGGCTCAAGTAAGTCGTAGACAGCTGAGCCCAGGGTGTGTTGAAGAAAGTGTGTGTCCAGTCTTGGCCATACCATGGCCCCAGTCTACCTTTTTGTCCTCATCAGTCCCTACTCCTCCTCATCTCCTCCAGGCTCCTTTCAGATGGACGGCAAATACTCGTGCTCAAACGTATCTTGCAGTTTTGGGCTCAGTTTTGCTCTTCCTTCCACCTGGAATTCCCCTGTGCATCCTCTCCTCGTTGACGTCCTGCCCAGACATCAGAGGTCAGATGCTGTCCCTTCCGAGTCTTCCTCTGTCCACTTAGCTAGGCTCCATCCCTCTCTGCGAGTCTCCAGAGCACTCATTATGTCCTTCTTGTGGCGTTTATCATATTCTGTTTTTATAGTTATTTGTAGCTTTTTAAAAATCCTCTTTCATTATAAGTCATTTAAGCACATTGGCTATCTCATTATTTATTACGATGTCTTATTACTTGCTTAGCCCAGTGCTTTGCAAAAAGCAACCCTCTGATAAATATTTAGAATCATAGATTATCAGAGCTGAAAAGGACCCGCCTATCTTGTCATTTTATAATAAAGAAACTGAGGTCCGGAGAAGGTGGAACTTGCTCAGTATTTATTCAGAACTGAATTGAGTAAGTGATGGAAGGCCTGAGGGGAAAAATCTCCCGCGGCCACGTATTAACTGACACGGAGGCCAAGCTTCATGAGCAAATTGATTTTAACAGGTGAATGGTGTGGGACAGAGGGCGTAAAGCAAGCACATCAGCTGGAGATGCGTACGGATGGTTTCACCCTCGGAGCGCAGGCCTCATGAAGCCTGTGCACCCCCGTTGTTCACAGAGGGCAAGGCCGACTCCGCAAACGTGCATTTGGACCCACCCAGTGACTCAGTCCCACTCACACGTTTGTGCTCTTTGTAGGTATCAGTGCTTCAAATCCGCCTGGATGTTTGAGGTGTTCCACAGGGGCTTCTCATTTCCCGTCAACTACAGAAATTTAAAGACAGCTTTGCAGGTTTACGACAAGGAGGTTCAGTGGACCCTCGGAGCAATCCTCTACAGGACCCGCTTTTTACCCTTAAGGTATGGCTGGGCATTTGGTAACGAGAATCCAACAGAAGATGCTTCCCTGCATCCGAGGCATGGTGGGCGGTGGGGGTGGGTGTTTGGGGCGCTGTTAGCGCTGGCCGTGGGCGGAATGGGAGAGTCGGGGAGGTCTGACTTGATCTCCCCCACCGGAGCCTCCTCCCTTCCCAGCCCACCATCCCAGCAGAGGCGTCACAAAAGTGCTTATTCTCAGCTGCCTGTTCCCTAGCCCCTGCACAGAAGGGTCCATTCCAGGGCCCTTAACCTTTATGGCCTTGGACCCCTTCTCAAAATCTTGTTTTTAATGCATAATATAAATACGTAGGCTATAGAGGAAACCATTGTATTGCAGTACATTTATCAAAATATTACAGAAGACAAGTTTGTGATATAGTGATATACGTTCTTCTTTATTAGCACATTAAATAGCAAGACCTGGCAGCAGAATTCGTACTTCCTGTAAGTTCAGTGTAATGATGCCTGTTGATGATATTTTGAGGCATCTGCAAAACACCACAATGTGATGTAAAAGATCTGTGAGTTTCACTAGGAGCAGAGTCACTAGTTCTGCTGATACTATAGTAGCAATAGTTTTTTTGTCTGCATTCACGTTCAGTGAAAATACTGCATTACAACCAGAGATTGGTAACATAAGGATGCGCCTTTTTTCCCACTCAAGTTCACAGACTTAGCTGTCAGCTGACCCCCCCATAAGAACCCTGGTTCACTAACAAATGAGGTATTAGCTGTTTTTGTTTTTGTTTTTTCCCTTCATTTAATTAAGCATCTCCCAGCAGCACATTTAGCTGGGTTAACTGCAAAACTTGTGAGTAGTGGGTGTTTCTAATGATGAACATGTGCTTTGATTCCACATTAGCTTCTGTGTATTAGTGAAACACTCACAGTGCTCACTTTCTCTGATTTTTGTTACCCAAATTATAATGCTGGTAACAGCTACAGACTTAAGAATACCCTTTCACACGTTATCGTGTTCATACTTACAACCACCCTCTGCTGGGCCACATTATCCTACATTTTAGAGGAGGGGAAACTGAGTCTGGGAGACTGAGGTTACAGCTTCTGTCTGCAGAGCTGAGTCCCTCCCACCCGACCCTGCGCATCATTACATCACACTTCCCGCCTGCCTAGTTCTCATGTTTGCTCTTGTTCCCGTGTGGGCAGAGACATCCAGCAGGAGACCTTCCGGGCCAGCCACGCGCACTGGCGGGGCTTCTCCTTTGTGTACAACCACTACCTGTTCTCGGGCTGCTTCCTGGTGGTCCTGCTCGCCATCCTCCTCTACCTGCTGCGGCTGCGGCGCATCCACCGGCGGGCCCCGCGCAGTGGCTCGGCCACCGCCGTCTGGCTGGAGGACGGCCTTCCGTCCCAGAAGATCGCCGGCACCTTATGAACCGGAGTTCGAGCCCCAGAAAGACTCTAAAGGAAAAGCCATTTTTGCCTCAGGGTTTCTCCTCTTCATTCTCATTTGTTTTGTTTTTCCTTTCCCTTTTTGTTCCTTGAAACAAAACCAAAATCCACTGTTCGTAAACTCTGCTGTCCTAGAAGCATTGCATTTAGCCGCTCTGTGTCCAGCTTTAAGTTGCGGAATAGGGAAAAGGGAACATCACCTCATTTTTGCTGCATAGGATATCTGCCAAAAATTACTAAGGTTTTTGGTTGTTCTCTAAGGTATATTTGACTTTAAACAGATGCACTTTAATATTGGAGGGAAACGGCAGGCTGTTCTCTGTCAGGGGAGGTGGGACCAAGGGGTGACGCTTTCACAGAACCGGAACACATACCGACTGGACTGATCATCCCCTTTTTCTCTCTGTCTTGAAAGCGCTAACCTAAAGAGGGAGATGTTTAGTTTTATTTATTGTTCAGGGCTGTTGCTGTTTGTTTTCTTTGCAGGTTTAAAAAATCAAAACTGTTTATATCCAAAATAGAGAGGTATAGGCACCAGGAAGTAACAGTTTTTAAAATTGACAGTGAAGAGACCTGAAAAATGTGAAATGATGACCAGAGTGCTGTGTGTGTGTGAGGGTGAGAGTGCGTGTGCGTGTGTGTGTATGAAAACCACTGATGGGAGAGAGGGAGGGAGTGCAGGGCTTTCACTTTTAAAAGCACACACTTCAGAATGCACTGTTTCATTTCATTTAGAAAAATCATTCCCCGTTACTGTTACTTCTTCTGACCACAGGTCGTTACTTTCTTCATGCCATCTTTCAGCGGCCTTAGAACACTACGTTTTTGAGTTGGAAAATTCATAGTTCACTGGTTTCGGTGTTGTTAGAACTGGAGCTGGTGCTTGTCAACAGGCACGTCCTTATTTCTCAGTAGTTTGTTTGTGCTTGTTTAATCGTGCTCCGGTTTCTTCCATCTTCAAGCTGGTATCCCCCTGCCCTCGTATTTCAGAGACCTAGCTTGACTGTCGCGGTTGAGGCGGTGCTGGCAGGGCCACTGTAAATCCAAATGAAGAGAAGAACTGAACACAAGAAATCAACTCACATTTTGAAGAAAACAAGTTTGACATTTTACACAAAAACCTAAAAAGGACAGCTGGATTGGCATGTATGAGATTAGTGGTTTTTCACCTATTTGTTTAGTTTAGAAGCTTTGGGAATTCTCATACATAGTTTTTTAGGCGATGTTCTTTGTGTGTGTGTGTGTGCGCACACACAAGCTGTTTCTTAACTCCAGAACAGCTAAATTCGTCTAGTTGGTAACAAACGTATATTTCGAGAATCATCAGCTACTTGTTTAAAAAAATCAGTGATGAGAGAAAGAATTGAGGTTCTGAAGCCCTTATTTAATTTAGAAAAAATTTTTAGATTTTCATCTCGTCTATTACTTAAAAACGTGGCATACAGTATATTGATGACTTAAAATTACAAATTTATGAAAGAAATGCAAATCCTGTGACTCTGCTCTTCAAAGTGAATATACTAACAACGGAAAAATTATTGGTAGAAAGTTTGCCTCTCAAATATAAAGAAAGTTAGAGGAGCTGTATGGTGGTATAGCGTCTGATGTGTAGAAAGACTTGTTTCAGAGAGGATGGAGACAGATGTCTCTCGAAAAATCCAGCTTCTAAAATGCTGGTCTCCAGCTATTTAAATGCTTGGTCCCTGGTAAACACTGTTCCTTTTCAAGACGCAGCCACACACGAGCTGTGTCATGGGTACCCCAGGGGCATAGTGAGCTGGCGTGCTTCTCCTTGACTTCTTAAAGGAGGTTTGCCCTGTGGACTGTGGGTGGCATTACTGGTGAAGAAGAAGTAAGTTTACATGTTAGCTTTTCTACCGCCAGCCATTTGGAGTATAACCTGCAGAATGAAAATTTTCCAACGCCTAGAATACATGATTTGGCCTTTCAAATCAAGGCAAGGATAAGCTAGCATAGGCACAGATCTAAATAGGCCTAAACTAAGACCTCCTAGGATAAATAGCCACTTTTTAAATAAAGGGTGCTAACGTGGCCCAGCTCTGTACCATTGGGGGAGCGCAGTAGAGACCAGCATGGAGGATCCAAGCCGGAGCATTCATCTGCAAGGACCTAACTCACTCTCCAAAAGAAGTCCCCAAATTAGGGTTCCAAGGCCCAGCGGCCTTGTACTTTGCACAGTTCGGTGCCGTGTCCCCTGCCAAAGAGCTCCCGGAGCAGGCCTGGCAAACTTGCCCACAGGGAAAATCTAGGAGACCCTTGAGCTAAGAATGGTTTTTCAATTTTTGAAGGGTCATTAAAGAAAAAAAAGTGACGGATACACAACAGAGACTGCATGTGGCCTGTAGAGCCTCAAATATTTACTAAGTGTCCCTTTACAGAAGACATCTGCTGACCCTGCATGGAGAGTCCCGTTCCAGAACAGATATACAGCCCTGTCCTCTTCATTCAGGAAGGTAGTTACCACCCGTGAGCACGAAAAGAGGGGCAAGAGAAGTGACCAAACTTCAATCTCAAAATAGCTGTTTATGCACCAGAATTTCGCTTATCTTTGCCTCTGGATTCTTTTCAAGATCGGTTTTCTAATAAACCAAGTAACATACTTCTCCTTCCCCCCGCCCAAGTTTAAAACGTGCTGTTCAGGAGGGCTCCCAGTGTTGTGCTGAGATGTCTGCAGTCCTGAGGAGGGCTCAGTAGCTTCTCCCCGCCCTGCACCAGGGCCGAGAGGACGGCCAGGAACTTTCTCTCAGCGATGCAGGCGCAGGCTGGGGTGAGAGGCAAGCACCAGAGGGGCTTAGCTCAGGAAGCAATATCAATTAAGGGCTGGCCAAGAAGGCGGTAAACTCTGAACACTTTTAGCAACAGAAAGCAAGAGAAATTGGACTGGTGGGAACTTGCTAAAAGCCTCGCAAAGAACAGTGTTCTGTGTTAACTCTTGGTGGCAAGACTCCTCCAGTAAACGCTTCTGTTCCATCGTCAGATCTGTGCTGCTCCTTTCTGAACCTCCAGAGGACGTTCTCGAAGATTTTACAATCCATTTAAAAGTACAAACAGACTGATCTGTACCGATGGTTTCCACCCATTTTCACCCTAAACTGCTGGCTTTCTGCAGCACTCCCCACCTCAGGGGCTGGGGAGACGCTTGCTCTCCCATCATCACAGCTGTGCACCCAGGAAGGCAAGCTCTAGATTACCCAGTGTTTAAATTTGAAACTCAGGCCTACATAGGATACTTCTCCTTCTGAGAAGCATGCACCACTTAGCAAGAAACTCCAACAGGCAAATGTGTTTTCCAAGCTTTTAAAAAAAGTCAGCTTTAGAATTTTGTGTGGTAACGTGCAATGCAGCAAAACTACCTAGGAGTAAATTATTTAGTTATTTATTTCTATTTCAGGGTTTTGTTTTTTATGATTTTTATTGATTTTCCCCTTCCGTAATGAATGATGTGACCAACCAAGGAGAATTCTTTGTTCTGTTACTGAGATTATATTTTGCGTTTAGGAATTATACAAACTAAGGGAGCATCTTTAAATGTTTTTTATTTAAATGATGTTTTCCATTCAAAGAATAATTGTCTTCGGGAGATGGTTGTGGTGTCTATCACTTTCTATATTTGGCAACCTCACATTGCCACACTCCACACGGGTGAGTGTCGAGAATAAAAAGTTCATTCGGTGGCCCACAGACTCTTGTGTGAGCTCGCTTTCTTGGGATTTAAAGAGATTTTTCTCTGATGTTTGAATCGTGTTACCTGTTAGAATGCTTAGTTGAACTTGAATCTACATTCAGTCAAAAAAATTGTCTGAGTCTGCACACTCCATGCCTTTGCTGTATCTGGCGTGTGTGTAGTGAAACTCTGCTGTGTGTGGGGCGGAAGGAGGGGTCCAGGCGTCCTGCAGCAGGGAAACCAAGTATCTCACAAGGAGAAATATATACCATGGTGTAATAGCAACCCCTTCATCAACAATAAAGACCATTCTGAGACTATTGTTTATAAGGTTATCATTTTAAAGTACCCGTTAACTATATATATATGTACAAGGAAAAGAAAAGAAATTATCCAACCTTATGTATTTTGTCTTATAAATAGTAAAATCATTGCTGCCAGTTTTGCAATTAGATCTAAGCTTAAAGCCGTTGGCTTATTTCTAGAGAAACATGAATCCCGTTGTTCGTGTTGCTAGCAACCGTTAGACGCTGCCCCTCTTCTTCAGCTATTTGAGGATATGTAAATAGAGCTTTTCCTGCAGGAGGAAGGGCCTGAGCCATAACCTGAAAATAGATGATAGAGACAGATGGAAAGCGAAGGGGACTGGCTGTTAAGAACAACAAAAATAAAAGCAGGGGAGGTTCGGGGGAGGCAGAACCAAATGGGAATGTGGGTGTGTGGTGAGCGCAGGAGCACGGAGCCCCAGCCTGTGACCACAGGAAGGAAAGAATAATAATGTTAAAAGAAAACCTGCTTAAATAATTTTTGAGGCAATGCAATAAACATATAGGCCTCTGTGTCTTAGGGTAAATACGTTAAAATATACCAAAGGCATCTAAAGATGTCTACATTTTATTCCATTTCTTAGAGAAGAAGTAAGTACCTGCTTCCAGTGGTTGCCCCTGTTAACAGATCTGCAAGGCAGCAGTTCTGGGTTATGGTTTGTTTTTCATCTGTTTCCATTTGCGCCATGAGTCTGGAATGCACAAGTGGATCTTTTTTTTTTTTTTTTTTCCTGAGATCCCGAAATGCTAATAGTTTGCACAGAGGGTTTTGCGGTGCTCTCACTGGCCTGGGAGCAGGGAAGTGAACGTCATCTCTGTCCGAGACAGACTGTCTTCTCATGGAAAGTCATCAAAGACACAGGAGCACCCTTTACAAAGCCCAACGTGCAGATTGGGGATTTGCCTGGAGCTGCGCGTCCCACCTGAGGAAACGCTACACCCCGAAGGGTCCTCCCAGCCCCATCTCGTCTGGGAGCCTGATGGCCTCAGCCTGTGATCTGCTGCCTCTTAACAAAGAAGAGTTGATTGATCTGTTGCATTTTCCTTTGTCCTCAGCAAGCTTAGCTCCCCCTCCTGCTTTCTGTTAACACTTCCATTGAGGCCGAAGAGCTTGCTTGGCCTTCCATCTCCGCCATCACCCTTGATCCTGTTTGGCAGGTGGATTGCATCTGGGCTCCAGACTTCACGGCCACTTAGCCATTTCTGTCAACAGCCCCGTTGTGTGTCAGAGACCCAAACAAGAAGCCCAAACAAGAAAGGCCGGCCTTAAGATTTCCACCCTGAGAAAACTGCTGAAAGCTTCTCACAGAACGTGGTGGTGATGAGCACAGAAGACGGGCTTCTTGTATAAACACAGAAACTCAACTCGAGGGAGGGAAAAGGAGATTTTTTTTTTTCTCCTGAAAAAAGGAGAAGGGGGAAAAGTTGGTCTGTGGCCAGGTCACCAGAAGACAGAGTGAATTCCTAATTCCCAGTGTGGGACGTCCTCTTTCACTGTATTATTTCTGTAAAAGTCCCAGGCTGGCTCTTCTCGCTGTCCTCCCAGGTTTATAATTGATAAATTTGATACCACCTTCCACCCTTTTCCTGATAATCAGAGTTTGAAGTGGGCCATTTTGGAAGGATTAATCATCCTCTTCTTGCCTGTGATTGCACATGACTTAAACTCCAGGAACCAGACTCAGCACTTTCTCCTCCTAAGAGTCCATCTTCTCCACCTGGCACAAGCTTGATTTATTACCTAGATTTTAGATTCAAGAAGATTGAGTCACTTCAACGTTCAATGGGCTCCACCCAGCCTTGTAAAGTTCTTTATTTGGGTCATGGCAGCGAAACAGAATTTTCTGGAAGCTCGTGACCGTTCTCCATAACGTTCAAATTACATTTTAAAATCCTCTTCAACCTTCTGTGGCCCTGTTGTCCATCGGTCTGTCTGTTCCATCCCTGAATCCCTTTGAACGTGGATCACGACATTTATAACTAATCCAACAAAGAAAACACCACATAGCGCCCAGTGTTTCATAAATATCTGTAGTCTAATAAAAAAAAGCTAGTTGCTTTGTCAAGTCACTAACTCTTTAGGTCCCTAGGGTTTGGGAAACACATATTTTACAAATCTTTTATTCTCAATCTTCTTTCTTCTTTCCAGATGGCAGAGTTTTGTGCAGATTTAAAACCACGTGCAGTGTGGTGTGAAGGGTGAGGTGGAATCCCAGGCCTCTCTCTCTCTTCCCTCTCACCATAAAGTTTGTTAAGGGAGTGAAGCATTTTAAAGCTTTATGTAGAAAAACTTAGGAGAACCAAATTTACTTCAAGTGGTTTCCGTACTTCTTAACCATTTAGTCTGGGGGAAAAAAAGGAAAAAGAACCCCCCAAATTAGGTATTGATGTGTAGAGGCAAAACAACATGGGGATTTTCTCCAAGCCCAGCTTGGAGGAAGTAATCTCTGTATATGATCTTATTCTAAGCATAGCTTCAGAATTTCCTTCTAAATCGTCCTAAAGTTAGTCACCTTTTAAACCCCAGCCCCAAAAGCACCAAATGCAAGGAGAGGGGAAGGATGGATTTAGCTGCATCAAAAGTAACAATTTCTGTTAACAGCCATCACAGTCAAAGCTAACAGGTGGCAAATCAAGACGGTATTTGCAGTGACTAAAATTGAAAAGGGATTAATATATGTTATGCAAGGTTTCTTGTAAATCAGCAAGAAAAAGGAAATCCAAAAGAAAAATGGGCTATGGGGGGAGTTCCCTGGCGGCCCAGTGGTTAGGACTCGGCTCTTTCACTGCCGGGGCCCCAGGTTCAATCAATCCCTGGTCAGGGAACTAAGATCCCGCAAGCCAAGCGGTACAGCCAAAAAAAAAAAAAAAAGAAAAATGGTTTATGGGTGATCTACAGAAGGGTGAGCCTGAATGACTAACAAGAAGGAAGAAACTGAAGGAGCCAGAGATGTGTAAATGGAAATAAAGAGCTGCTACCTTGCGCCCCTGGAATTGACAAACTTCAAGTGTCGGCAGTGACGTGGGGACAGTCGCTTCAGTATTGCTGGTAGTGGTGGAAACTACTTCAGGCGCTCTGGAAAGCAAGCTGGCAGCACTTTAAAGTTAGTTGTGCACACGTCCAAGACCCAGCGTTCCCCAGAGACATTTCTACCTGGGTCCATGAGGGAACTCCAGGAGGACGCTCTCAGCAGTGTTATTTAAGTACAAGGTGGCAGGTGTGTGCTGTGAGCACTGTGCAGCGTTAGAAACAACTCGAGGTAAGTACAGCAGGGTGGATGGATCTTAAAGACAGTGCTGAATACTGAAGAAAGATACGAGATTGGTAGCATAACGCCATTTACGGAAATGGGAGGCCCACAACACTATATGTCTTACGAGGGTGTGCATGTTTCGACTATTATACATTGAAATGGATGTGATGGGGGACACAGATGGGCTACGAAAGGAGGACAGCAGATAAAACTGGTCTCCTTGTGAGGCAAGACTATACAGTGGAGGAAAGACTGTCTCTTCAATAAATGGTGCTGGGAAAACTGGGCAGCTACATGTAAAAAAAAAGAAATTAGAACATTCTTTAACACCATACACAAAAATAAAATCAAGATGGATTAAAGACCTAAATGTAAGACTGGATACTATAAAAACTCTTAGAGGAAAACATAGAACACTCTTTGACATAAATTGCAGCAATATCTTTTTCAATCCATCTCCTAAAGTAATGGAAATTAAAACAAAAATAAACAAATGGTACCTAATTAAACTCAAAAACTTTTGCACAGCAAAGGAAACCATAAACAAAACTAGAAGACAACCCACAGAATGGGAGAAAATATTTGCAAATGATGAGAATGACAAGGGATTAATCCCCCAAATTTACAAACAGCTCATGTGGCTCAATATCAAAATAAAAAACAAACAACCCAATCAAAAAATGGTTACCAGGGGGAAGGGTGGAGGGGAGGGATAGTTAGGGAGTTTGGGATTGACATGTACACGCCGCTATATTTAAAATGGATAACCAACAGGGACCTACTGTATAGCACAGGGAACTCTGCTCAATATTCTGTAACAACCTAAATGGGAAAAGAATTTGAAAAAGAATCGATACATGTATATGTATAACTGAATCACTTTGCTATGCACCTGAAACTAACACATCATTTTAAGCAACAATACTCCAATATAAAATAAAAAGTTAAAAAAATAAATAACGGGCAGAAGACCTAAATAGACATTTTTCCAAAGAAGACATACAGATGGCCAAGAGGCACATGAAAAGATGCTCAATATCGCTAATTATTAGACAAATGCAAATCAAAACTACAATGAAGTATCACCTCACACCTGTCAGAATGGCCATCATCAAAAAGTCTACAAATAATAAATGCTGGAGAGGGTGTGGAGAAAAGGGGACCCTCCTACACTGTTGGTGGGAATGTAAGTTGGTGCAGCCGCTATGGAGAACAGTATCTTCCGCTCGAGAGTTACCATTATTTCCGCGTCCTAGCAGCTGCTACTTAGATGCCCCATAGCATCCTCCCCCAGACCTCCTTCCTCTGAGCACTACCTGGTAACTCAGACCAGAACCCTGCGTGGCATTCTAGACTTCTTTCTTATCACCCTCTCTCTCCATATAATATTCACCAGTCAAGTATCAGACTCATCATTTTTCTTGGATATAAGTTTCCAGGCGCAGCCTCGGTCATCCTATCTCGATAGCTTCCCCTGAGAGCTCCATCAGGGGCCCCACTGGCAGGTCTGGGGCATTCCCCCCCGCCCCCGCCCCAGCAGGAACTGAAGTCCACCTGCTGTCCCGCTGCGGAAAGAGATGTCGCCACCTGGTGGATGCTCTAACCCTCATCTCTCTCTCGCTCTCGCTCTCTCTCGCTTTCTTTCTTTCTTGCTCGCTCTCTCTCTCTCTCTCTCTCTCTCTCTCTCTCTCTCTCTCTCGCTCTCTTTCTTTCTCGCTCGCTCGCTCTCTCTCGCCCTCTCTCTCGCTCTCTCTCTCTCGCTCGCTCTCGCTCGCTCTCTCTCTCTCGCTCTCTCTCTCTCGCCCTCTCTCTCTCGCTCTCTCTCTCTCTCTCTCTCGCTCTCTCTCTCTCTCTTTTGCTCTCTCAGGACCTGAACTGCCCGTCTGAAGAAGCAATGTATCCTTTGCAACAGAATCACAAGCTAAAAGTAGTCATTTTATCAGTGTAAGTCCAGAAATGTCACGTGAATTGTACAAAGTGAGAGAGACCTAAGTCCACTGTTAGTGGGAAACCAGAGGTGCTCCCTGGATGACACACCTGTGCCTCCCCGGGCCCCTCCTCTGGGCATCTCCACTGCCCGCTCGCCAGAGCAGAGGGTGGCCTGAGGCCTGGAGAGCTGAGGTCTAGCAGGGCAGACTCACCCCTCACTCTCACATGTGGGTCCTAAGCTGGAGTGGTGAGGTGTGAGTGGCAGGTAGGGAGAAATTCCCTTCAAACCCACGCATTGGAATCGCAGGTAGATGGGTTTCCTGTGGCTGCCATAGGAAATTACCACACATTTGGGTAGCTTAAAACAACAGACATTTGTTTGTTGGCCTCAGTGTTCTGGAGGCCAGAAGTCCAAAGGAGTCGGCAGGGCCAGGCTCCCCACTAAGGCTGTAGAGAAAAGCCTCAGTGAGAAGGAGCCCTGCCTGACCATCTGGGTCCCTGGATCCATCCGGGCTTCAATTCACTCTACCCTTGGACTCCCCCCATTTCATGAGCCATGATGCTTCCTTTTGTGCCTAAGAGAGCTCAAGTTGATGAGCTTGCCATTTCCACTTGCAATTAAAAGAGCACTGATGACTATAGAGTTTCCCCCTTGCAATGCAATTCTTTTTTTTAAAATTCTTTTTAATTAAAGAAAATAACAATTTGTTTTGTTTTCGTTTTTGGCCACGCCACTTGGTATGCGGTATCTTAGTTACCCGACCAGGGATCGAACCCGTGCCCCCTGCAGTGGAAGTGTGGAGTCCTAACCACTGGACCGCCAGGGAAGTTCCTGCAATGCAATTCTGATTCTACCTCCCCGGAATTAGGCCACACTTCACAGGTTGAGGGCACAGTCCCCCTCTCAAGACTACCGTCACTTCAAACACCAGCTGCAAGTTCTGAAGTCCCCAGGCCCTTGCATTTCTGACCAACTGGCTACAAATTCTGGGCTGCTCACAATACCCTCAGGTTCAATAATTCTCTGGAATGACTCAAAGAACTAAGGAAAGCACAATACTTACAATTACAGTTTTATTATAAAGGATACAAGTCAGGACCAGCCAAATGAAGAAACATGTAAGGCAATGTCTGGGAAGGTCCTAAACAAGCAGTTTTCCTGTCCTCAGGACACGCCACCCTCCAGGCAACTAGATGTGCCTCACTAACCAGGAAGTGCCACCAAGTCTTGGTGTCCAGAGTTTTTATCGGAGTTTCATTATATCAGCATGATTGGTTGAATCATTGGCTACATAATTGGATTCAATCTCTAGCCCCTTTCTCCAGAGGTTGGGAAGTCAGACTGATATCATGTAGCCCCAAACCCCAATCTTCTAATCACATAACTGGTCTTTCTGGCATGGCCAGCCCCCATCCTGAAACTAGCCAGGGGCAAACCATGAGTCACTTTATTAGCATAAACTCAGGTGTGGCCGAGGGACCGACTATAAACAACAAAGACACTCCTGTCACTGGGGAGATTCCAAGGGTTTAGAGGCTTCCTGTCCAGAACCAGGGACAAAGACCAGACAAATTCTTTATTAAGCAACCCCTGACACACAGACTCTGAAAAAAAAAAAAAAAAAATCTGCAGTTACCGCAATACAGCCAATCCCCGAATAGCATCTGTACTCTCTCTACTCTCTCTGCTCCTCAACTAAACTGACAGAACTTTCCCTGACTTCGTAGGGAACAAGTGAATGTGTTTGTAAAAATGTGAAAACCGAGAGAGGTATGAACTTCCGATTTTCCAAAAGGAGAGAAGTCAGGAACTGACGGTGAGAGAGAATGCTGGGTTGGGGAGCCATGCAGGGCAGCAGGGCCAGCTTTGTGCCTGCTCTCAGGACTCTCTGGCCTCAGAGAAATCCAGCCATTCATTCCACAAATATTTATTAAACAAAGGTATTGAAATAGCAGTGGAAAAAAACAAGGAAAATAAAAAAGCAAGCTCTGCTGCTGTGGAGCTTACATTCCAGCGGAGAAGAAAACAAATGAATAATGTACCACAGTATGCTCCAAGGTTTAAAGGCTAAATGTAGAAATAAAACATGGAGAAGGTGAATTGGAAATGCCAGAGGGGTGGGGGATGGAAGTGAAAATATTACAGTCAAGAAAGTTCTCCCAGAGAAGATGGCATTGGAGCAAAGTCTAAAAGAAGGCAAGGAGACCCAGGGAAAGACAGTTCTAGCACAAGGAAACCTGTGCAAAGGCCCTGGGGTAGGAGCAGGCCTGGGGCATTTGAGGAACAGCAGTGGGACTGGAGCAGAGAGATCAAAGGGGAGACAAGGTCAGAGAGGCATGGGGTTGGTGGGCAGAGGGTCTGTTTTTATGCCAGTACCATACTGTTTTGATTCCTATAGCTTTGTGGTTTGAAATTAGGGAACATGATGACTCCAGCTTTGTTATTCTTTCTCAAGATTGCTTTGGCTATTGGGGGTTTGTTGTGGTTCCACACAAATTTTAGGATTGTCCTGTTTCTGTGAAAAATTCCATTGGAATTTTGATAGGGATTGCATTGAATCTGTAGATTGCTTTGGGTAGTATGGAAATTTTAACAATATTAATTCTTCAATTCATGACCATGGAATATCTTTCCATTTATTTGTGTCATTTTCAGTTTCTTTCATCAATGTCTTAGAGTTTTCACCCTAGTATTTTCTGTTTCATTCTACTAGATTTCTTTTTTTTTAATGATAGTTATGACACACTAAATTGATTTTATGACCAATTAACATACGGTAACCTAAGAAGGAGCCTTCTCTGCTACTATGTAATGATGATGGTAATGATATCATCTCATGTTTCTCAAGTGCTCACCAGAGGGGGGCAGAGAGGTAAAGACCCCAGGCTCCAGACTTAAACCACCAGGTTTATTCTGACTCAGCCATTTCTGAGCTATTTGACTTTGAATAGTTTACTTGTATCAGCAATGACCCAATACAGCTACCACTAACAGACACCCCCCAAGTCTTTGCTTAAACAAAATCGAAGTGTATTTCTCTCACATTTAAAAGCAGTTTGGAGGTGAGCAGCCTAGGTTGCTTCCTTCAGGTTGTCTCCTCCACCATTCCTAGAGTGTGGCCCTCATCTCTATGATCCAAAATGGTTGCTAGAGCTCCAGCCTTCACATCCAGATCCCAAGCTGCAGAATGGAGAAAATGAAGAAGGACACTCTCCTTTCCTTTTAAGGAGACTTCCAAAGGAAATGCCTTGCAAACTTCTGCTTTCATCTCATTGGCCAGAACTTAGTTGTGTGGCTGTGCTTATCTGCAAAGGAAGGTGGGAAATGTAGTATTTTCGCCAGGTAGCGTTCTACCACCTAAAAAGGATGGTTCCTGTTAATTTGAGAAAGGGAGTATAGATGTTTAAGTCTCTGCCAAATAACCTCTGTGTGCCTCAGCTCCTGGGCTGTTGTAAGAACTTTGGCTTTCACCCTCGAGGTGACGGGAAGCCAGTGCAAGATGCTGAACAGAGGAGTGACAGGATCTAAGTGATATTTTAAAAGCATTACTTGGCCTGTGGGCTCAAAAAATTGACTGTTGGGGCCAAGGTAGAAGCAAAGTGATCAGCTGGGCTATTTCAATCATCTAAATGAGAGGTGACAAGTAGAGGAGGTGAAGAGTGATCAGTTTCTGGAGATCCAGAGAAGGCAGACAACAGGACTTGGAGTGAATTTGGGGGTTAAAAGGAAAAGAGACATGGGCAGATTTGGGGAGACGATCAGGGGCATAGTTTGGGACACAACCCAGTTGAGGTGTCACTTGGATACCCAGTGGTGAGTTGTACACAGGAGTCTGATGAGTTTTGGAGAGGGCCAGGCTACTGATATACATTCTAGAATGGGCAGCACATAGAAGTAGTTAAGGCGAGGAGCCTGGATGGGATCCCCCAAATCTGAGCCCTGGAGCCCTCCAACGACATTAAGCATTAAGAGGTCGGAGAGAGACAGGCAGGCAAGTCATTACCATTTAAAAAAGGGTGGGGGGTAGTGTTTACCTTCAGGGCAGGGAGGCAGTTTGGGGAAGGAGCCTGTGGGTTGTGGGGATGTTTCTGGGATGCCAGTAATATTCCAATTCTTGAGTTGGATGGTAATTATATGGGTGTTTGCTTTGTATTAGTTATTATGCTCATATTTATATTTTATGTACTTTTGTGTATAAAATATAAATTTTTAACTAGGTTATATTCCATAATTTGAAAAGTTTTCAGATGATACATAGATAGATAGATAAATAGATATATAGGTAGGCAGATAGATATTGGACTAATAAGGAAAAACTAGGAGAATGAGACTGAATGGCCATAAATTATTTATATTGAGCCATAGGGAGCTGCATTTTCTTTTTTCTTTTTTTTTTTTCTTTTCTTACAACAGCTCAGGAGCTCGAGGGATCCTTTAAAGGAAAATAATTCCAATTCCCAAGGTAGAAACTGCAAGGAGCGAGGGGCCATGTTCAAAGACTGGTGCTGCACTGGCTTAAGCATCTCTGCTATGGTCTCTTAGCAACCAAGGAGGGCAGTAGCAGGAGACGGGCCTCTGACTGCACTGATTTTCCCTGTGTTGCTCCTCCACCAAGATTCAGAGAAAAAAGAACAAGTAGCCTTTGTTATCTAATTCAACCCCTCGTTTCCTGAGGAGAAAACCTGGGGCTGGGGTCCAAGTTGCCTGATGTTCCTGGAGCTCTCCACCGTACACGTCCATCAGCCTGGAGGAAGTGCTCTGGCTGCTGCTGGCACATCGCCAGCTCCAGAGAATAAGAATAAAAAGGAAAATAAGATCTTAGTTTTATTATGAAAATAGTTTGACCTCGTGGACCCCCTGAAAGGGTCTTGGGAACCCCCAGGGGTCCCCAGCCCACACTCTGAGAAACACAGCTAGCCTAGAGCACTAGTGGGCAAGTGGGGGATGGGTGTCACCTGGAGGAAAGGCAGGGCAGTGACCTGGGGAAGGTGGTGTTGGGGAGACACAACACTCTTCCCACATCTTTAGGTACCTCGATTTACTGGGCAGATCCCTTTGGTGGGAGGGCAGCAGGGGCTCAGAGTAACATTCGGAATGTAACTATGCAGCGGAGAGGATGGAGACAAAACCCCCAGGGTCACGGTGTTACCAATGCCAGCTGCGGCCAGGAGGCTGTCTTATTCAGCTCAGGCTGCTGTAACAAAATACCACAGACTGGGGCCTTAAACAACAGGTATTTACCTCTCAGAGTTCTGGAGGCTGGAAGTCCAAGCTCAAGGTGCTGGCAGATTCCGTTCCTGGTGAGAACCCCCTTCCTGGCTTGCAGACGGCAGCCTTCTTGCTGTCCTTAACTTGGTGGGAGGAGAAAAAGAGAGGGCTTTGGTCTTCCTTTTCTCATCAAGCCATGAACCCCACCCTGAGGGCTCCGCCCTTGTGACCTCATTGAACCCTCATCACCTCCCAAAGCCCATCTCCAAATACAATCACACTGGGGGTTAGGCTTCAACATATGAGTTTAGGGGGATGTAGTTCAGTCCGCAGCAGTGTTCCTGCCATCGTGGTGACAAGCTAGCCCTTGGGGTTTGGGCCTTTTTTCTGAACCATGACTTCCCACCCTCCCCAGATATTTCAAGTAAGCAACTGCCCTTGCAGGCTCATGGGGACCTTCTCCCCAGGGGTGGGGGGCTGGCGACAGCAGGATTCTCACCTCCTCTCCCTCCCCTGGGGTGCTGAACTGGGTCTGGGCATGCAAGAGCCTTATAAATACCAGTGGCTGGAATGGAACGGAGTCAGGCTGTGTCCTCAACCAACCCTGAGCAAACTGGGCAGGCCACTCTGAGCTCTCCGGGAGCTGGCAGGGCTTTGCTGGGCTGCGGCCAGAGGAGGGGCCCTGCCAGATGCCAGCCCATCGTGGGGCAGAAGAGCTCCCATTTCTGTCTGGCCCTTCCCCTCCCTGTTTTAGCTGCATCTTTGAGACAAGGGGGTCTGAGCTGGCAGAACCCAGGTGTCTGGGAATGAGATTTGGACCAATTTTTTGTTTTTTAACTTTTTTTTCCTCTAAATGACTGCGTGAGGTGAAAGTCTCCATCTTCTCTCAGTAGGAGACTTTCGGGTGGAGGGGGCATGTGGGAAGTGAGCGGAGCAGCAAAACTATAATGTGGGAGAAGCTGGTCTTCAGAACCCGTCACCCCATGTTCTGTGGCTTTGCCAAATTCCCAGGGTCCAGTCTATGCCCAGCCCTACCCCACCTGTTCCCAGATGTCCCGAGGCTCCTCCCTGAACAAGGATTAAGCTGGTTTCCCAGGTCTGTGTCTTTCTCTTGCCATTCCCACCTGGACCAGCCTCTTCCCTGCCTGTCTAGTCCTTACTCTCTTCCTATGCCCCTGCCCCACCTGTGCAGCCCCTCCAGACTCCATGCCCCCACCCTGCCTGGGACTCTCCAATCTCTCTGATCTCTGCTCACTGCATAGTGCCAGGCATTTTGACCTGAATCTCATACTGTTTTGCCTGGTTATTTAATGTTTATGTGATTTTTCACTCCCAAATCACAACATAAGCTCCAAATCACAATATAAGCCCAGTACAAGAACTGCATCGAATGTTATTTATTCCTAGTAACCATCCCTCTTCCAAATCCTAGCCATTTTACACACACACACACACACACACACACACACACACACACACGAGATAGGAAGGTATGATGGAACTCTAGGTGCTTGATGAAAACTGTTCAGAAAATAAAAAGACAAGCCATAGACTGGGAGAAAAATCTTTGCAAAACACATATCTGATAAAGGACTGTTTCCAGAATATACAAAAAACGCAAAATTCAACAATAAGAAAACAAACAACCCAATTAAAAAGTGGAGGAAATACCTGAAAAGACGCCCCACCAAAAAAGATAGGCAGATGGCAAATAAGCCCATGAAAAGATGCTCCACATCATAAGTCATCAGAGAAATAAAAATTAAAACAACGAGACACCACTGCATACTTATTTAAATGGCCAAAATCTGGAACACTGACAACACCAAATGCTGCTGAGGGTGTGAAGCAACAGGAACTCCCATTCATCATTGCCTGAGGGAATGTGAAATAGTACAGCCACTTTGGAAGACAGTTTGGCAGTTTCTCACAAAACTAAACGTACTCTTTTTTCCCCCCACAATTACTGTGCTTTATGTGACTTTTTCCCCCAGTTGTGTTTTATTGTGGTAAAATACACATAGCACAAAATTTATCATCTAACACAAAATTTACACTTACATTGAAGTGTACGGACCAGTGGTATTAAATACATTCATAATGTACAACCTTCACCACCATCCATCTTCATAACTCCCTTATAAGATCTCATAACTCCATCTCCTTCATCTTGTAAAGCTGAAATTCTATACCCTTTAAACAATGGCTCCTGTGCCCCATCCTCCAAGCCCCTGGCAACCACCATTCTAGACTCTGTTTCTATGATTTTGACCACTCTAAGCATCTCATACAGTAGAATCATATACTATTTGTCTTTTTGTGACTAGCTTATTCATTTAGCATAACGTCCTCAAGATTCATCCATGTTGTAGCATATGCGAGAATTTCCTTTCTTTTAAGACAGAGTAATATTCCACTGTAAGTATAAACCAATTAAACTAAACATACTATTACCACGTGATCCAGCAATTGTGCTCCTTGGTATTTACCCAAATGAGCTGAAAACTTATGTCCACACAAAAACCTGCACACACACGTTTACGGCAGCTTTATTCATAGATGCCAAAACTTGGAAGCAGCCAAGATGTCCTTCAACAGGCGAATGGATAAATAAACTGTGATACATCCAGACAATGGAATATTATTCAGCAATAAAAGAAAAATGAGCTATCGAGCCATGAAAAGACACGGGGAAATGTTCAACGCGAAAGAAGCCAATCTGAAGAGGTTACATATTATCTGATTCCAGCTATAGGACATTCTGAAGAAGGAGAAACCATAGAGACAGTAAAAGGATCAGTGGTTGCCAGGGGTTAGGGGAGAGGGAGGGATTAGCCCATAGCGTGGGACAAAGAATGATTATTCATCCTAGAAAATAGATTATATGAATGAAATTATACTTTTAAAATATAAAACCAGTATATGGATAGAAAACTACGGATGTCTGGATCTGAGAAAGCCAGGATAGGAGGGCCTGATAGATATCCATCCAACACAGGACCACCGGAATATGTGAATATGTGCACCCTGGAGAAAAGGCAGAGGTATCCCAGCCACTCCTGACAATTGTGCTTTCTGAGCAGATCTGTGACTCTAGGGCTCAGAAGACCTCAATCTGGATCCGGTTTCAGCGCTGCTGCTAACCTGCCGAGGGACGGTGATCCCATTGATAGCTCTCTGGGTTTTTGGTTCCATGTCTGAAATCAAGATGCTTGGGCCAGATGTTCTCTAAAACCCTTTGGCTTTACAACTTGGCGCTGGAGAGTGCAAACGCTCAAGGCGGTGTGAGATGTGAACCACTAGGGGGCGCTGCCTCCTAGGAGGAAGCAGAAGGTGTTCCCCACCTTCTTGCCTATAAAGTGTCCACATTCATGAAAAGTGGTGGTGATACACAGATCAGTGGAACAGAATAGAGAGCCTAGAAATAAACCCATGCACTTATGGTCAATTAATCTATGACAAAGGAGGCAAGAATATACAACGGATAAAAGACAGTCTCTTCAACAAATGATGCTGGGAAAACTGGACAACTACATGTAAAAGAATGAAATTCGAACATCTTCTCATACCATATACAAAAATAAACTCAAAATTGATTAAAGACCTAAATGTAAGACCATAAACCATTAAACTCCTAGAAGAAAACACAGGTGGAACACTCTTTGACATAAATAGTAGCAATATTTCTTTGGATCTTTCTCCTAAGGCAAAGGAAACAAAGGCAAAAAAATAAATAAATGGGACCCAATTAAACTTAAAATCTTTTGTAGAGCAAAGGAAACCACCCACAAAACTGAAAGACAACCTACTGAATGAGAGAAAATATTTGCAAATATGACTGATAAAGAATGAATATCCAAAATATATAAAGAGCTCATACAAACTCAAAATCAAACAAACAAACAACCTGATTAAAAAATGATCAGAAGACCTGAAGACACATTGTTCCAAAGAAGACATACAGATGGCCGACAGGCACGTGAAAAGATACTCAACATCCCTAATCATCAGGGAAATGCAAATCAAAACCACAATGAGATATCACCTGTCGGAATGGCTATCATCAAAAAGAACGCAAATAACAAATATTGGCTGGGATGGGGAGAAAAGGGAACCCTTGTACACTGTCGATGGGAATGTAAATTGGTACAACCACTGTGGAAAACAGTATGGAGGTTCCTGCAAAAACTAAAAATAGAACTACCATATGATCCAGCAGTTCCACTCCTGGGTATATATATGAAGAAAACAAAAACACTAATTTAAAAAGATACATGCATCCCAATGTTCATAGCAGCATTATTTACAATTGCCAAGATACGGAAGCAACCTAAGTGTCCATCAGCAGATGAATGAATGGATAGAGAAGATGTGGCATATATAAATAAATATCTATCTATCTATCTATCTATATATATATCTCTCTATATGTAGATATATATATATGGAATACTACTACATATAATGGAATACTACTCAGCCAAAAAACAGAACAAAATTTTGCCATTTGCAACAGCAAGGATAAACTTGGAAGGTATAATGCTTAGTGAAATAAGTCAGACAGAGAAAAACAAATACTGTGTGATATCACTTATATGTGGAATCTAAAAAATAAAACAAACTAGTGAAATAACAAAAAAGAAACAGACTCACAGATATAGAGAGCAAACTAGTGGTTACCAGTGGGGAGAGGAAAGGGGGGAGGGGCACGATAGGGGTAGGGGATTAAGAGGTACAAACTACTACGTATAAAATAAGCTACAAGGATATATTGTACAGCACAGGGAATATAGCCAGTCTTTTATACTAACTATAGGTGGAGTATAACCTTTAAAAATTGTGAGTCAGTATGTTGTACACCTGAAACTTATATAATATTGTAAATCAACCATACCTTAATTAATTAACTAATTTATTTACTTATTTTTCAGCCATGCCATGGGGGCTTGCGGGGATCTTAGTTTACCGACCAGGAATCGAACCTGTGCCCTTGGCAGTGAAAGCGCAGAGTCCTAACCACTGGACTGCCAGGGAATTTCCTATACCATACCTTAATTTAAAAAAATAAAATAAAACAAAAGTGGTTGTGATAGAACACTGCGGATTTCCGAATCTGAGAAAGCCAGATAGGAGGGCCTGATAGATAACTGGCCAACATAGGACCACTGGAATACGTGAAATATTTGACCAACCTGACTACTTGAACCACAGTCTCCTCCTGGAGGGCCAGATCCAGACCCACATCCTGGCCCCTTGACACACATTCCAAATCACTTTCTCAAATGGCTGGACCAGTGTTTGCCTGATTGATTGCTGGCTTCCCTTTTGACTTAACAAATAGGCAAGGTGGAGCCTCTTCAGTTCTATAGATTAAAACTACTGGTTTCTCCATTCTTACTAGTATGGGTAATCATGAATAATATCCACTAAAATTATTTCTACTTTAATTATGCCTTATAGGCTTTCAAGTGGTTTCGGTTCAATCTGATTCACTTCAACAATCAGTGATGGCCCGTGATATGCGCTGCTGACCACAGAGGTTAAGAGGACACGGACCCGTGGTATCTGTGCACAAGGTATCTGTGCTTTAACAGTCTTCTAAGAGAGAGAAATGGAATATACAAATAACTATAACACAAATAGTAAGTGATGCATAGCACAGGTATGATGCAAGTTAAGTGCTATCGAGCCCAGAGGAATGCGAGTTTTCCACCCCACAGGGCTCCTCGTTCCCGCCTCTGAACCTCTGCCTGTGCCACCTCGCAGGGCGGCGTCTTCCTGGGCCCCCCGGCCCCCCCTCTCCCCCGCCCTGGGCGGAAAGAGCACCCGTGCTTCCCTCACATTCTCTCCTCCTTACTCAGCTTCGGTTTTCTCCGGAGCATTGGCCACCTCCTGACTCCCATATTTCATTGTTTCGATGTATCAGTGTGTGTCTTGCCAGCCTCCCCGCACTGGCCAGCACATCAGCCGGGCCTCCACTGAGTCTCAGGCTGTGCTTCCGGGATGGGACACGCCCAGATGATTAGGAAGGTGATTTGGCAACAGAACTCGAGAGCCAAGAAAAAAAGAGAAAACAGTCCACGCCCTTGGCCTCCTCATCACGCCCTGGGAACGTGATTCCCGTGGCCCCTGCGGGGTGCGGTCTGGCAGGAGGCGCTGCCTCACAGATTGGCTCAGGCCGGGAGTCTGCGCAGTGCGGTGCCCTCTCGCCTGCAGCCTTGCAGCCCGGCGGGAGTGCGTGGCACACAGCGACTTGTGGTGCAGCGTCACGCGGCAGGGACTGTTCTGCGCCCACTGTGCATCCAGCCCTTTCATTCCTCTAGGAGGTGTTGAGTGAAGTGTTTCCTACAAATGAGGCAAGCGAAGCAAAGGAGTCACCCGTCCAGGCCAGGAAGTGGCGGAGTCAGGATTGGAACCCAGGTCCTCTGACTGCAGAAACGCACTCAGAATCTGGTGGGTGGCTCTGCCTGTGGGGCAGCACAGAGCCTGAGACATGAGGGTGGCACATACAGACTTAGAGCCATAAAGCATATAGCCTTCATATTTCATCTAGAGCAAGGGTCTACTCTCTTCCTGAAGTGGCCTCCCAGGTCTTTGGTCCAATTCAACAGAAGTGCATCAGTGAACTACTCTGTGCGAGCTTCAAATACTCACTTTCTCTTGGGAATGTGGGTTGGTGAGTGAAGCACAGGTGGATTTGTTGAAGCCTCCGGTGTGCAGCCACTTAGAACTTGCAAGAGGGGTCATGTACCCTTTAGTGATCCCAGCCTGACCACTTATCCGCTCTGTGACTCTGGGGGAATCACCTAGCCTCTCTGAGCCTTGGCCTTCTGAGTTGTGACAATTAGCAGGAACCGCATAGTAGCTGCTCAATATTGTCTTGGTGTAATTCACGCTAGTAACAATCGTAAACACCTTGATGTCTAAGAGTAGAGAAATGACACTATGGACATGGTCATTTTAGATACTGAAACAGTCTAAAGCCATTTAGAAGGACATTGAAAAATGTGCACAAAACAATATAGTTTACAAAAACAAAGCTGGATACAAAAATTCTTGCACAATTTGGTTTTAAAAGATATGATGAAAGAAATAGTCCAAAATGTTAAACGTTTCTCTGTGGGTGACAGGACACCAGGGTGAAAGTTTTTTTCATTATACTTTCTCATATTTTCTGAATGTTCCACAGGGAGGTTGCATTATTTTCATAATCAGGCAAAACAGCATTTATAAAGTGTTTCATTTTATACCTTATTGGTTAATTCTTTATAGGAAGGGTAGGATTCGAAGAAGAAGGATCAGAGAAAGTGTGAGGGGAAGAGGAGAGAGCTCAGTTCCACTGGCATTTATTGAGCATCTGCTGTGTGCAGGCACTGTGTAGGGTGCTCACTGTGATAGCTAAGTGAGATCTCAAAGAACTAGGTGTTGCTGAGCAGACAGGCAAGGGAATGGCATGTGCAAAGGCCCTGGGGCGAGAAACAGTCATGGAGAACAGTTAGTAAGGTCTATGGGGGAGAGGGGAGAGTGTGGCTGGGAGATGGGAAGGCTGGAAATGCCCTTGAGGGGGGCCCTGTCAGCTGTATCAAGGGGTTCAGGCCGCATCCTGAGGGCCCTGGAGTTACTTTGAGCTTTTATTTTCAGTTGAAATTTTTATTGAGGTAATTGTAGATTCACATGTCATTGTAAAAAATAATAGAGAGAGAGCCCTCATTCACTTTGCACAGTTTCCCACAACATTTTGCAAAACTCTAGGACAATATCACAAGGAGACATTGATGCAATCCTCTGATCTTATTCAGATTTCCTCAGTTTTACTTATACTTTGTGTGTGTGTAGTGTGTGTGTGCTTGTGTATATTAAGTTCTATACAATTTTATCACCTGTGTAGCTTCTTGTATCCACCATCGCCGTCAAGATACTGAACAGTTCCACACCACAGGGATCCCTCCTGTTGCCCTTTTAGAATCACACCCACCTCCCTCCTGGCCCTTCCCTCCACTGCCTACCAGACCAGGGGACTGATTCAGTGTGGAGGGTAGGGAGGAGGGCTGAAGAGGGGTCCCAGGGGTTGGGGTGCCACGTTTGGGGCTCGCTAGGTTAGCTGTGGCTATGGGAATGTCCTAGAGACCAATGGATTTACAAGCCCAGGGATGGATTTACAAGCCCAGGGATGAGGAGAGAAGTCTGAGCTGGAGGCTGAGACTGGGAGTCCCCACCTATCAGGGGTTTGTAGCTGCCGGTTTGTAGGAAGGGAGCGGAGTGGGAGAAGGGCACTGAGGAAGGACCCGGAGGAGGATCGCCATCCTTAACGTAAGTCCTCTTCAGGGTTCTGCCTGCCCAAAGGCCCACAGACGGGTGCCTGGTTTTACAGCTGGCTGCCTCCTGCCCGGCCAAACCTTGCTCTTGCTTAGGAAGCCCTGGGAATCTCCTTAGAGGGCTCCCCCAGCCCGCATGACCCCCTCACTTTGCCCCCAGTGTGAGCCTCAGAGCCAGGCATGGAATGTCCTTCTGCACGACATGCTCCCTTAGCTGTATTGGGTTCAGGCCCCTGATCACAGGGCTTGCTAACCCCGGCCCTGCCAGGTGGGGAAGGACCTTAGAGGTCACTGAATCCAAAGCCTTTAATTTACAGAGGAGAAAACGGATTCTCAGAGAGAGAGGCTCGATCTGCTGGAAGAAAGGGGGCTGTTTGTAGTCACCTCCAGAAAATGCTTTGCCCGTAGAGGAGAAACCCAGGAGAGGTAGATGAAAGTATCTGAACTCTTTCAGTCATCAGTTTTTATTGAGCGTCTACTACGTGCCAGGCAGTGCTGGGCTATCTGGATACTGAGATGGGTTAGGCACGAACCCTATTGCTGGTGGATAAGGACACCGAAGGGTTAAATTCCGGGAGCTCGGCGGCGGGGCGGGAATGGTGGTTGGGGGTGGGGGGGCATGTAGAGGAATCTCTCAGAGGAAAAGCCCTCTCCGTAGCTTCTCAGGCGCCGGAAACCTGGGCGAGAAAAGCCTGGGAAGGACTGCCCCGCAGGCACGCAGCCTCCCCCGCACAGCCCCTCTGGCCAGGGGAGCTGCCGCTCTCGAATTACAACAAAAGGGGCAGGAGGCCGGGCCTGCTGCGGTGGCCGCCTTCAGGGAAGGGGGTGGGTCCGGGGAGGGGTTTGCGGTCCGACGCTGGTTAAAAGTGCCGGGAAAAGGGTTGGGGAGCGACTCCAGCCGGCGGCTTCCTAAACTTGGAGACAGATTTCTCCGAAGGCCGGAGAAGTCGGCTCGCCCTCTCTGCTCGGGGAAGGGGCTCCGCGGCGACGGGCGCAGAGAGGGGCCACCGTGGAGAGCCTGGTCCCAGCCGAACGAGTGCGCACCCCTGCTGACAAGTAAGAGCAATGCCTGCGCCTCCCCCTCCCCACGGCGGTTCGCGGGAAAGCGGGGGTCCCGGTGGGCTCTGCAGGCTCCGCTCCCCGCGGGCCGCCTCTCAGCGGTGCTTGGGGTTCCCGGGAGCTGAGAGGCGGGCACACAGAGCGAAGGCTCCTTGCTCGGAGACGCGAGGACGTGCAGGCTAACGGGTCCCGCTCCCGACTCGGGCGGACCCACCCAGCCCCACCTCGCCTGAATCCGGAGAGCGCACGGAGCAGGGGCGCCCCCGGGAGCTGGGCGCTCAGTTCGTGGCTCGCCAGGGGCGCCTGCGACCAGACAAGACAGAGTCAGACGAGACTCGGTGCGTGCTAGGTGCCTAGGAGGGTACAGCGTGGAGCCACGGACACCGGGGGCTGCGCTGGTGCCAGGAGTTCTGGCTTTTGAGGATGCGGAGCGCGCGGGGGACGGGGGCGCATTGGGGTATCTCCGGAGCTGTGGCTTTGGGGATGTGGAGCACACGGGGCTGGGGGTGGGGGTGGGGAATGGGGGCGGGGAATGGGGGCTAGTGAACGTAGGAGCGCCCTGAGTCCGGTGGGCGGAGAGGCGCGGTCCGCACCTCAGGTATTCATTCCTGGCTGGTCAGGGTACCAGGAAACCTCTCCCGCCGATTATCAAGGGGAGGTCCTGGAGTAGAAAAGAGCCAGCAAAGGCGAACCCATGGATTGTCCACGCGGGATCGCCCCGGGGCTAATCCTGGTTTTACGCAGATACTCCTTCTGTCCTCAGTGCCCGCAACTTTTACGCAGGCGCTTTGAACACCGCGCTTCCGCCCCGCCCCACCCCCCAACCCGCCGCCCAGCCAACCCCCCATCTGGAGCCCTCTGGAGTAGCTGCCTGCCAGAGGTGTCGCTGTAAATCAGCGCCGGAATAGAAATGATTGGAAGAAACAGGCGAGATTCCTACTTCGTCATCCCTCACCCAGCCCCGGGAAAGACCACCAAAAACCAGCGAGGGTGGAGCGAGGGGACGCGGCGAAACACCACGGGGGAGGGGACTGAACTTCTCCTGGCTAGGAAACCTCGAGTCTTGATGAGAGGAGAGAGAGGAATGAAAGTCAGAAACATGCCCCAAATTAATTTCGTCCCCTGAAATCTTGGAACTGCGGAGATCTTCAAATCAGTCCAAGGGACTCTTCTTGCGGAAAGGGAACAGTGCTGAAGCTCAAGGCTTCTAGGTTAGTCGGGGTGGAGACTCGAATCCGTATCCCCTCATCCAGGCCCCGCTCCTACCCCACCGCTAGCCTGTCTGTCTCGGACCCCCAAAAGGCCGTTCTTCACCATTGGTGGAATTATTTCGTTACTTATGTTGTGTTGTGTACTTAATGGTCAGGGATGGGGTTTAGGACGAAGTCGAAGTGCTCATTTCCCTGGTCAGTTCCCAGATGAACGACTGACTCCCTGGACTCTCCCTTAGCTAAATTATTCATCTCCCGCCCCCCCTTTGTCCTGTTCCCCTTCCTGGTCCCTAGTATCTGTCCCTGGAGTGACCATCAAACCCATGTGTGTGCCTCTCCGTGACTTTGTGCTAAAAAGTGATTTGGTCTAAGGCCACTTAGCCATTAAGTGGCAAAGTTGAATAGGAAACTTAAGCCTGAAGACACAAAGCATCCACTTGACGTTACAGGTTGGCTGACATTTTGGTGCATGGCAGACGGGAGAGTCTACGAAGATGTTTTCATCTGTCTCCTTTACAGCTGTGCTCCTTGCCTGGCCTCTCCTGGCCTTTTCCCAAATTCTTGTCCTCTGACCCCTGGGTGACCAATGTACAAGGGCCTTGTGAACGAGACAGATTTTCTGTGCTTCTGGCGGTGACCATTAGTGAAGCTTTCTAGTGTCCTAGAAAATTCTACACTGTTTATTTAAACATCATTTTTTTATTCGGAAAAATTTCAAATATAAACAATAGTAGGGAGAAGGCCCCCATATACTTCTCACTCAGCTTCAACAGTTATTGACATTTTGCCACACTTGCTTCATCTACCCCTTTCTTATTTCTTTTTCAGGGAAGTATTTAAAAGCAAATCCGAGACATAAAATCATTTCATTCTTACATATTTCAGTGTGATCTCTAAAAATATTAAATAACCATTATGCCATTAATATACTTAAGAAAATTAACAATAATTCTTTGGTATCATCTAATACCTAGTCCATATTCAAATTTTTTTCCCCAATTTTCCCCCAAATGTCTTTTTACAGTTGACCGGAGTTCTGTTGATTTGTATAATTTATGTTCATTGTATGTTATTCTTTTCAAACCACTTTTCTGTCACTGTGTTATTTGATTCTTACAACTTCCCACTAAAGAGCGAGGTGGGTTTTGTTGAATTCATTTTACAGTTGAGTAAACTGGCCAACAGATAAGCTGTCCAGATGGCACAGTTGGTGACTGGCCTAGCCAGGACTTGACTCAGCAGCCTTATTCCTGGGCAGTGGTGGTTCTGTTTCTCGGTGCTGTCATGGAATATAAGCTGTGCTCTGACGCATTCATCCCGGCTCTGGCTTCATCCTGGGCTTATCACTTCCTATACACCTGCTATCAGAAATCCCAGTGTAAATACTGAGTAATTGGCCATTTGGTGCTGGAGGTAAATCAGCTGCAAAGTCAGGAAACCTGGGCTTATTTCCCAGCTTCTAGTAAAACTGTAGGAAAGCAACTCACCTCTCGAGAACTCAGGGTGCCCCTCTCTGAACTAGGAGCCGTCATCCTTCTCCATTCTCTGGCTCCTAGTTCTGAAAGTAGGGTGAGCCAAATGACTGGAGTTGGAATTCCTGGAAGAGACAAAGGGCCCAGAAAGAAATCTCACTGAGAACAATTACCCCTCACTGATCATTGCCGAAGTATTCTGGCAGCTGGCATCTTTAGTTGGAGGCAGCTAAATTCTATAGCAGAGGCTCCCCTCTGAGGTTCTTCATTTATGGACAACTTTGTTTATTCTGCCGTTGTCTGGTGAGGATATAGGACACCAGAACTTTTTACTTTTAGCATTTTTACTACTTGTGTTTATTTGCTTTGGAAAGGGGTGATAATGAAGTCATTTTTACATCTTATTAATGAGACTCATGAATTGGAATTCTCCTTCCTTGGCTGGCTGTGTGGGAAAAAGGAATCTCTTATTTCTTAATGCCTAGATTTTCTGCTCTCATGTTCATTGCCCTGAAATAGACATCGAGTAAACAGACCTTCCACAAAACAGCCAGTTAGGGAGAGAGAAACTGTTTGCTCCAAACCCATTATTCAAAGGTAGGAACTCCAAAGGGACAAAGCATTACCCTTTAACCACACCATCCTCTGGCATCCATGAATTCTCTTTCCCCTCAGCTAACAGGCTGTCTCCATGGGGGTAGAATTTCTAGGTGATTCCATGTCAGCAGCTGCTGTGGCTTTCTTCCTTTTACAGTTTTGGGAGCTTTAGGAGGTATAGTTTCCCTCTCCTGGGGTTGCCTGGGTTCAGAAGGACAGCTTGTAATGACTATTGTTCATTTCCCTCTGGAGAAAGGCATTGTGGTCAGTCTGCATGTCAGTGTCACACAGTCCCACCTGTACTCCAGACCCGGGGGCCATGAGACCTCAGATGAAGTAGCCGCAGCCTGTCCTGCTGCAGACCCATAGAACCAGCAGCAATGGCAATCGTGGGCCAGCAAAAGGAGAGCCAACTTGATGCCCAGAGAGACAGATCCGCAGCAATGCACTACTTACCTTCTAAGCCTCTGCCCTGTCTAGGTTGAAGCGAGTCTTCAGACCTTCTCATCCTAGGCATTCGAGATGTCCTCCTGCAGGAGGTGTGTGTGACCCGCCAGGAGCCCAGCCCAGCCAGGTGTGCTGGCCCATCTTCCCCCTGCCACCAGCATCAGAGATGTCTTTAGGCACCAGAACCAGCCTTTCAGAATAGGCACTTGTTCAAGGGTGATAAAGCATGATGGTGACAGTTCAGATAAGATGTCCATCCAGAGTTTTAAAAACTCTTTTGCACTTCCCTTGGCAGAAAGAGTATACCCAGATAAGTGTGTGTGGTACATATGGGTGTAGAGTGAGAACGAAGTCAGCAGATGATGATGTGATTAGAATCACAGTTACTAAGTTCTCCTCGCCCAAGGCTTTTTGATCCCTTCACCTGAAACACCTATAGTATTATAATATGGTACGCGAATGATGATAACATTTTCTTTTTAGTTTTTTCGTGTCGGAACTTGATAGACAAGCAGACACAGCTGCACCCAGGGCTGTCCCATGGCAATGGCTCCCATATGTCTTTTTTGATGCGTCGCCAACACGATGCTAAGAGCATCTTCTGAAAAAATAATGCCACTTTCCTATACAGCATATGCCTTATGAGAAGATAACTTTTGTCGACGACTTGCGGACAGCTCTAATTTGCTCCGTTTCTTTGTTCTTCTTGAACTTGGGTCCATGAACATCCCCCACCCCCAGCCTTGTCCCTGGGGCACCACGGATGTCCCGAGATAAACATAGCACAGCTTTCCAGAGTGCCTGCATGACTCATGACCTAGTAAGGAGGATATTTTTCTAAACATAAATGTAAAACTCTTCTAAAACAAACACAAAGATAAATTTGAGTAAAGTACCTTTTTAAAGTACCCCTCTCCCCAGAATAACAGACGTAAGTAAAATGGCACCAAGCCTAAGTATACGACACTGGATGAACTTTCGTTTCGTTTTATTGTGGTAAAATATACGTAACATAACACTCACCGTTTTAACCATTTTTAAGTGCACAGTTCAGGGGTGTTACATACATTCACATTGTTGTGCAACCATCACCACTGTCTGTTCCAGAATTTTTTCATCTTCCAAAAATGAAACTCTGCACCCATTAAACACTGACCCTCCATTCTCCCACCACCTTGGCAAGCCCCATTCTACTTTCTGTCTCTATGATTTGGATAACTCTAAATACCTCATATAAATGGAATCATACACTGTTTGTCTTTTTTGACTTGCTTATTTCACTTAACATATCGTCTTCAACTTTGTGTTGTAGCATGTGTCCGAATTTCCTTCCTTTTTAATGCTGAATGATATCCCATTGTGTGTATATACCACATTTTGTTTATTCGTTCATCTGTCCACTTGGGTTGCTTCCACTTTTGGCTATTGGAAATACGCTGCTATGAACGTAGGTATACAAATACCTGTTCTGGATGAACTTTTAGCAAGATGAACATGCCCTTGTGACAAGCACCTAGATCAAGAATAGGACATTACCTAGAGGGCACGGAATTAAAGGCAAAGCAGGAGACTCCAAATACATTTCATGCCTGCATGTGGCCGCTTCCACTACATCTCAGGGTCTTGGGAGTGGATGTTCATTTTGTCTACCATGAGATGGTTTAGAAGAGATTTTTGAAAAACACAATTTATAATCTGAGAGGCAGCAAGATTAGTTGTGAGATTTAAGCAACCTCTTTCCTTAAAATGTCTAGGGAAGATAATACAACATATTTGGGGTTTGCAGTTGCAGCTATATTAGGACATCACCACTAAGTATTATTCTTCCAGGCTCTCCCTGGGCTGAAGAGGTTTGCATCCACCTGGAGAACTCCTACTCTTTCGTCAGCTTCTGCTGGATCATGAGTTTCTTTTTTTCTTTTCTTTTGGCCTTGCCACATGGCTTGTGGGATCTCAGTTCCCCGACTAGGGATTGAACCCGGGCCACGGCAGTGAAAGCCTGGGATCCTAACCACTAAGCCACCAGGGAACTCCCTGGATCACAAGTTTCAAGCCATGAGTGAAAAATTCTGTGGCCACGTCCTGCCTTCCTGCCCTCCTTTCCTTCCTTCCTCCTTCCCTTCCCACCTGGTGCTCTCTCTTAACTAAAATGATTTATGAGTGACTTTCTAGTTGCCAGACATTCTGCCAGTCTCTGTAAGAGACAAAAATGAGTAAGACATGATATTTGACATGTGCATTTAAAAATAAATCATCAGTCAAGAATGATATTCTGATGCCTGGCAACCAACTCCATGGTGCCTACCTGGTGCCAACAGCAGCCTCAGAGCGTAGCCAAAGAATGCGTGGAGTTTGGGCTTGTTGCAACACACAAAGCGGGGAAGACAGCCCATCAGGTGATCTGGAATTGCTGTAGCATGCCCATAACCAAATTGTAAGAATAATTTTTTAAAACTTGTAAGCTACCTTGAGTTCAGATGCTCTGTCTGAGAGCCCTCAACTAAACGTGAGGTTTAGGGACCATTTTAATGATTTAAGAAGAAAAAACTAAAATTCAGACGTCCATGAAACCCCGTGAGTTCTCTTATCCTTTTCACTGTTAATTTTCTTAAATTGATATTCCCCAGGTGTTTTTTCTTCAGGAGGCTCTCAAAGCCACGCCCACCTCCCCACCCCACTATCAACCCCCTATGTCATATGTTACCCCAACGTCATGATGTTGCAATGTCATGGTACCCCAGCATCTTCTTTGCCTGGAGAGTTGCTAGTTTCCTAACTGGACTCTTCTCCCTTGGTCTTAACCCGTGGGAAGCCATCCTTTATCCAATAGGCACAGTGATCTTTCTAGGGCAGAGGTTGGTAAACTTTTTTCTCTAAGAGCCAGATAGCCAATATTTCAGACTTAATGGGTCTATACGATCTTTGTCTCAACTTGGCTGTTTTAGCGGGAAAGCAGCCATAGACAACAAGAAATGAGCATGGCTGTGTTCCAATAAAAGTTTATTTCTAAAAACTTCACAGATTTGGCCCAAGGGCTGTAGTTCACTGACTCCTGCTTTCAATCACAAATCTTCCCCCCTTGCCCTCCCACTTACCTATTGTTGGCTCCTCATCCCCAAAAGGAAAACTCAACATTTGTTGGCATGGTATTCAAGTTTCCTCATGGCCCTCTCCTTGCTTCTCCAAGCTCACCTCTTCCACCTCTCCTCACCCCACCCACTCTGCCAGCCCTTCCACTTTTCATCTTGCAACTCTGAACCCCACACAGGTCTCAGAACATCCTGTGTTATTTCAGACCTGCCTGGAATGATCTCCCTTCCCCACCAGCGACCTGTCAAACTCCTACTTCCCTTCGAAACCTGCCCGGGTGTCAACTCTCTAAAGCTTTCCCTGTTCCTCATCTCTAATTGTAATCACTGCCTTCCCAGTTCTATTTCTGTACCTATTTCTGTACTCTTTTTGCTTCTCTAAATATACTGTGAACTCCTGGAGGGCAGAACCCATGTCAGATTCATCTTTGAATTCCAGTGCCTAATACAATGCTTGCCATGTAACAGATGCTTAGTAAGTAAATACTACTAAACTGAAGTGTCAGTTGAATAGATTCTTTTTTTTAATAGCTTAATTGAGATATAATTCACATACTATACAGTTCACCCATTTAAAGTGTTCAAGTCAATGGATGTTGGTATATTCACAGATATATGCAACCATCACAAAGAGAAACCTGTATACTTTAGCCATTGCCTCTTCCTCCTCCCCTCCCCCTACTCCCACCCCTAAACAGCCACTAATCTACTTTCTGTCTCTGCATTGCCAATTCTGGATATTTTATATAAAGGAATTATATGATATATGGTCTTTTTTGTCTCGCTTCTTTAATTCATATGATGTTTTGAAGTTTCACCCATGTAGTGGCATGTATCCACACTGCATTCCCTTTTATGACCCGATAATATTCCATTGTGAGGATACACCACATTTTGTTTATCTGTTCACTGTTGATGGACATCTGGGTTGTTTCTACCTTTTGGTGATAATGAACAGCACTGTTATGAATACTTGTGTACAAATTTCTGGTTGAACATTTGTTTTCAATTCTCCTGGGTATATAAGTAGGAGTGGAATTGCTGGATCATATGATAATACTTTGTTTAACTTTTTGAGGAACTGCCAAACTGTTTTCCACAGTGGCTGCACCATCTTATATTCCATCCAGCACTGTATGAGGCTGCCAATTTCTCCGCATCTTCACCAACACCTACTTTTCCCCACTTAAAAAAAAAAAATTATAGCCATCCTAGTGTGTGTGAAGAGGTATCTCATTGTGGTTTTAATTTGCATTTCCCTAATGACTAGTGATTTTAAGCATGTTTTCGTGTGCTTGTCAGTTATCTGTATGTCTTCTTTGGGGAAATGTCTATTCAAGTCTTATGCCCATTTTTAAATTGGACTGCTTGTCTTTTGTTACTGCATTTTAAGAGTTTTTCTATATCCTGGATACTAGACCTTTGTCAGATATACGATTTACAAATATTTTGTCCCATCAATGGGTTGTCTTTTCACTTTCTTGATATTTTTTTTTTCTCGGTTCACATCACATTTACTCAACATTTATTCTGTGCTGGGCTCAGGGGATCCAGAGACGTATCTGCCCTCCACTGCTGCTGCTCTAGTTGATGAAGCATCTTAATAGTGTCCTTTGACACTATTAAGGCACAAAAGTTTGTAATTTTTATGAAGTCCAGTATAGGTATTTTTCAGTTTGTTGCCTGTGCTTTTGGTGTCATATCTTAGAAGCCATTGCCAAACCCAACGTCATGAATATTTACCCCTGTGTTTTATTCTAAGAGTTTTAAAATTTTAGCTTTTATATTTAGGTCTTTGGTCCATTTTGAATTAATTTTTGAAAATGGTGGGAGGTAAGGGTCCAACTTCTTTCTTTTACATGTGGCTATGCAGTCACTCCAGCATTATTTTTTGAAAAGACTATTCTTTCCCCATTGAATGGTCTTGGTACCCTTGGCCAAATCAATTGATTGTAGATATATGAGTTTATTACTGGACTCTCAGTTCTATTCCATTGATCTATATGCCTGTCTTTGTGCCAGTATCACCCTGTCTTGATTACCATTGCTTTGTAGTACCTTTTGAAATCCGGAAGCGTGAGTCCTCCCACTTTGTTCTCCTTTCTCAGAATTGTCTTGGCTGTTCTGGGTCCCTTACAATTCCGTATGAATTTTAGAATCAGCTTGTCAATTTCCATGGCAAAGTCAGTTGGGATTCTGATAAGGATTGTGATGAATCTGTAGATCAATTTGTATTCTCATCTTAACAATATTAAGTCTTCCAATCCATGAACATGGAATTTGAAAAATTTATTTAAATCCTCTTTAATTTCTTTCAACAATGTTTTATCATTCACTGAGTATAAATTTTGCATGTCTTTTGTTAAGTTTGTTCCTAAGTATTTTACTCTTTTTAATGCTATTGTGAATGGCATTATTTTCTTAATTTAATTTTTGGATTGTTCTTTGAAGGTGTGTCCACACAGTTAATCTTTGTATATTGATCTGGTATCCTATAACCTCGCTGAATTCTTTTATCAGTTCTAATAGTCTTTTAATATATTCCTTAGGGTTTTATATATATACATATGAGTAGATGCTTAAACACAGGTTTGAAGCTAGTGGATGTCATGATAAGCAAAGTGGAGGCACCCTGTAATTGCCAGTGGGAGCCATGCCGTGTTTGGAGATGCAATAAAATATTAGAATCATTCTAGAAGGAGGTCCAGAAAAGGCTTGTGATCAGCACCAATGACATGGATCAGCTCCAAACGTAGCTGAGAAAGTCTGCCTCCTCAGTAAGAGCAAGAACTTGAAGCTCTCTGTGTATATGCCACTACTCTGTGGATGTCAGTATCTTTTTTTTAAAATTTATTTATTTTATTTATTTTTACTTTTGGCTGTGTTGGGTCTTCATTGCTGCGCGTGGGCTTTCTCTAGTTGCAGCGAGCAGGGGCTACCCTTCGTTGCGGTGCACGGGCTTCTCATTGTGGTGGCTTCTCTTGTTGTGGAGCACGGGCTCTAGGCACGCCGGCTTCAGTAGTTGTGGCACGCAGGCTCAGTAGTTGTGGCGCACAGGCTTAGCTGCTCCGCGGCATGTGGGATCTTCCCAGACCAGGGCTTGAACCCGTGTCCCCTGCATTGGCAGGCGGATTCTTAACCACTGCGCCAGCAGGGAAGCCCCTGGATGTCAGTATCCTGACACAGTACCAGCTGGCACTGTGAGCTGAGCCTGGCCAGTGTTGGTGTGGTGGCAGTTGTTACCTGCTGCTATTACTCACTGGGCTTCTGGAAGGGCTTCCAATGCTTCTATGGACAGCTAAATCCCAGATCATAGGCTCTTAACAAACTTTAGAACAGCACTCCTGCCCCCTCCCCTGGGTCACCAGACATTTCTAGACAAGCCAAAGATGTGGCCGTGGCCTCTGTACCAGCTGCTCCTTCCTTCACTGGGCCCTGGGGTCTGTTTCTCATTGAAGGGGCTCAGGCCTGAAGAACTGGCTGTTGGTTCAGGTCGCATTGCTTGGATGGGAGCTTGGCCTGGAAGCTTCTGGAGATACAGAAGGTGTCTAAAGCCATGGTTGAGTCCTGCTGTGACTAGCGCTCCCTGAGGCATGAAGGAAGCTAAATAGGGAGGGCTTGGGGAGGATGTCACTTAAGAACTGAGCTCCTTGGCCGTTTTGAGGATCCATCTCTTAGAACAGCTAGTTTGGGGAATTCCCTGGTGGCCCAGTGGTTAGGATTCTGTGCTTCCATTCTGCAGGTTCAATCCCTGGTTTGGGAACTAAGATTCCACAAGCCGCGCTACATAGCCAAAAAAAAAAAATTTAAAGAAAAGCTGGTTTCTACATTCCCTCCATCCCAGGACTCCCCCCACTTCCCCCCCCTCGTATGCTCCTCTTCCCCCCAACTGTCTGAGCCCCTCTCTACCTCAGTGTCTATGCCTGGACCAGCCCTCAACACTCCCCCACTCCAGAGACTTGCATGCAGTGGCCCCATCCCCAAGTACAGTTCCTCCCCTGGAAACAAGACAATGCAATGATTGGATTACTTGACAAATTTGCACACCATTCTGGCCCTGACTTCTGTTCTCCTCCCCTGCCTGCCTTTTATGAATTTTAATATCGCCTTCAAAGTGGCACAAAAATTTGGACCAATTTGGCTACTGACTGTTAGCTCTGAGAAACAGTGTGTCTGAGACTGTGTATGTGTTGGGGGTCAGGGAGGGGTGGGAGGATGGTTAAAACCTGTTACCCAAGTGCCATGTTAAGAGTGGTCGATGGGTGGGAATTCCCTGGTGGGCCACTGGTTAGGACTCCAAGCTTCCATTGCAGGGGGCCTAGGGTTCGATCCCTGGTTGGGGATCCCACAAGCCTCCTGGTGTGGCCAAAAAAAAAAAAAAAAAGAGTGGTTGAAGAGTGGTTGATGGGTTAAGTGACACTCCTCCTGGAATTTTTCCAGGTTGTTGTGGATTTTATAACTATAATACTTGCCACTCATTGAACACAGCTGAGCCAGTCACTGACTGTCCTGGGCACTTGATACATTTTATGGAACCCACTAAAACAGGGGTCCCCAACCCCTGGGCCACCGACTGGTACCTGTTAGGAACCAGGCTGCACAGCAGGAGGTGAGTGGCAGGCGAGTGAGCGAAGCTTCATCTGTATTTACAGCCGCTCCCCATCGCTCCCATTACTGCCTGAGCTCCGCCTCCTGTCAGATCAGCAGTGGCATTAGAATCTCATAGGAGCACGAGCCCTACCATGAACGGCGCATGCAAGGGATCTAGGTTGCACGCTCCTTATGAGAATCTAATGCCTGATGATCTGAGGTGGAGCTGAGGCAGTGATGCTAGAGCTGGGGAGTGGCTGCAAATACACATTATCATTAGCAGAGAAGTCTGACTGCACAGAGACCTTAATAAATCAGTTGTTTGCAGACTCATATCAAAACCCTATCAGAGAGTAGCAAGTGAAAACAAGCTCAGGGCTCCCACTGATTCTGCATTATGGTGAGTTGTATAATTATTTCATTATATATTACAATGTAATAATAATAGAAATAAAGTGCACAATAAATGTAATGCGCTTGAATCATCCTGAAGTCATCCCCCTCACCCCCGGTCCGTGGAGAAATTGTCTTCCATGAAACTGGTGCCTGGTGCCAAAAAGGTTGGGGACCGCTGCTCTAAAACCCTGAGACCCTTCTGTATTTGCAGAAGCCAGATTTGAACCTGGGACCACGCTCAGATGCCACCATGTTCTTTCAATTACTGTATGTTATCCTGTAGTCAAACCATAGCTCCATTTTTTTAGGGCGTGGGGGGGGTGGTGGCTAATTTGAACCCGATGGGCATCCCTGCCTCACTGTGCTTCCTCTGCCTTCAAGCAGTAGCACTGATTTTGGATTTCCCCTGCCCCTTTTTTATGGGCTACAAGCTGTAGAGATAAGATGTGTCTCTTGGGGGCCCTGGGGACTTCCCTGGTGGTGTAGTGGTTAAGAATCCGCCTGCCAATGCAGGGGACAGGGGTTCAAGCCCTGGTCCGGGAAGATCCCACATGCCGTGGAGCAACTAAGCCCGCGCTCCACAGCTACTGAGCCTGCACTCTGGAGCCCACGAGTCACAACTACTGAGCCCGTATGCCACAACTACCGAAGTCCGCGTGCCTAGAGCCCGTGCTCCGCAACAAGAGAAGCCACTGTAATGAGAAGCCCGTGCACCGCCACAAAGAGTAGCCCCCGCTCACCGCAACTGGAGAAAGCCCGCGCACAGCAACGAAGACCCAATGCAACGAAAAATAAATAAATAAATAAATAAAATTAAAAAAAAAAAAAGATGTGTCTCTTACAGACACTATATATTTATTTGGCTTTTGCTTTCCCATTCAATCTGAGAGTCTCCAGTGGCACATTTTAAAGTGTTTGAAATTGTACCTTCATCCTCCCCAGGAAACAGCCTGGTCAGAATGAGATTCCACCCAGAGGTAGCGATGGACCGTGGGGAACCCCAATCAGTCACAACAAATTATGCCTGACAAAGGTCTCTTTCTGGAGGCTGAAAAAAATTCAGTTTTGTATGCCTACCTCTGGCCATTTCACCGTGCCCTGAACATTCCCACTCTGTGGCCAGAAATAGACAGGACCAAGGTGGAATCTTTGGCCAGGGGCCAAATGGACCAGCCCTGGCCAAGTGTGGTGTCAGAGTCTGCATTCTTGTCTGAGGTGGTTCAGAAGGGCCCCCTTGTCTCCAACCGTTTCCCTCATTCTCTGAGCACCAAACCCATCCACCCAAGACAGCCTTCCTCCACAAAGGAATGTGTTCCATGTGCGGCCAGAAGCAGCGTCCAACCACAGCTGGGGTAGCCTCTCCCGTGTGCTCTGGGCCGTGAATGAGGACCATTCATCACTCCTGCTGGTCGAGCAGGAATCCCCTGGCAGGCAGCAGGGGGAGGGTCTGACGGAGGAGAGAGCCCCCATCCCTCCCCTGACCCCATAGCTGAATGCTGACATCTGGCAGAGACATCAAGGGGACCATTCTGTCTGGGTGAAAGAATCCAGCTGAGTTCTACGCTCCACGGTTCTATGACACTAAGCGAGTGGCTTTTGCATCCAGGGCCACTGCTCCTGGCTGGGGAGCCGCATGGTCGCTGATGTGATGCTTCTCATTTGGGTCAGCAGGCCAGTTACTGGGGGCTCCAGAGCACAAGATGTGGAGCAAGTGCTGGGCAGAAGGAATCATTTCCCTACCTACCAGCGCCCTCAGAAAGGGTAAGGCCAGTCACGCAAAGCTGGAGCCTGAGGGAGGCCCGTTTTAGGAGGTTCTGTGCTCCGGACAGTCACGTTGGTGGGTGGATGGGAGGAGTTAAGGAGATCAGCTTTTGGTCAGAGCAGTGCTTTTTGCTAAAGGCGCTAAATGCACAAATAGTGTACAATTTTTACAATGTGTTCCCTCCCCCCCATGCATGTCTTTGTTATTGACTAGGAAATAGTTGGTTATATTGGCATTTTTTGACACTCAGGTATCAGTGGTAAGAGGCCGAGATCTGTCGTATTCTTTAAGAATGCACTGGGGTAGTCCAAAGCCACTTGGCTTTTCAGAAAATATTGTTGCACCGGCAAGTTCTACAACACAGAATGCCTTTTCTCAGGTAGATGATGAAGTCATTCGAATGGGATTGCTTTGGGGGGAAGAGAAACATTTGAGTAGCCCCAAGGAAATCTTGAGGCTCAGAGACTTTTTTGGAGTAGGCCTTTGATGTTCTTTCCCAAGCAGAATAATTCAGCTGTCAAAAGAGCAGCTTAAGAAAAGGGCCCTGGGGACTTCCCTGGTGGCGCAGTGGTTGAGAATCCGCCTGCCAATGCAGGGGACACGGGTTTGAGCCTTGGTCTGGGAAGATCCCACATGCCGCGGAGCAACTAAGCCCGTGTGCCACAACTACTGAGCCCGTATGCCACAACTACCGAGCCCGTATGCCACAACTACCAAAGCCCGCGTGCCTAGAGCCCGTGCTCCGCAACAAGAGAAGCCACCGCAATGGGAAGTCCGCGCACCGCAACGAAGAGTAGCCCCCGCTCGCCACAACTAGAGAAAGCCCACACGTGCGCAGCAACAAAGACCCAACGCAGCCAAAAATAAATAAGTAAATTTATTAAAAAAGAAAAGAAGGCAAAATATTTAAAAAAAAAAAAAAGAAAAGAAAAGGGCCCTGGAAATTCTAGTTATAGATTTTCTCCTTTTCCTTTTGGAGCCCTGTTGGATCAGAATTAAGTAAAGTATTTTCAAATATTCATCCATTATCAGTACAATGCCATGCCTAGAATCATAGAAATCAGTGTTTCTACAAACTTATGGTCACCAAGTGGGAGAGGGGATGGGGGAAGGATGGAGTGGGAGTTTGGGGTTAATAGATGCAAACTATTACATATAGAGTGGCTAAACAACAAGGTCCTACGGTATAGCACAGGGAACTATATTTAATATCTTGGGATAAACCATAATGGAAAATAGTATAAAAAAGAATGTGTATGTGTGTGTATAACTGAGTCACTTTGCTATACAGCAGAAATTAACACAACATTGTAAGTCAACTATATTTCAATAAAATATAAAAATCAGTGTTTCTAGAATATACTGGAAAGTTTCAGGGGTGACATATGTTTTGGAGTTAAAGATGTCCTCCAACAAATGAGGTTTATCAGACAACTGAAGGAGCACTGTTCATGATGAACTGAGAAACTCGAGCAAGATCCGGGCTTAGAACTCTTTCTCTCCCTCTGACCACACCCTCAGCCCCAACTCCCAGCAAGACCAAGAAAATTGACATCAGCCCTGCTTAAAAGTCTTATTTGCAGGCATTGCAGACTCCCTGGAGCCCACCCTCCCATGGAACTTGGCACAATTTAGCACCTACATAGTTTACATAGCACATGTGAACACACTTTTTGATTTAGGTAACTAAACTTTTCTCCGATATTGTATATTCTTTGGAGCAAATGTCTATCTCTAGTTTTCAAGTCAGTTCTTGCAAGAGCTAGATCCAGGAAGAAGTACCTAAGCTCATCCTCGGGAGTTCCCAGTTCCCCAAATAACACTTGGGGAAATCTGAAGTACAAAATTAAATACAACCACTTACATTATACAGCTTAGCATCAACCAGAACTGTAGTTGGCACTTGAACAGCCTGACTCAAATCTAGCAGGCAGCACCTGTTGGAACCCAAATACTTTACCTGATTGGGGGACCACCTGCTGTGGTTCAGGAACTTAAGAAACATGGTCTTCGATTTTTGAAAGAGTCCTGAAATGAAGGTGTTTCTTGTTTTTTCCTTTAAAAAGTTGCTTTTAAGTACGTATCGTTTCCATTTTATAGATGAAATACTGAGACTTAGAAAATCTAAGTGTGCCTGAGGTCACAGAGCTAATAGGTGATAGAAGAGGGATCTGAACCCAGTTCTGTGTGACTCTAAACCACTGAGCCACGCTGCTTAGTGGCAATGGGAGGTGATGGCACGTGCAGCCCATTCTCTGTAGAGGATGAATGTGCAAGCTGCCTGAAGGGGACGCTGAATGTAGGGGGTGCTCGAGGACCTTGGGGAAGGTGAGCTGATTCTGGCTGATGATTTTCAGGAATGCCTGGGACTTAAGTCCTGGGGATGTGAAGGAATTCTTTCCCCATGTCTCCCAGACACCCCCTGGGTGCCACAGGGCTTCTTGTCGGCAAAGCTTACACTAGTATCAACTGTGTGAACTTGTATCCTTAAGTGGATTGAACTGAACGTAAGAACGTCCTCAACTGCTTAGCCAAGAGCCCAGTGAGAAAATATCGGGAGAGATAACTTACCACTTTCTGATAAGCCACGGTCACAGCTGATTCCTTCTAGCACTCTTATTCTTGTTAGTCAAATACTGAGGTCCTTGGGCATCTTGCCTTGACCCCTGTAATCATGACCCACTCCTCAGCTAAACCACGTGAAGGATTAAGTCCATCTGCTGCAGTCCTTCCTGGACTTCACTGACATGCAGTTTTAACAGAAGACTCTGCAAGATTGGTCATCCTCTTGTGGAACTCTGCATGCCTGCAGAGGGTTGGTGAAACCTGGGTTTCGTTTGGTGTGTGTGAACCAGCTACAGAAATGTTCTGCTGACCCAGTTGGCTTGTGTTCAGGGTAGAGGATGTTCCCAGAGTTTCTGTGTTGGATGGTGATGCAACCTCACTGGCGTAGACTCTTGGGCTGTTGATGACCTTGGAGGTGTTCGTAGGTGAAAGCTGAGAATAGATCTCCCCATCGTCTAAAAACTCTCCCAACTATGGTATCAGTTAGATGTCTCCACCAGAATTTTTGATTTCTTTAGTGAAATCAAAATCTCTGACTGAGAACTGATAGAGCAGGTGTGAAGAGGGGAAATGTGACTTCCATCAATCCAAATGTCATCAAATGTCCCGAAGAGTAGAGGGAGAATTTACCATATTTGTTTATGAATAGGCACCAAAAAAGGTAAGAGACATAGCACACTTCTGTTTGTTTGTTTTGTTTTGTTTTTGTTTTATTCAAATTAAAATTCAAGCTTTTCTTTTTAATCTTTTGGATCCTAGTACATTTCTTTTTTTTTTTTTTTTATTTATGGCTGTGCTGGGTCTTCGTTTCTGTGCGAGGGCTTTCTCTACTTGCGGCGAGTGGGGGCCACTCTTCATCGCAGTGCGCGGGCCTCTCACTATCGTGGCCTCTCTTGTTGCGGAGCACAGGCTCCAGACGCGCAGGCTCAGTAGTTGTGGCTCACGGGCCTAGTTGCTCCGCGGCATGTGGGATCTTCCCAGACCAGGGCTCGAACCCGTGTCCCCTGCATTGGCAGGCAGATTCTCAACCACTGCGCCACCAGGGAAGCCTGCTAGTACATTTCTTAATGAAACTCAAATCCTTTGACCCAAAGCAGTTTTCTCAAGGAAATTGGTCCTGGGCAACGCTTGATATACCAGAGTGTGCTTGCTCAGCGACAGAGATAAGAACAATTAGTCAATAAAGGTAGCAGTTCTGGTATCTGGCTGCCTGGGTGCAAATCCCAGCTTGATTACTTTTTAGCTATAGCTTTTCTGTCCCTTGGGTTTCCCTCAGGGAAATACAGATGCTGATAGTACCTCTCTCAGAGGGTTGCCTGGAGCTGTTACCATCCAGTATGGCAGCCACGACCACATGGGGCCACTGAGCACTTGAAATGTGTTAGTCCAAATTGAGATGTGCCGTCAGTGTAAAGTACACCCCAGATTGCAAGGATTTAGTACAAGAATGCAAAATATCTCATTAATAATTTTAAACCGATTACATACTGAAATGATAATATTTGGGATATATTGGGTTAAACAAAATATATCTTTAGCCTTAGTTTCTCCCATTTCATTTTACTTTTTTAATGTGGCTATCAGAAAAGTTTAAATTACATATGTGGCTTGAATTATGTTTCTATTGGGAAACGCTAGTCTAGACTAGAGGATTAAATGAGTTCATACCTGTAAAGCACTTTTCACACAGTCATTGATACAGAATGAGTAATCAATAAATATAGGATTTTTTAAAAATCTAACTTTCTCATGAACAGAATCCCACCTTCATTGCCAGCTCATGTGATATCCAGGCTGTGGCATAAAAGCAGAGGTCATCCTTTTAGAATGGGGGAGGGGAGGGGAATTGAATACATAAATTAGGTATAGAATAAGAAAGTCTGTACGTCCTAGGTGGGGGGAATTATGTGGAAGGGCTCACCACAGTTCTCGCATCATAAAACTACCAGACCCCCAAAAGTAAAGCACATTTGCCTCCCAGCACCTTCTAAGATACTGTTCTGCTGAAAGATGGAGCCTCTTAAGCCACAAGCCTTCCTTCTGCCCTCCTGCGGCCGGTGTCTGTTTGGAAATGGCCTCAGAGGGGCAGTGGAGTATGCCGGGGCTGCCTGTGCACCTGCAGCAGGAGGAGATGACCAGCCCCTGTAGCCTCCTGAGCACAGCTGCAGGCATTGTTGGAGGGGAGCCGAGAGGGCAGAAGTCGCTGGATCGGGCTTCTCAGAGGAAGTGGGACTTGAGGAATCCCTGTTCCCTGTGGGTTTGCCCTGTGGACCCTGCAGACACTGCAGGGCCCCCATTCTCCCCCGTGAGTAGCAGCAGTGCTCACTGCCTTGGGCCTTGATGGGCCCTTAGGCAGTGTCCAGCCCGGGTTTAGGGGCTCATCCTTTTGGGCACACACTGGCGTGTGTCGCGAGATGGCACATCTCCCAGGAAATCAGCTGTGTTGGGCTGGGATCATTCCTCACTCTGCCTCTACTAGGTCCAACCTTATAACCCATGACTCTTGTCTAGACACAAGCATTGATTCTGTGTTGGGGTGAGATTTTATGATCCCAGGGGATCTTCACTTCCCATAAAGTACCCCAGTTTCTGCCTACCCCCTTTACAACACAGAGTGCATTTCAGAGGCACCCAGGTCAGCAGATTTGAAGGGCATGTGGAAGGTCCACCTACTCACCAAAACCCTATTGCCCTTACTTCCAACATTGCACAATATGTAAAATTCAACTATTAAAATTCATATCTAGGAATTCCCTGCTAAAACATAAAAGTTCCCTCTTCATAGAAAAGTCACAAATTTACTCCTTCATGTGTTAAATTTCTTAATACAATAAATTAATAAGGAATGGATTTATCAGCTCGCTTTCCTATGCAATTAGGTCAGAAAGAAAAGGCAGTTTTGATAAGGTGTGATGATTTGAATAGGAATTTATATTTATTCATTCAATTAATATTTGCTGAGTACCTACTGAGAACAAGGCTCAGGGGTTCAGAAGTGGCAGGAAGGAAAGAAGAAAACTAATGTGAAGGAAGCCATGCTGTGTGCTAGGGATTTCCACGTTATCTCATTTAATCATCACATATACATCTGCAAGGAAGGTTATTTCCATGATCAGAAGAGGAAATCCAGGCTCCAAAAGTACCCCCAAATCTGTAGAGCTTGGAAGTGGTGAAGTCAGGATTCAGACCCTTATGTTCTGATTCCAAGATACCCAACATCATCTCTCCAGGGAACCAATGGTGCCAATAGGTACCCGGAGGAAGGGTTGCTGAGAGGCAAGAAGACCTATACAATGGAAGATGAGGGAGCCAAGGCCCTCCTCCATCCACTTCACTTTTAATAGCCCTTTGACCTGTGATCAAGCAGTAGAGCTTATTTTAAAACCATCCTGAGGATGGGTCTACTTTGAGCTATCCTACCCTGTTACTACTGTCCAACCGGTTTTTAATAAGCGCCCAACATGTGCCAGGCACCGTGCTAGGCCCGGGGCCCAGCCGAGACCCCCATCACCGACAGCACCGGCTCCGCGTGAGCGATGTGAGCAGAGAGGGGACATCCGCTCCCACGGAGCCTGGCCTGCTTCAAGGGGAGGCCGCGGGGCCCCAGGCGCCGGCTCCAGCGCCGCTGCAGCGGGGCCGGGAAGCCTAGGCGGCCGAGTCAGCGCACGGTCCCCGCTCAGGGACCCTGGTCACCCGAAACGCCCTCGCGAGCTCACGTGTGCCGCCCACCCCACCCCGGGCCGCGTGCGGCCGCCGCCTGGGCTTGAGGACACCCCGGCTCCGCGGCCGCCGGCGCTGGGAAGGGCGGGGAGCGGGGCCGCAGAGCGTGGTGGCGGCCGGATCGCGAAGGGACTGCCAGCCCGGAGTCACTTGCCTGCTCCCGGGAGGGGCGCCGGTCCCCGTCCCCGCAACTGGGGACGCCCGGTGGGGCTCGGTTCTAAACCGGATCATCAGGCTGCCGACAGTCTTGTCACGGGACGCGCTGCAGCGGGGGCCACGAGCAGGGGGACCACCCTGGACGGATTCCCCTCCAGGCCACCCTCGCCCACAGCAGCTAGAGTCTCCTGCGGAGAAAGGGCTGAACTCGAGTTCAAGTGCAGAACGGAAACCCGCGCCTGGGAGGAGCGGGCGAGGCCTCTGGTCTGCAGGGGGTGGCAGCCCGCCTCGGGTCAGGGGGTCGGCGGTGGGTGGAGCCGCAGGGCATTTTGCTCTCCATCCTCCGCAGCTCTGCTTTGGACGTTGGCAATTTTTCCCTCCTGAGGGCTGGATGGGTGCCAATGTGAAAAATTCTATTCTACATAGCAAAATCCTTCCGCCCACCAATCAGTTCTTGACTGTATAAATTTTTGGCTTTATAACATTATCAATTTGCAGTCGGTTGAGATTTTTCCTTTTTCTTTAGCACCTGCTTTTCTATTACAAAACTGCCCAAACACACTGTTGTACTTGAAAATTGGAATAGCTTGAGGAATGCCATGGGGGTTGATATTCTTCCAGGAACATGAAATGACTCTTTTTTCTGGACCATGACTTTGGCACAGCTGATCCTGATATGGGAGGGAGAGCTACCACATTTTTCTTTGTGTATGCTTCTAGCAGCTGTTTGGGAGGATCTTGACCCAATAGTGTTCCCCACGCACTTTCTTGTGAAATGGTCTTGGCTATGTAGCAGCTTTTGACTCCCTAAATCCCCCGAGGCTGCTGCCCTCATTCTGTCCTTGTTTAGAACATTGAGAGGTTTCCTAGGGCACATGCTGGGTGAGAGCAGTGTGAAAAGTCAGGAAAAAAAAAATTTAGCTGCTTTTAGAACAAGGCTGGGCATCAGCACCTGTCCAGCTATACCTATGTGATGTTTCAAGAACTCAGCTTCTTTTTCCATCAGCAATAAGGAGCTAAAAGATTAACTCAGATCTTCTGATGGCCTGAATCTTTGGGTCAAAGGGAACGATCTCCAAATCTGAGACTACGTGTTAGTTTTGGATGGATTTGTTGGCCTGAGATGATAGTCTGCCACCTGTGAGGGGACCCTGTTTTTACAATGCATGGCCAAGCTCTCTGCAAATGGAAATGCCTGCACTGGGTGTTGGGGATGTTTGCTACCTCCTGCTATTTTTGTGATTTTGGTCCTCCCATTATGGTAGGATCCCTGGCCAGCATTATGGCTTGTCATGTCAGCCCCAATGGCTACCTTGTCATACTTTGAGGTACTACTGCCTCTGCAGCACAAGTTTTATTTCCTTCAATAAAAGGAGATGAAAATTAAAAAACAAAACAAAACATGTAGAGATAATTTCCAAAAAAAAGAAATACAGGTGGCCAATAGAGCCTGAAGAAAAAAAAAGTCAACCTCACTAGTAGCAAAAGAAACGTTGGTTAAAATAGAATACCTCTTTTCCCCCCTGCTTATCAGATGGAGAAAGGTCTGAAAGCATGGTCATAGCTAGAATTTTGAGGTTGTGGGGAAATCTACATACTTCAGCCTGACCTGTACCCTAGCACAGTCCTTCTGGAGGCAGTTAATATAGTTTTGCAGAAGCGTTCACTTTTTACCAGCCCTTTGACCCAGCAATTTTGCCTTTAGGAATTTATCCCAAGACTGTGGAAAATTTTAGCTACAAGGATATTCATTTCAACTATGTGAATAGCAGTAAAAAATTTACTGGTAAGATTATTCAATCTTATGGTGCATACATAAGATTGAATACTATGTAATAAAAATCTTGTAAAAGTCAATGAGGCATGATGTTTGCAATACACTGGTAAATGTGAAAAGCAGTTTACAAAGCAGTATGTAGAAAATTATTCTAAGTTTTAAGAGGAAATATATATGTACAGAAAAAAGGCTGGAAGGGGTGTACACCAGAGTGTTGACAATCATTCTCTCCAATAGGGGTATTGCAAATTCTTTTCTACTTTTTACTTGTTTGTGTTCTCCAGATTTGTATCACCAGGTTGTATAACTTTTGCAATAAGAAAGAAAAAACCATAAAAGTTATTTTTAAAAAGAAAAGAGAAGCATCTGGGTCTAATATTTTACAATTCCCCAGAGTAGAGAGCAGTAGAAGCCCCACAAAGGAAGCAAAAATTCAGGAGCACTTTTGTAGGAAAGATTTAAGAGTTGAACACTAGCAATTCCCACAGACTGGAGAGTCCAAGAAGATGGGTGGAGCAGTTTATAGATATGCAAATCTAGAGATTACGATTTATTCTTAAAAAATTACAGAACCACATACTTTTTCCATTTCTTTTTGAGATGTGAATAGACAATCTGCAGGCCTCTGTAAGCTCTCGCGTGAGGGGGAGCTTGGGAGATGGTAAGAAAATGCTGCACTGGGGCTGTTAGAGCACAGAGGTGAAGGTGAAGGACACAGGTCAGCCTGCTGCCCTTGTTCAGAGCCTGCCTTGCCACTTTACCAACAGTGCAACCTGAGGCAACTTGCTGAAACTCTCTGTGCCTTGATAATAATGGTGTTTGCCCCATTAAGTGAATTAATACAGCAGAATGTTGAGAATCATGTGTTTAAACATTAAATCATGTGTACATTTAAAAATGTACCCAAGATTTGTTTTAATCAGGTGTGGAAAGACACAGACACAGAAATGACTGTCATGGAGGAAGAAGATTATAGTCACAGATCCCTAGAAACAAGGAGGTCTGGCACATCATGCAGGGCCACATGAAGAAGCACCAGGGTTGGTCAGAGGCAGGAGTGAGGGGAAAATGTGGGCAAGAGCATCTACTATGACTGTCACAGTAAGCAGGCTAATCAGGTTAAGGATTGGTTAGTTGAATAATTTCACCCCTCTCTGGGGCATAGGGACCATCTCTACTTATCTGGTACCTGGTCTTAGAGTGATTAGGGCCGGGGGTTAGTGGCCCAGAGTGTGAGATCTTGAGAATGGAAGTAGTTGGGAATGTATAGCTCTGGACTGATTGGTTTGCACATGCAGAGTACACTTGTGGGTGAGTCCTTTATCATCTCTAAGAATTAACCAGAAGGTGGGTAGCATAGTTTCTGAGTAGTCTTTCTCCAGAGTCAGCATAGACCCCAGATATCAAAACAGCAGAAATACAGAAAATAAAAAGGCATGATTCATACACAGTGCCTGCACAGAGGAGGCACTTTATAATGTTAGCTTCATATTGGTTGTAGCTCTGTCACTCTGTGGGACCTTTGGCAAGTCATGGACTTTCTGTCTTAAATTTCTGCCAGATGAGGATATAGACACTGGCTACAAGAGGAAAAACTTTCCTGAGTTCAAAGTCAGGCCACCTGGCTCAGGTGGTTCAATCCATGAATATTCACTGATTTCCCGTAGGCAAACCACAGCTAGAACATGAATGCCCTGTCAGTTCCTATTAGAAAAACAGCAAGAGCATGTCTGCTTTACCCACATGAGGCCTAATGTGTAGCAGCAGCTCAGTGAATGTTTGTTGAATGAGTAAATCAATTTGATTCTGTGACCTCAATGGAAATTAATAGAAATAGACTTTTTTTCCTTTTACATCATTTCCAAATATTGGGGGATTTTCTGGTTATTCTTTTATGATTGGTGTATAGCTTAGTTCTACTGTAGTCAGGGAACACATTGTGTGTGATTTCATTAGATGTGGTGAGACTTGCTTTATGACCCAGCTTAGGGTCCATTTGGGTAAATCTTGCATGTGGACTTGAAGCAAGTCTGTCTTCTGAGTCCAGTTGATAGAAACTTGTCAATTAGGTCGTATTTGTTTATCATATTGTTCACTTCTTTAGTACAAGGATTTTTTGTCTGCTTCTCCTGATGAACAGTGTGTAATATCTCCCACTCTGATTACAGATTTGTCATTTTTTTCCTATTAGTTCTGTCAATATTTATTTCATACATGTGGAGTCTGCATATACAAACTGAGAAGAGTTAGTTAATATCTTCCTGATGGACTGACTCTTTCATCATCATAAGTTTTTGTCTTCAGTAACATTTTTTGTCTTAAAGTTGACTTTATCTTACTTTGTACCAACTTTTTTTGGATGAATGTGTGTGTGGTAAATCTTTTTCCATCCTTTTACTTTAAACCTCTTGGTCTTCCATAGGAAATAGAAAATATTGTTTTGTTAAATCCATTATGACAATCTTTGTCTTTTCATTGCAGTATTTTTTGTCATCTAATGAAATTACTGATATATTTGGTTTTAAATCCACCATCTTACTATTTTTTCTGTTTGTGACGGCTCTTCTATGTTACTTTTTCTCTGCTTTATTGCTCTAACTTTGGATTAATCAGGGTTTTTAAAAAAAATACTTCCATCATTTCTCCCCTTTATTGCCATGTTCATTCTACTTTTTTTCTCTTCTTATGCTGATTACATAACAACTACAGTATGCCTCTAGCTAAGACTATTACGATTTGCTGAAGTCTAATAGAAAAGGGTACTTTCATCACTTCCCAGATAGTGCAAAAACCTTGGAACACTTCCATTTAATCCCCTTCTACCTTTTGTGCTGTTTTCACCATGGTATTTTAATTTATTTATTTATTTACGGCTGTGTTGGGTCTTCATTTCTGTGCGAGGGCTTTCTCTAGTTGTGGTGAGCGGGGGCCACTCTTCATCGCGGTGCGCGGGCCTCTCACTATCGCGGCCTCTCTTGTTGCGGAGCACAGGCTCCAGACGCGCAGGCTCAGTAGTTGTGGCTCACGGGCCTAGTTGTTCCGCGGCATGTGGGATCTTCCCAGACCAGGGCTCGAACCCGTGTCCCCTGCATTGGCAGGCAGATTCTCAACCACTGTGCCACCAGGGAAGCCCTCACCATGGTATTTTAATGACACATGTATTTTAAACCCCATAAGACATTATTATTTTACACAGTTGATCTTCATTCAGATTTACCTGCATAGCTCCCGCTTCCATTTCCTTCATTCCACATCTAGGATGATTTGTCCTGTGGTCTGAAGAACTCCCTTTAGTATTTTCATCTTGGAGAACTCTGATGACAAAGTCTATCCACTTTTTTTTTTTTACATAAATTTATGTATTTATTTATTTATTTTTGGCTGCGTTGGGTCTTCGTTGCTGCGCACGAGCTTTCCCTAGTTGTGGCGAGCAGGGGCTACTCTTCGTTGCGGTGTGAGGGCTTCTCATTGCGGTGGCTTCTCTTGTTGTGGAGCACGGGCTCTAGGCGCGTGGGCTCAGTAGTTGTGGCACGTGGGCTCAGCAGTTGTGACTTGTGGGCTCTAGAGCGCAGGCTCAGTAGTTGTGGTGCACGGGCTTAGTTGCTCCGCGGCATGTGGGATCTTCCCTGACCGGGGCTCAAACCTCTGTCCCCTGCATTGGCAGGCAGATTCTTAACCACTGCACCACCAGGGAAGTCCTCTCTCCACTTTTGCGAAAACCTTTATTCTCTCCAGGGGGTACAGAATTCTAGGCTGACTTTTTTTTTCAACCCTTTGAAACTGTCATGTGATTATCTTCTTTGTTTCCTTGTTTTTTGTTGAGAGGCCAACTGTTAGCCTTATTGCTGCTCCTTTGAAGGTAATGCTCCTTTTATACTCTGGCTGCTTGTAAGCTTTCCTCTTTGTCTTGGATTTTCCATGGTCTGATTTTGATGTGCCCTGGTATGGTTTTTTTTGTAAACTGTACTTCTTGGGCTTGATATCTTTCATCAGTTTCATATAATTCTTGGCCATTATCTTTTCAAATATTTCTTCCAGACGTTCCCTCTCTCCTCTTTTGGAATTTCAATTATACAGATGTTAGATCTTTCTAACGCGTAGAACGTAACTCTGTCCTAACTTCTAGAGTTTAGCCCTTCAGGGACCCCTATCTGAAAGCCTGGGGCTATTTAACAGGACCCTTCCTCCTTCGCAGGCTCTGAAATCAAATTTTTGTGTCCTCAATCCTGGGAGGATGCCTGAAGTTTTGCTTAGCTTCCCAGCCTGTTGGCAACTGCCTTGGAATTGGCAAGTGGCTTAAGGGGAAAAGGAGACACAAGTGTCAGGCTCACCTCGCTGTACTTCCCATCTCTCTGGATTCTTGCGTCCTTGCTGCCTCGATAGCTCTCCAGTGTCTTCAAGTACATGCTTTTGGTGTTTTACCTACCTTTTCCAGTTGTCCTTGGTGGGAAGGTTTATCTGTTACAAGCTAGCCTGCCGTAGCCAAAAACACATGGTACTGTGTGGAAATGACAAGAGATGGCTTCTGCCCCTGGGACTGAGGGTCCATTAAAGCCTGATATGACACTGGTGTAAAGCACAAGCAGGATGCTATTTTAAAGAGAATCAGAGAAGACATTGATTCTGATTAGGAGCATCTGGGAAGCTTTCCTTGAAGAAAAGGAAGGATTGTGACATACACTTTTTGGAGGGAAGGGGAGGCGTGGGGATGGAACACATTGATCGAGGTGGGAAAACTTAAGCCAGTCTAGGCTGATACGGTTGGATGGGTGACACGTGAAGGGCTGGAGTGAGGGCAAGGAGAGAAGTGTTGGAACTGAAGCCAGGAACGTAGGTGTGTTCCACCTTATAAAGGCATCTGTGTCCCAGGTGGAATTTGGACATTTTTAATATGTGATAGTGGATCAATGATGTTTTGGTAGCTTGGGGTTGACTACTTCTGGCTCTGCCTGTATGAACTGTGCAACCCCGGGAAGTCGAGCAGAAAAGTCCTCTCTCTCTGCTTCTTGATTTTCTCCCTCGTAGAGTAAGAATCCTCATCCCTGGCTACTCCACCCATGTCTCAAGGTTCTAGTGAGGCATAGATGAGCTCGTGGACACCAATGTGCTGGGACAGGAATGAAACGTGGCCAGGGCGGAGGAGGCGATGAGGGGTCCCTTCAGAGCCACGTACTAGCCTGTCAGGCTGTGGTCTGAAGAGGGCCGTTGCAGGAACCCCACAACTTCCTGGCCTTGTTTTTGAGTCACAGGATGAGGATGGCTGGATCTCCAGTGAACCAGAGGGCTTTCCGAAGTCCTCGGTCCTGACTGCCCCCGAAAGCTGTGGCATCTCTGCCCCAAAACCCAGGATGGGACCAGGCACTGCCTGGCCATCCCGACAGATGTGGAACTGCCTCTGTCCAAGTTAGATCATCCCTCCCAGGTGTTCTGGGCACTTACCTGGTCCTTCCTTGTTGGTGTTGTGCCATGAACTGAGGCATACAATTGGCCTAACCCTCTGTACCTGGTTAATAGAGAATGTATGATGCGCTGCTGTAGCTTTCACCTCCTGGTCCCGGTTTCCTTTGGGGGCCCCATCTTCCAAGTCTACTTCCTCTTCCATGAAATACACCTGCAGTCCTTTAAGACAGTCTTCCTAGCTCTCTAAATTATGGAAGGATCGAGGTACATGAACTAAGTCTTTATTTCCCGCTCTAGGACCTCATCCTGGAATTCTTAGAGGTAGGCTCCACCTGGCTACGGTGACCACAATCTTGAAAATATAAAAATTAAAAAAATTTATTTAGCAAATGCTCCTGTAGGGCTTATGATGTACCATTCATTTAATCCTCATAACAATTCTGTGAGCTAGATATAATTATCATACCCATTTTATAGATACGAAACATCAAACAGCAGAGAGAAGTTAAGTATTTTGCCCAAGGTCACACAGCTAGTCAGTATGAGAATGAGAATGCAAACCCAGACTGTCTGGCTCCAGAGCCTGTGACCCCCTCCCCCTCACTCTGCTGTCCTGCTCTCCCTTGCCTGATATGGGCCACTCAGCCCCTCTCCTGTTTGGTACAAAGAGCTTTATGCCTCCCCTCTGTGCACAGAGCGGGCGGGACTCAGCCCCCAGCAGCCCTCAGGGACGTAAACTATATAAAGGGATGGAATTGTCGCCTGGGCATCCTTGGCTTCCCCAAGTGCTAGAGCAGTGCCTGAGGACTGCTCTCTGGGGCTACTCCACAGTTCAGCTAAGGACAGGCCCTGCGTAAGAGCTGTTTAAGGGGCTTTACCTCTGACCTCCTCGTTCAGTGGTCTCAGCCGTCTTGAGGTCCAGAGTATAAAACATAATGAGATCTGGGGTGTGGGTGGGCAGCATGTCGGGGTGTCTGGAGGCCTGGAGCCTGAAAGCAGAGCTATAGGAAGGTTCAGGTATGCGCGCAGCCCGTGAGCAAGTAAAGGTGGAGACTCAAAGCCTCGTAGTGTTATTCTCAGCACCCAGAAGATGCTGTTTCCATCCAGGTCAACTAACGTCCAGAGGTAGGAAGGCCACCTTACCTGGGAGTACCCGAGCCCTCCTCAACATACACTGTCACATCTGCATTTCTCCAGCCACTTGGTACCTGGAACCAAATCACCTTTTCATTCCATAAACATGTCTTCCAACCTATCGTGCTTACTCTGGAGAAGCCAAAGAAGGATGAGAAACAAGTCCTGCCCCTAAGCAGTTTGTAACCTCTTTGGGGATATGAAGGTGTCTGGGAGAGGTGAGGAGAAGGTCTAGATAATAAGCCCGCCTTGGAAGGAAGTCCCTGGGGGCTGCTTCAGTAGCCCACTGGAGGGCAATCTCTAGGTCCATCCATGTTGCTGCAAATGGCATTATTCCGTTATTTTTTAGGGCTGAGTAATACTCCATTGTATATATGTACCACATCTTCTTTATCCATTAATGTACATAGTCTTTTTAAAAAAAACTCTGCTCAAATGGGGGCTTCCCTGGTGGTACAGTGGCTAAGACTCCGTGCTCCCAATGCAGGAGGCCCGGGTTCAATCCCTGGTCAGGGAACTAGATCCCACGTGCCGCAACTAAAGGCCCCACATACTGCAGCCTAGATCCCATGTGCCACAACTAAGACCCAGCACAGCCAAATAAATAAATAAATATTTAACAAAACAAAACAAACAAACAAAAAAACTCTACTCAAATGAAGTCTAAGTGTGCTCTGTTTCCTGCCAGGAGTCATCCTGGAAAAAAGCATTTCAAAGATCTGGGAAGGTGGTGGGCAAAGAGGTAGGACTTCCCAGACCTGTCTAGCTGAAGCATAAGATGAGAGAAGAGAAGAGGTTGGAATCCAGAATGAGCTTTCAATCCTAAGCAAAAGAGTACGAAATCACTGGCCGTTTCCCAGATGTCTGTAACCCGAACGTCTCCTCTCTTCCAGGAAACTCCTGCTGTCCCTCCTGAGCGCCAAGTGGCCCCCTCCATCAGGTCTTCCAGCCCGAGGACAGGGATGGGGAGGCACGGAGGCTCCCGCCTTTGCCGCTGTCTGTCTGTGCTCGCCCTCCTGCCCGCCCTGAGCCTGGCGCAGTACGAGAGCTGGCCCCACTACCCCGAGTACTTCCAGCAGCCCGCCCCGGAGTACCACCAGCCTCAGGTACCCTCCGACGTGGTCAAGATCCAGCTGCGCCTGGCGGGCCAGAAGAGGAAGCACAGCGAGGGCCGGGTGGAGGTGTACTACGACGGGCAGTGGGGCACCGTGTGTGACGACGACTTCTCCATCCACGCTGCCCACGTCGTCTGCCGGGAGCTGGGCTACGTGGAAGCCAAGTCCTGGACTGCCAGCTCTTCCTACGGCAAAGGGGAAGGTAAACCGCTCCGCGCTCGGGAACCTAGCACTGGGGTCACCGGGAGAGCCCGGGCACAGGCTTCTAGGGGGATAGCCTGGCAAACGGAGCTGCAGTTACTGTCAAGTGGCAATTCCTGATCATACGTCACCTGGGCAGCCTCCGTGCCTGTGCTGGAAGGTGGGAGCGGAGGGGTGCCAGGGAGGGGGGCAGTGACCACCGGTCCTGCGTTGCCCAGGACTCTCCTGGTTTTAGCACACAAAGCCTGGCAGCCTGGGAAGCTCCTCGTCCTGGGAAACCAGGCTGGTTAGTGACCCTTGGGAGCGGCTGAAGTCAGTCTGTGGTCACCTCTTGAGCCCTGTGCCCTGCCTGGGGCTGCGTCAGCCAGAGGGAGACGGTGCCTTTCTTCCGCCTCCTGGAAGGAGTGCCTTTTGCTCTTTGTCACAAAGGCTGCCCAGAGGCTAGTGTCCCCTGACTCTTCCACCCTTCTGTCCCGGTAGAGTTCACGCTTTTAATACCAACATGCTGTTCCAGGCTTGGCCAGGACAGGAACCGAGTTGCTTTGGGTTTTTCACTTTGATTGGCTTCTTCTTTCCTCCCTTTTTAAGTCAATACACTGAAAAAAAATTGGGGGGGTGGTAATTATGAGGGAGGGCAGGTGTTGGAGCCCAGAACCTTGGGCTTAGTCCTGTGTTAACCTAACTAACTATATGCTTTGTGGGAATACATTTATCCTCCTTGCCCTCAGTTTCCTAATCTGGAAATTAGGCTCTCTAAGAACTCTTGAAACTGTCATAGTCTGTGGTTTTAAATGAGAAAGTAGATAAGGGTCAAGGACATTATTTAAAAATAAAATCTGGACTTCCCTGGTGGTGCAGTGGTTGAGAATCTGCCTGCCAATGCAGGGGACATGGGTTCGATCCCTGGTCCGGGAAGATCCCATATGCCGCGGAGCAACTGAGCTCATGCGCCACAACTACTGAGCCTGCACTCTAGACCCTGCGAGCCACAACAACTGAAGCACGCATGCCACAACTGCTGAAGCCCCGGTGCCTAGAGTCCGTGCTCCGCAACAAGAGAAGCCACCGCAATGAGAAGCCCACGCACCACAATGAAGAGTAGCCCCCAGTCGCCACAACTAGAGAAAGCCTGTGCAAAGACCCAACGCAGCCATAAATAAATAAATAAATAAATAAAGAAATAAAGAAAAAAATAAAATAAAATAAAATAAAATAAAATAAAATAAAATCTCCAGCTGGAGTGCTCCTCCTTGGGTTAGTAGAGCAAAAGCAGCTCTTCCACCTGGCCAAGCAGCTGCACAGGTGTCAGTGTGGGCCTGGCTGCTGGAATCAAGCAGAGGTGCCCAAACTCTCATCCTGGATAAACGGATTAGTGCCACACCAACGGCATAGAATCCCCTGGGGTGCTATCCCATGATGTTCAGAATTAAGGTCTGCACTGGAATCTAGGACTCTGTAACTTTTGGAAGCCTCCCAAGTGGTTGTACATGTAGCCAGGTTTGGGAGTCACTGAAATAGATCATTATTATGGTCCCTTCCAACCCTTGCTTTTGGTTATTCTAGAAATTATTGGAGAAGGAAATAGCATCTCATACATGTCTCACCTCTGTGTAATTGAATACGTCTTTTTGGAATAACAGGATCAAGACACAGCAGTTAAAGTAAAATGTTCTCTGAAGCTGGCTCTGGGTTCCTTACTATGACATGAGTAAAAGCAGCACAGATGAGTTAGCATACGCTGTTTTAAAACCCATTTGCTGTCTTTGTTACAAAAACTCTGGACACTTCTCCATCCTTTCACATCTTCCTTTATTCTGCTAGCTGAGTGTTCTGGGGGTAACATCAGATTTATGTTTTCTATTCCAGGCTCTTTAAGCCTAATTACTTTACAACAAGTATTTCCCAATGACTTTGGGGTTTTTCTAGTGACGTCTTTATTTTCTTTCCACCCAAACTTAAAATTTACCTGTCATCAGGTAAGATGGATATGGTTTTTCCCCGTCCCAGGTTCACCTGCTCAGGAGCAGGCATGGGGGGGCTGGAGAGGTGAGTTAGCCTGGCTCAAACTTTGCCATCCAAGGATGATGAAGGGAGAAAAGTTCACAGGAGTAGAGGGAATTTTCAAGGGAACGATTAAAATCACGGTCCATGAAGTCCTCACTGGGTAAGTAGGAAGGCACTCCATGGAGCCGTTGAAGGACTGGGGAAAGCTGCTAGGATCGATGGATTGTGGGTTGAGATTGCAGTACTAGAATGAATGTGCTAGAAAGATGGAGTTGTAGGTGCAGATGCACAGCAGAAGTGTTGAAATGGAGATTGGGGAGGGAGTGCAATTGTTTGTAATGTCAAGGTCTAAGCTATGACCATGGGATGCTAGCTGATGTAGGGTGGAGGAGAGTCATTGGAGGGAGGAGGTATAGTAACTTAGAGTATTGGAAGGGTCCCCTCTGGGGCTATTGAGACCTTCGAGACTTAGGAAAGAATAAGTACCAAAGAGAGGAAGGGAGAAACTGATGCTAAAAATTTTAACTGTCATGTCTCTAGGACTTTAAGGATTATGCTGTCTATGTAAAGTGGTACTTGGTTTATCATGAGAGACCCTTTAAATGTAAAATGTATTTGAATCTCATCAGCATCAGTTTAGGATTTTTAGCACTGGGTACAAGGGGGGCCCTCAGTAAATGTTAATCCACTGATTCAGTTTGATTTGGAAGGCAGCTATGCTCGCCACGATACCACCGACGCTGATTCAGTTTGACTTTGAAGAATATTAAAAACAGTTGGCATAGTGACCAGTGCCCTGGGGTGTGCTCCGATGGGGTTTAGTCGGCTCTGTGGCTGAACTGGAAACACTGGAGGTGAACCTGTGAGACGCCACCCGCCCAGGAGTGCCACCGTCATCAACTCCCCTGAAGTTCAGACTGTAGTAATGAAGCTGGGGAGAACATCCATGGACCTTCTAGGTTTTCCAGCCTAGCCTTTCAATAGATCTTTTCTCCCAAAACATCTCTGAGCTCAGAGAAATCATGGACCCTTTTAGAAGGTTCTAGAGGGGACAGCTGCCCCATTTCTCACCTTCTGGATGGCCTCACGGGCACCCGAACCTCAGATGGTTGCTCTCCTTTGCCTGTCCTCAGATCTGAGGTTAGATGTGATTCCCCCTCACCCCCTCGTTCTTCAGATCAGAGTGACAAAGCCAGCAGATGACCACAGTGGGGTCCTGAAGCTCCTAAGTTGAATAATTTCCATTGCCCCAACAGCCCTGGGGAATACTGGCATTCAAATAGAATTTTATTTATGATGTTTATCCTCCAAATGGTCTGTTAACTTGTTTGTACCTCTCTTCTCCTTTCATCAGGGGAAGCATTTCTTGGACTAAATGAGTGGAAAGAGTAAAATGAAGTTTTGCTTTGGATTGGCATATTGCATCCAAAGTTTGAGCCCCATCTGTGTCCCTAGTGCAACTTTCCTAGCAGCTCTGAAACGGCATGTACTGAACTGTGTCCAGAACCACCCCGCATTCCAACAGCAGAATAAGAGCTGGTTGCTTTGGAATCAGAACCGTCTAGTTGTTAGGCATTAAGCATACAGGAAAAAAAATGTCATGAAATCGGGCCAAGTTAGTTTATCATGCCTGCATCTGGGGCTAAGTAGAAATTTACATTTCCACTATCTAAGAAAGTAACTGGTGGGAATGCCTAGAGGGTAGAATTATTGGGGGTGAATTGAAGCTTCTTAAGAAAGCAGCTCTTTGGGATAATAGTTCCCATTAGCGCTCCAGGGTGCTAATTTCAAATCTTCCTTATCAAAAAGTAAAGCAGGCCCTGGGGCATCTGTTTTGCAGCTCTCCCTGCTGCTTTTAGCTGTGTGCAGTCCTGTTTGCCATCTCCTTAGCCAGGGTGGTTTCTCTCACTGCAGATGGAAATAGGGCTCTGTTTCTTTTCACCATCTCTGTCCATTCAGCAGCTTTGCTACAGAATGTTCCAAAGAAGAGGCCCCGCTTCAAACGTGGAGGGTCTTTTCCGTTGCTAGTACTTAGCAAGACAAACATTGGTTTGTTGTTGAAACAGCAATCGATTAGGGAGCATATGTTTCAGTGGAGCTTGATGGCTTGGAAACGAGGCCAAACTGAGAAACCAGTTGGAAAACCTCAGCCCAGATGTTTTCAATAAGCCCTTTGTTCCCCTCAGTGTGTCTGAGGTGCTCTCCTTTGAGCCCTGAGCAGCCATCTGTTGCAGCAGACAGGTCTCAGCGGGGCCTCGAAGTCAGGAGACTGGCCCCGGGTCCCCTCTGACCTTGAAGAACCTCAGATTCTCCTTGGTTTTTCTCATCTTTACAATGGGAGTGTTTTTATCTGCTTTTTCCTTGCATCATGGAAACGACAGAATTCATTGTTTTTCTGACTTACTGGAAGGAGGAAGGAGAAAGGGAAGGTGAGCACATACTAGGCACATATGTTATCTCATTGAATCTCCATGGCGACCTATTTGTTGGTATCATTATTTTCACTTGAGAATGGGCTTGGTGAAGTAGTTGACCCAGTCACGTGGTGCCCAAGCCTGAGGCAGACAGAATTTGAACCTAGGTTTTCTGACTCCATTATACTATAGAGCAGGGGTCCCCAGCCCCCAGGCCATGCACCGGTACCGGTCCGTGGCCTCTTAGGAACCGGGCCACACAGCAGGAGGTGAGCGGCAGGTGCACGAGTGAAGCTTCATCTGCTGCTACCCCTGCTCCCCATCACTTGCATTACCGCCTGAACCATCCCCCCCCGGAAAAATTGTCTTCCACGAAACCAGTCCCTGGTGCCAAAAAGGTTGGGGACCGCAGTACTAGAGTCCTCCTGGAGTCCTGAGGAAAAGGAGAGCTTTGACTTTGTTTCCTTTCATTGTGTAGTAATACTAATAAAACTCACTACTTGAAAACCCTCTAGCACTTAACATTTTTTAAAAATTTTAATTGTGGTAAAATACATGTAGCATAAAATGTGCCACCCATCTTAACCATTTTTCAGTGTAGAGTTCAGTAATGTTAAGTACATTCACACTGTTGGGCAACCCATCTCCAGAACACGTTTCATCTTGCAGATCTAAAACTCTATACCCATGAAATAACCGCTCCCCAACCCCCCTCCCCCAGCCCCTGGTAAACACCATTCTACTCTCCGACTCTATGATTTTGACTACTCTCAGTACTTTATATATGTGGATTCATACAGTATTTGCCTTTTCAGGACTATTTCACTTAGCATAATGAACTCAAGTTTCATCCATGTTCTAGCATGTGTCAGAATGCCATTCCTTTTTAAGGCTGAATAATATTCCAGTGTATGTATAGACCACAATTACTCAATGGACACCTAGGTTGCTTCTACATTTTGGCTATTGTGAATGATGCTGTAATGCATATGGGTGTACTGATATCTCTTTGAGACCCTGCTTTCAATTCTTTTGGATATATACCCAGAAGTGGGAATTGCTGGGTCATATGGTAATTCTAATTTTAATTTTTTGAGGAACCACCCTACTGTGTTCTACAGGGGCTGCACCATTTTGATAGGGATAGAGTAAGATAATCCAATAGTTTAAAAATCCCACTAAGATATCATGGACAGAGAGGGAACTTTGGGAGACCCCTGTAAGTTAATGATCACTCAAGAAAGCAGGCTTGCTTAGCAATAAAACCACGCAATAGAAGCACGAGACAGGCCTCAAGACAATAAAACAATGGTAGGAAAATGACACCTGTATCCTGCCATTGAGGTCAGTAAGTTAACGATTCCTAGGACATGTTCCTCTGCACGCACTAAAAACAAAAATACAGGAGAAAGATGACATTCCAAAGTAGAAGACCCTCATTATGCTGAAACCTGAGATGATTTACCTTATTTTAGCATAGATTGCCACCTTTTTTGCTAATTTCCATAGCGCCATGACAGTCCTAGTTGGGCCACAGAGGGACAAAAAACTCCCCCTTCCACCCCGATGTGGAGGAGGAGCTGATGATGGAAGTCTGACGTCTACTTGAGAATGAGGAAGAAGGTGGTCTTCTACCCCTCCCCACTTTTCCTTTGATTATAAAAATGTAGTTCACCCAGCTCTTGGGGCAGCGCTCCCTTGCCTACCTGCTTGTATGTCTCACAAGCGTCCTGTATTATTAAATCCACCTCTTACCTATCACTTTTCAGCAAGGCTGAATTCCTTCTGTGCCAAGACATAAAGAACCTGAGCTCCACCGAGCCCTGAGACGTGGTCTGTGGTTTCAGTGTTACATTCCTGCCAACAGTGCACAAGGGTTCCAATTTCTCCACATCCTTGCCAACACTTACTATTTTCTGTTGTTGTTTCTGTTTTGATAGTAGCCATCCTAATGGGTGTGAGATCGTGTCTCATTGTGGTTAACCCTCTAGCACTTTGCACTCAGAATTCCCCACTTACTGCAAATCAGGTAAATGCACAGGAGGTGAGCAGAGTCCCACGGCCTCCCAGGCAGATTGCCCAGCTAGAAACCAGCCCTGCCTTCACCTGACGTGAGGAGGGGGCTCTGTGGGTTAGCCTAGCTGGGCCATCTCCGAATCAGTGGATGGGAGACATCAGGAAGTGGAAAGAGCGCTGAGAGGACCAGGGTTCTGGGTTCAGGAAGGTGGCCTTGCACGATGAGTTGCCTTCTCTGAGCTTGTGCCATAGTCAACATAAGTAAAATCATCACCATCATCATCATCGTTACCATTTTTTGAGTAACTATGGACCAATGATAAATTAGGCACATGTCATGTATTATCTCTAATCTGCACACGCCCCTGTCATTCGAGTGTCATTATTATCCCCCACTTTACCGATGAGAAAAGGGAGCTTTGATCAGGGTCATACAGCTAAGTGGCTGAGCCAGAATTCGTATCAAACAGCTTAGTATCCAAAGTCCCTGTTCTTCCCATTATACCACGTGCCTTCCGGGCTTAAATCTGATTTCTACTCTAATCATGTTCAATCTGCCACATCCCTAAATCACATCCCTCTGGCAAGGGAATCCAGATGGTCTAGAAATGTATGCAATATCTCAACACACTGACCAATTGATGACCACACACAGCTGCCAAAATTAGGGAAAAACTCTCTTTCCATGTACGCCCTTGGTGCCCCCAAAGACTCAAACCTACTCTGACGTGGAGCTTGGCTTCTCTCTTCTCTGCTTCCTTAGGGCCCATCTGGTTGGACAACGTCTACTGCACCGGCAATGAGGGGACCCTCGCAGCCTGCTCCTCCAATGGCTGGGGTGTCACTGACTGCAAGCACACGGAAGATGTGGGTGTGGTGTGCAGTGACAAAAGAATTCCTGGGTTCAAGTTTGACAATTCGCTGATCAACAGCATAGAGGCAAGTCATGTGCTCTTTTTTTTTTAATTGAAGTGTAGTTGGTTTATAGCGTTGTGTTAATTCCTGCTGTACAGCAAAGTGATTCAGTTATACATATATACATTCTTTTGTATATTCTTTTCCATATGGTTTATCACAGGATATTGAATATAGTTCCCTGTGCTATACAGTAGGACCTTGTTGCTTATCCATCCCATATGTAACAGTCTGCATCTGCTAATCCCAAACTCCCACTCCATCCCTCCCTCACCCTCCCTCTCCCTTGGCAACCACAAGTCTGTGAGTCTGTTTCTGTTTCGTAGGTAGGTTCATTTGTGTCATATTTTAGATTCCACATATAAGTGATATCATGTGGTACTTATCTTTCTCTTTCTGACAAGTTCATGTGCTCTTGATGACTCCTTCATGTGAATGTTTTCCTTCTTCCATGTGTCTCACTTCTCACCTATGATTCCGAGAAGTGTGTGTGATCACTTTTGTGGCAGGTGGGGGGACCCAAACCAATTTCACTTGGTGCCAGGGCAGTTGAGGAAGGATTTCTGGAGAAGAGGCTGCTATCAGTGGGGAAAGGGCATTCCAGACACAGAGAACGACTTGGACAAAGACACAAAGGCACGGAGGTGTGAACTGGGGATGAGCAGGTCGGTACCACTCAAGACTGTAAATTATGAATGTGGAAATAGTATGAAATGAAGCTAGAAAGGCCTGTGCTATGTACAGGAGCTTGCCCTTTGGACTAGGAAGGTGTATCAGCTAGCAGCGGCAGTGTAACAAATTATCCCACCCCCCTCATATTTTGCAACAAACATGGATTATCTTGAATAGCTTCTGAGGGTCAGGAATCCAGGAGTGGTCAGCCAGTTCACTCTGCTCAGAACATCTTATGAGGCTGCAGTTATGCTGTCAACTGGAGCTGGGGACTCCTCTCCCAAGTTGACTCCTGTGGTTGTCGGCAGGTTTTTGCTTCCTTCTGGCTGTCAGCTGGAGGCCTCTGGTCCTCTCCACACAACCTCCCAATAGGCTGCTTGAGTGTCCTTAAGACATGACAGTTGTCTTTCTCTAGAGTGAGTGACTCAAAAGAGAAAGAGAGAGGGAGCAAAACATGGAAGCTGCATCTTTCATAACCTCATCTCGGAAGTGATGGGCCATCATTTCTGCTGTATTCTATTGGTCACTCAGACAAACAGTATCCATTGTGGGAGGAGATTACCCAGAGGTGTGACTACAGAAGGTAGTGGTCATTTGGGGTCATCCTGGGGACTGGCTGCCATAGGACAGTTGTCCCAGATCTAGCTGGGGATCAGAATCACTTTTATTTTTTTAAAATTTATTAATTAATTAATTAATTATTTATTTATTATTTATTTATTAATTTTTATTTATTTATTTATTCATTCATTTATGGCCGTGTTGGGTCTTCGTTGCTGTATGCGGGCTTTTCTCTAGTTGCAGTGAGTAGGGGCTACTCTTTGTTGCGGTGAGCAGACTTCTCATTGCAGCGGCTTCACTTGTTGCAGAGCACGGGCTCTAGGCGCGCAGGCTTCAGTACTTGTGGCTCGTGGGCTCTAGGGCGCAGGCTCAGTACTTGTGGCACACGGGCTTAGTTGCTCCACAGCATGTGGGATCTTTCTGGACCAGGGAACAAACCTGTGTCCCCTGCATTTGCAGGCAGATTCTTAACCACTACGCCACCAGAGAAGTCTCCAGAATCACTTTTAAAATGCACTGGCACCTCGTCCCAGACCTCCTGAATGAGAGTCTCCCACTCTGGGACCAGGTTATTTTTTTTAAGCTCTCTCAGATGATTCTGATGTTGCCAGCCTGACCCAAGTCAGCATTTGGGAATGGCAAAAGGACTTGTGACCCTCGTACATTTATGGCTAAATTTCAGATTGATCTTTTCAACAAGTTCTCCAGCCAGAGAACAAAATGAACAAACATATAATGCACTCCTCTTGTGTGCAACATATGTGGGGCTTAGGACAGGGAGATGAGGCAGCCAAGACTCCCTCCTCAAGGGGACTCCAAGCCCCAAGGGGATGTTGGATCTGCCATGAATCCAGGCCAAGGAGCCTTCACTGTCCTTTAGCCTCCAGCTGACCTCAGGACTAATGCTGAGGAGAGGTGACTCTTGAAATTGCCCTATTTGGGCTCCAGAGGAAGTTCTCCCCAGACTGTGGTCTTTACATTTTCCTCCCATGACTCACTCTGTCCCAGTCTTTCTCATATGCTCCAAGAGCACACTGAGTATGCTGGGAACTGATCCAAGCCTGCATGATAGTGTGGAAAAGGATTCCCAGCCTTCTCTCAGCTGGCAGCATGAGACCACCTCTAGCTGACACTCTTCAAATGCTGCTACTTTATTTGGGATAACTACAAGAGATGGTTACAGAGTTGATGTACTTTATTTAGTCTTCCAGTTCCTGATGACAACTTTGCTTTACCATGAAGCTTATAATTTGGAGGGTAGCCTTATCCAGTCCAGTTTCACACTTTCCATCGCCACTCTTTATAACCTCATATGAAATAATTAGCACCCACTCATAGGTATCTCATCTTTCTAATGTTGGAAGCTCCAAAGGGCAGGGCTTACATCTAATTCACCATCGTATCCAATAAAAATAATGCTGGGTATCTAATGGGAACAATATCTCCAATTCCCAAATTTTCTTCTTCCCAGAAATGAAAACCAAAGATCATTCTCCACTTGGGTGAAGAACATCCTAGGATAAAATATCAAACTAAACAGTGATGAGAAATGCGTAGAAGCAAATCATTCCTTCATAGTATTGCCCTGCCTAATGAACATATGTGTGACATCTTTGAGTTTTTTTTTTGGCGGGGGGGTCCACAGAAATTTTTTAGTAGTAATTGGATCTAACAGTATTATAATTCTACTGAACAAGTTAAATCAGGGATCTCTAAATTTTGGAATCCCAGTATTAATCAACTACAAATAAATATTAGCCCATATCTATCACCAATGACTGAGATGTTTCTTTCTAATGAATTGACCATTACATTTCCAAAGTTCTGAAACGGCCAACAGACCATAGAAAGAGACTTCTTTAGGCTCCTGCTTGAAACCAACAGCTTCAGCAAACTGCTGGCCTTGATTCAGGGCCAAATGTGTGACATTGTTAATGGGCTTTTGCTCATCCTACAACCTCAGGATAATCCACATGGATTGTCAAGCAAAGATCCAGGCTTCTGGGCATCAGAAAGTCACTGATAGCTTGCATCAAAGGAAGGTGGGCCAAAATGTTTGTGGGTTTTGGATTGGGAAAATGAGAAGGCTCATCTGTCACTAGAAAAAAAAATAATGGTTCTGGCAAAGGACTCTGTGAAGGGCACTTCAACAGAGAAATATTTATGGAATAGCTCTATGGGCCAGTTCTACTGCTTAGCATTTAAAGGGGAAATAAGATGGGTCATAGAGAAAGCAGAACCTTAATTGGGTGGAATAGGCTGAAAAATGACTGGAAAAAAATATGTTGGCAAGAACTTTCTTATTCTGGAAGGGCTGAGATTCTGTGATAGGAAAGCTTAGTATCTACCTTTATTCTGGACATTTGTTGGAGGCCTGCTGTACACACATCATGGTCTGGGACACCACTGGGGAAAGTGAACATGACCCTTGTCCTCTAACCCTTATAACCCAAGGAGACAAGATGCATGCCTCGGGGAAAGTTGGAAGATCATTCCAAGGCAAGGAGCCTAGGTCCTAAATGAGATTACAGTAGCCCAGAGAGGGCTAGCTGAGGGGAGTCTGGTTTAAAGGGCTGGATAACTTCCGCAGCCTCTAAGCTTTGTATTTTCCTAGAAGGCCTCCCTCTTGCTGTCATACGAATCAGACTGGTTACCATGGACCAGACTAGAAGCTTTCCTGTCTAGCCAGGGATGCTGTGGAAATTTTTCAGTTGATGAGTAGTGCCCTGTAATCTCTGCCCTTTGGTATCTGCTAAAAGTAGGTCATCAACAGGCCTAGATCTCAGGGTGTCTGACGAGAACCTCGGAGAGTTACCAGAAGATTCTTCCATCCAGGACTTTGTGGCTCAAGCTCATGCGTACGGGCAGGGTTGGCCCGATGCGTAGGGAGCCACCCAGACCACCTACCAGGAATATTTGTGGGATGTGAAAAGTTTCTCCGAAATACCTCATGTAATAGCTGTGTCAGTAGCTTAAGTCATGGAATCACTCGTCTTGGCTAGAGAAATGTCCCCTGTTAGATGTGTGTGGACCACAGGAAGACATGTAGGTTTGGTGGACATGCAGCTAGGGGGGGAGTCGTGACTCACGATACCCAGAACTGCTGATTAATTCGCGTGAACACAGTGGATGGTCTCTACTGGTGTAGCCCAGGGCTCCGCTCTGCCTTTCCGCCATGTATCAGAAATTTGCATGGAGATTAAAATGTATACTGATAATATTTATAGGAGACACAAAACTAGGAGGAATTGCTGGGATAAAACATCATGGAGTGAGATTCAGAAAAACCTCAGGAGGTTGAAATAATAGACCCAAACTGGTACATGTTAGGGATGAATATAAGGTCCTATATCAAGGTTCATGGGGGGGCGGGGGGCGGGAGCGGGGAATAGCTAAAGAGTAAAAGCCAGGGAAAGTGACTGAAAACACTGATTATATTTAAAAGACCCCTGAAGGGAACTGGTTGCCTAAAAGCTCAGTATAAGCCAAAGGTATGGTATGGCTGCTAGAAAAGTGAATGTAAACTGATATACTGGGGGAAGACTTATTTCCCTAAACTCCTTGCTTTTTGGACCAAGAACTAAGTGCAGTTCTGGGGTCATCTCTTAACTGTGTCTCCCAGAGGAGGGACAAGCCGAGTGGAGACAGGTCTGGAAGCCACATCATATGAAGAAATGAAGATACTGTGTCAAGAAAACAGATAGGGGGGTGGGGGGAGACATGTCCGTTCTCTTCAACTATTGAAGTGCTACCATGGAGAAGAGTGTGATTAATGCTAACTTCCAGAACTAAGATGGATGGGGAGGGATTGGGAGGTAGATTTCAGCTCCGTGTGAAAACTCTTTAAGGCTGAGTGATGGGGCTACACATTTCAACACAGTCTGAAGACTCTATAACACAGGGGATGGGGCTTACCTGTTAGAGGTGAGCTCCTTTTCACTGGAGTAGCTCAAGCAGGAACTGGATGACCTCCTGCCAGGAATATCACAGCCAGATCCCTACATGGGAAGGACACAGGATGAGGTGATTACCAAGTTCTAAGGTCCCTTGTTTCTCTGCATCTATGAAAATGCACCCAGCCCACACAGGGGTTTCACACTAGCTGGCTATTGGCAGTGCCCACCATTGTGTGAATTGGGGTCATGCATCTTACACACACACACACACACACACACACACACAGAAGGGATGCCAGCTAGTGTGTGTGCTCGGGATCTCTCTCTACCGCTTCTCTGGCCCGTCATGACTTTGGCCTTGAAAGAAGACACTTTTCACCCGCACTCTTCCACATCAAAGTGAAAATTAAAGCCCCACTCCTCTCAACTTCCCCCGGTTGGGGGCCCATAAATTCAAAAGCAGCCAAGAGTGAAGTGTCAGTTAATACCTTCTCTGTGTCTTGTGACCCCAGATATAAACAATTAGGCTAGTGAAGGTCATGAAGAGACACCCCATCTCTTCTCACCCTTATTTTGAAAGGGTGAAGCCGGGTTCTATAATATCCACCCTCGCTGACGCCTGGAGACTGGGAACAGATCACAGACCATTATAGATGACCCTCACAGGCTTGTGCCTTCTCCGGAGCACACTGGAATTCCCCAAGCAGAGAGTGGAAGAAAACTGCATCCGTCTAGACCAAGTTCATCCCACTCTGGGATGCCAGAGGCATGAGTCACTGAACCCTGGGGCCTGAATGATGGAATTTCACTGGATGAGGTAACTGTGCTTCCGTGGACTCCTACATCTGCTTGGGGCATCCTCGGGGGCCCCTTGACACTTCATAAATTCCCTTCTAGAGGAGGGAAAAAGTGCCTCTTCTTCAGATGAATGACCCCACCAAAGAAGAGTTCACAGGTTTGGCCCCTGAGCTCCCTGTTGGCCAGAGCACAGAGCGAGTCCACTCTTTTCTTTAAGATGAGTGGGTTGAATTCAATCCCTTCCAGCTATGAAGTCTGTAATCCAGAGTGGCAGTGGTTTCTCCATCAGAATGGCACGGCACACACTCATTCTGTAAGGGGGAAAATCAGACGATTTCTGGAAAAGTGCTTTGCAGACTATAAAGTGTTACAAGAGATTCGCCTTACCACTGATTCACCAACCTGGGTTCATTTCATCCAGAAAATTAACCGAGCAGGGTCTCCGTTCTCCCCTTTTCTGTGGTCTAAGTTTTAGACCCCAGAGTGGAAGGCAGGACCCCTGAGTTCTGGTCCCCTTGGAGCCTGAGACTTGCAGCTGTATGTCCAGAGGGACTGACCCTTCTTGGGTCTCTGGACACCTCACTGTAGAACAGCATTTTCCGCAGGAAAATGAGTCTTGGGCCAATTCTCAAAACCTTCTTCAAAAGAGGGAAACAGGAGCAAATAACAAAATGTAAAATATTGTTAGTTTCGAGTGAATAGATCTTTTTTAAACCTAGAAAACAGAGCTCCAACCAAACCTCCCAGGAGTTCAGAGGCTCTTAAATCAAGGGACTTTGTTTCCTGTCTGTGGCGGTGGACAAGTTGGAAAAAGCATTAGATAAGGAGAGATTACAAATCCAGATGCCCTTGTGAACAGCCCTCTCTGCACTGGCTCTTTTGCACATTGCTAAGTCATGTGCTCATAGAAAGGCTCGTGGCTGAGGCCATGTACTGTCAGGTCAGGGAACATATGGGTCTTTTCCTTTCTTCACCTTCTCACCCCACCTTCTACTCTACCCATTTTTTTAAAGGCTCTTTTGCAAAAGCAGTTAGGTTCCCAGAATTGATTGGAAATCCCCCGGCTGTGAGATTTAGGGGTGGCCTATCCGCCGAGGGGCCCCGGAGCCCCAATTTCTCCTTTGTGACAGCAGGCAGCCCAGGCAGTCTGGAGGGACCAGGAGAGGGAAGATGAGGGTGGAGCCAGGAGAAGGGTATTCACTTCCAGCGCTGGGGAGAATCCGGTACCCCTCCCCTCTGCTCCCTCACCTCCTTCTGGAGGGGCGCTGAGACCTGAAAAAGCTCTTTCTTCTCCTCTTAACCACAGGGATGGAGGCTGCTGTGAATTTTTTAAATTCCAGAAGTCCAGGTTCTTATTAGCCACAGTTAGCTGCCAAATGCTTCAAGGTTTTCCCCTCAGCAGCAGCCTTATCGCCCCAGCATCTGGGGGGGCTCTTAGGGGTGGAGGCATGGAGCCTGAAAGGGAGTAATTAACTCTAGATAGGTCCAAACACTTCCCGGCCAGGAGTTTCGACAACCACACCCCCCAAGAGGATGTTCAGTGTGTTACACTGGGTGGTTTAAAGAAAGGGGGCCTGTTTTCATCTCTGTGGAGTTCGGAAGGCGGTGGTCCCTCCAAGCTAAATATAGCCCTGCTTGCCCCGAAGGCCACAGGGTAGCTGGCCGGCTTCCCTCTGTGGCAGGAGGAGAGATGGTAGCAAGTGGGCAGTTTGTGTCGGACCCTTCAGCAAGGGAGTAAAGGGCCACGATGGGAGCCCACAGCGTCTCAGTCCCCAGACTTGCCGAACTGTCAAGCTGGGCCATCGCATGTAGCTCTTCTGGGTTTTCTCTCCCAGCCTACAGAGAGCTTGGGCAAGAAGAGGTATTAGATCCTGTCCGGTGCTAACATTCCATGATTCTGTTTATTGAGAGCCTCTATGTGGTCTGGGTTCACCAGCCACCAACCCTAAGGGGAACAAGAGAAGTAGTTCTAGGGTGACCTGTTTTCCCAACGAAAAATAGGTCACAGCATCTGAAAAGCAAAAGGGCATTTACGCAGCTAACAGAACAGAATATTTGAAATTGTGCACATCCTGGCAGACCTGGGAACCCTATCCCTGGCCGGGGTGCTGTACACACAACCCTCTGAAAATTATAAATATTATAATTGTTTGTGAGAAATAAGTAGTGTTATACTCACTCATTAGATGAAATCAACAAATAAGTAGCCTTATAATTTGTTATAGAAGAAATAAATAAATGGCAGTATGTACTCCAACGTTGAACAGTGTGGATTGGATAGTAAATTCTGTGGCAGTTTGGAAAGGGAGAGGTTCATGGGGAGAGATCAGTGGGAGGGAGGCTCTATAGAGGAAGTAGGGGCTTGAGCTGGGCTGGAGAAAGCCTCTCTCTGCCCTGGTTGGGCAGATCTGTTCTGTAGGGTGGGGCTCCTGATGTGACTGGGGTGAAGGTGGTGGCAAAGGGCCCAGGTGGTTCATTCGAGTCACCTCAGCCATGCTGGAGGGGTCAGCGACAACGACTCCCCCCGGCCCCATCCCCATGAGGCTGTTGCTAAGGCAACTGGATGCTGTGTCTGTTCGTTCGTTCATCCACTACATTTTAATCGGGCACCAGACTCTATGCTGGGCACTGGGAATCAAGGGATCGATGAAATGAAAGGACAGTCTTGCCTTCCCGAAATTTGCTGTCCCGTAGTGGAGAAAGACGATTTCCCAAGTCATTACTTTGTCACCATGGTGATGGTTGCTGGGAGGAGAAGCATCAGGTCAGGTCCCCTACCTGGGAGCGTGGTGGACCATTTGGCCAGACCCACGGACTTGCCTGGTTTGTGGCCTCAGCACCCCTGCTGGGCCAGAGGGACTGGTTGCTGGGGCAGGTGTCCTGCCAGCTTCCTGCAGACAGCAGGTCTTGACTGTTCTCCAAAGAAGCAGCCTCTGTTACCCACCCCACTGCTTTCAGGTTGGAAAATGAAACACAGAGCGTTTGATTCTCCAGCAGCGTTGCAAAGCTCTTGGTTTATAGGAGGAGGGCCCAGACTGACTGCCGGCTTTTTCCTCTGGTGCCTCAGCATGACCTCAGTTCTCAAACCACTCCCACCCTGACCCCCTCCGCCCAGACTGGTCTCCATCACATAGAGCTGAGCAACAGGGATCGCCGCACTGCCTTCCCACTTCCCTTTCATCTATGTAGCCCAGTAGGAATCACCGGCTAGAGAATATTCCCAGCAGTTTCTTAGGCTGTGAATTTCTGATTTGATCATCAAAAGGGGATAATTACAGTGTAGCCAGCTTCTTCCAGTACAACATGTCTTGTACTGTTTACAGATGATACCCACGTAGCTAAACCATCTAAATGTGTGCTGAGGGTCAGAACAGCTTTTAATTCAGTTTATAACTATTTATTAGCCTCAGATTTCAAGGGGAAAGGGGAGGGTGTTAAAAAGCTCAGATGACAAGAGATCGCATGGATAAAGTGCAGACAATCTTGTCCATCGGTAAGTCACACAAGTAGTGCTTATGCTGTGAAAAAAAGCAAGCCTCTCTGTTTATTTTGCATTAAACCAAGAATAAAGGGAGTCTTTATTACATTTTTGGCTGGAGAGCCCAACATTTCTAGTTAAGCTGAATTCCTGTAACTGGATTTTTTAAAATGATTATTAGTTTGTTCCAAGAATATGTGAGGACCCACGATGTCTCGTGTCTGGCACTCGTTGCCGTGGGGAATGCAAGAATGAATAAAGCACAGTTCTGTCCTTGAGAGACTCACAGTCCGATGAGGAGGCAAAATGAAAAGATAGATAGTACAAGATAGTCAGTATAAGCCAAGAATGAATTGAGGGACCCAGAAAGCAAATGCTAGAGGAATAAAGAAGTCGTATCTATGTGGATGAGATATCTGGGGGAGGGACGTCCTAGGACGTCATAGCCCTCAACAGGTATTTTTCAAACGATTGAATGAACAAGGTTGTCCCTGAAGGTCAGGAGGATTCTGACCGGTAGAGAGGAAGGAAAAAAGGATTGCAGGGAGCAGCTTGATGCTGGGGTTAAAGAAGTGATGTCAGGCTGGCATCTTGAGACTGGAAACAGGGCACGGAGGGGATGAGGTGGGTCCTATCAGGAAGGCTCTTGACTAGGAGCATAAGACCTGGGGGAGCCACGGGAAGATCTTGAGCCAAACCCACAAAGGCACAGCGGTCAGCTGGATGGATATGCCAGCCATGTGTGAGATGGACTGGGTCAGCCATTCATCCGGACCGGGGAGAGATACAGGGTCCCGTGAAATGACAGAATTGTGATGCTGTTCTCTTACTTCCACTACATACCTGCCTGGACAATAGAAGTGGGAATGAGAAGGTGACTGAAGGGTAGGAAAAGCACTTCTGGGGCAGAATGGGCCATAAGAGTGAGGAAGAGAGAGGGAGCAGGAGGCATGCGAGGCTTGAGGGCTGCAAGCTGGAAGGGCGTCACCTTCCAGCCTGCAAGAAGGAAAGACCGAGGGCATCCTGGGTGCGTTTGGTTTGAGGTGCTGAGGAAGGTGCCAAGGTGGCACCTGGGAAAATGGATCTCTATCGGAAAGGCCAGTTTTTAAAAATAGCCAAATAAAGAAAGCTAAGGGCTTTGAGAGCAAGATGCAGGGACCTGTTAGCTCTAGAGGGAAGGAGCTTGCTAAGTGGGCAGCAATTGTGCAGTGCTAACCAGCCACGTGTCTAGTTGGGATGATGGCAGACTAGTATATCTCCATCATGGTGCCCCCACCAGACACCACTCCAAGGATGACTTCTCAGGTGGGAAGGTCTGGGCTGATAAATTATGTAATTAATTATGTAACTAAATTATGACTTCTAGAGGGAAGGAAGGGGGATAGTTGGGCTAAGATCTGGCCCTTGCAAATGTGCCCTCCCCGGGGAGGCCATGAGCTTAGTGCCAACTTTTCAGAGAAATTGTGAAGTGCATTCTTAGAGGCTTGCTTGCTTGCCTTGCCTCCCCCTGTATCTTTCCCTGATGCAATCTCCAACGAGACTTTCAAAACTGGTGATTTTTCCTCATTGGCGACAGCCCCAGGCTGTCACATTGTGGAATTTGCAGGTCATTCACAGATGTGGCAAATGTGAAATGCCATTCAAGCACAAGACTGGGAGACCAGCCCTGGTGCTTCTTCACTAGCCCTTCTTTCCACCAACCCACTAGTTAAGGGAGGGCAGGGCATGGCCTCAAGGCACCTTTATTTTCCCCTTTGGAAGCCGGTGATAATCACTCCCGGGGGGATATGATGAGTTTTGAGTAGGACAAGTCAAGAAGGTTCTGTGAATTCCTTGGAGGGAGGCAAGAGGACCAGCATTCAGACTTCCATTTGAATTTTAAAAAGTGCCAGGTGCATTGCTGGCTTCTGGGCTATTGGGCTTAATGTAAAACTCACAAGTGTAGAGAGACTTTTGTTAGAAAAGAAGAATGTGTATATGTTTTAGGGTTTCAAATCTTCACTTCTCTTTTGAAGTTGAACTTCTGGGGAAAAAAAAGTCCTAACACTTGTGGTTATGGAAGGGATTCCACAGCAGTGAGGTCAGGAGGGCCGTTCTGTGTATACGTGTGTGTTTTCCTACACAGAGGTCTCTGAGCAGTCCAAGTGAGCTCCTTAGCCAGCAGCAAGCCCTGAATGTGTGCCATGGAGGGTTTCCCTGCCACCCCCTGGCCTGAGTCCAGGGGCAGCTGGGAGGTGGCTCTCTCCCCTCACGTACACTCTGGCCTGACTCACGGCTCCTCCGGGCGGGTCGCAGGGTGGACTTCACATATGGACTTCTAATGGGAAGAGCCCAAAGGGACCCCCCCCAGAAGGCTGGGCCCCAGGCCCTGCCCCTTGTGGGGCAACTCAATACCGGGCAAGGGATGGGGCGAGGGTGGGAGGGTGTGGACCATTCAGAGGCCCGGGGTTACGAGCCTGGGGCACAGGCTTGGAGTCAGAATTTGGTTTTCATCCTTGTTTATCTACTTATTGGCTGTGTGAGCTTGGAGAAGGTGCAAAACCTCACCAAGTTTTCTCGTGTTTCACCTGTAGCACGGGCATACCATTGGCCCTCTCACCGTTTGTCATGGGAATTGAGGAAGGGAGTGAAAGTAAAGTTCTGAGTGCAGAGCCTGACGTGTAATTGGCTCGTATTTGATAAATGAGAGCCCTCATAGTCATTATGATTCAGAGCAGAGGGCCCCAGGATTGGGGTGTAAGGAGGAGGCTGGCAGGGCCCATGGAGGTGAGAGACCGTATTTTCTGGAATGAATGAATGAATGAGGTGGATCTGAGCCCAAGAGGATGGGAAGGAATTGGTTCTGTGGAGGGAGAAGAGGAGAAGGAATGACAGATGTGAAGCTTGACTGACTGCTCTCCCAGGGCTTTGGAGGAAAACTCTCTGCATCCTCCTCTGCCACATAGGTGCACAGACATACACTCCACACAACGCACAGACACACAGGCCTGTCACTGGCACATCATTCTGCACGCGGACACACACGAGCAGTGCACTCCCACAGGGACACATAGACAGGCGCACAGACACGTGCAGAGACACACACACACAGACATACTCGTGACACTCAGACACACACACTCATACACACGCACGCACATGCAGTGAGTCAGTGGGAGAGCAAGGACAGGGACATCAGTTCTAGCGCTTTCTCTTCTTTGAGCCTCATTTCCCACACCCGAGAGCCCACTGGGCTTGCCCACCTGTCATACTTCTGCTGAGGGGATGCCGACCTGTATCAAGACAAGGGTCTGCTGAGCGCCCCCCGCCCCCAGGCCTTCCTCCCTCTGGGTTCACGCTCCATATCTCCCCTTAGTGAGGCTTCACTGATGCTCTACGGGGGCCGGGCGGGGGCGGGGAGAGAGGCCAGGGGTCGGGGGAAGTGGAGGAGGGCAGGGGCGGGGGAGGATCTGTGAATTTAATAAAGTCAGCCTAGCCTGCTTGCCCCGTGAAGCCCGCAGGGCTGGTGCCACCGCGGTAACTTTCCTTCTGGGCGTCACGTGTTCCTTACATGCTGGAATTCCAGCCTGGCCTCCCGAGGTGGGAGGACAGAGGAGAGAGCTGGCCCACGGGCCAGTGTAGACCTCAGGCCCTTTCTTGCTCACCCCCATCCATGTATCTTGGTGGCACGGGTCCTGTGGCCTAAATGGGGGCTGTAAAGGATCCAGGATGCAGGCAGGCAAACATAATCCTGCCACTGGCGGCTTTCCTTCCGCTCTGCATGGAAAGGAACCAGGGCCAAATGCCACCACTCCCGGCCCACATACTTTCTGCTGTCTCGCAGGACTGGGGAAGCAGGGCCTGGCTTTGCACCCTGAAGCCAGTGGCAAGGAGACCTGAATCCCTGGGCACCCAAATAATGGTCCTGTTCAAAGTGGTGGTTCATTTGCATCCTGGCTGGACGGGGGTTTGGGCACTCGGGGCGCCGGGTTCCTCTCTGCCAGCACCCCTGCCCAGCCCCACCTGGCCCAGCTCAGAGAGCATATCACACTGCACCTCGGACGCTCCCTGCCTCTACGTGGTCTTGGGGAGATCACTGGAGTCAACCAACTTTCTTATCTGGAAAGTGGGGATGACAGTAGCTGTAACGACCTCATTCTATTGGGCCAGAAAGAAGAGGGGCTGGAAGTGAGAGATTCTGGAGATTCCATAGTGTTTGGGGGCAGATTGCGTGAGCCTTGGAAAAACATAAGAGGTATCACTGGAAATCCCAGGTAGGCCCGTGCTCCTCCACCCACCCTGACTTCTCGGGGCCCCCTATCCAACCAAATCCCCGGGGCTCGGGTGTGGGCTTGGGGCAGGGACACTGCAGCTCAGTGTCAGGGGTTGGGGAGGGGAGCCCACCCTGGACCCGCAGCCTCCTCCATGTCCTCGCAGCAGGGTCCTGCCTTTTCTCTCACTGCCACAGAAACAGGGTGGGCAGAGGGCTGAGGAGGGGGCTTTCCAAGGGCCTCAAGACGTTCAGAATCTTCCCTTTCCTTTCCTTTGCACAGTGAATGACTGCGTGCGTCCCTACCTCCCGGGCCCCAGGATGCCCCTCCCTGCTTGGCCGGCCTGGGTCTCTGCCCACCACTCCTCCCTCCCCTCCCCTCTTCTCTCCAAGCCCTCCCCTTCTCTCCTGGCATTTTCGCCCTAAAGGCTGCCAGCCTGGGGGCTGTGAGGTAGTGTGCAAGACGGCTCCACCAGCCTCAGGGTATCTGAGGCTTATCTGCCTGAAACTTCAGTTTTACTGAAACATTAGTGGGGAGACACACACACTCACTCCCACGCATGAACACATATGCTTTGGAGTACAATGCACGCATCCAAATTATTTTTACTATAGAGCATGAAATTCAAGGAACACGGTCTCTCTTCTGCTCTCATTTTGAGACCCCTGCAGGAGGGGGCTGCCGCCCTCTGCTGATTTTGATAAGACAGAGGAGGAGCGTTGGGGTCCTCCAAGTCTCTGATTGCCCAGGTCACACCTGCTCCCCCTCCTTCAGTCCCCTCGGCCAGACCATCTCCCACGCACACGTGCTGTGTGCTCGCGGAGAGCGCCCAGGGGCCCCCGAGGGCCCGAGGGGAGAGGCAGGGGGGCCAGCAGAGTGCCCAGTCTGCCGTCACCTCTCCACGGCCAGACCAGGAAAGTAACCGCTCTCCTTCCACGCCTCCTCCCTCCCAGAACATGCATATCCAGGTGGAGGACATCCGGATCCGAGCCATCCTCTCCGCCTACCGCAAGCGCACCCCGGTGACGGAGGGCTACGTGGAGGTGAAGGAGGGCAAGACATGGAAGCAGATCTGCGACAGGCACTGGACAGCCAAGAACTCCCGCGTGGTCTGCGGCATGTTTGGCTTCCCTGGGGAGAGGAGCTACAACGCCAAAGTGTACAAGTAAGGAGGCTGCGGGGAGTGCAGCTGGCTGGGCTCTGGCCCTGCCTTGCTGTAGAGTTAGCTCTGCAGTGGCCTGGGCTGCTGCTGTCTCCCCAGCAGGTGATTATTCTGAGAAATCTGGACCTTGCAGCAACCGTTAGGAAATTGAGAAACCGATCGCTTCGATTCGGTTATATCCATCCCGAGTAAATCTTGCAATGCTGTTAGGATTTCCAAAGTTAATATCTCCCAGGGGGAAAAGGAGTGGATCATAAGGAGACTCAGAGTAATTTGCCCGAGGGGGTGTCCAGTGAAGGGTTTTCAGCTCAGGACAGGCTGGTGTATTGGCTGGTCGTGGGGTCTTCCTAGTTCCTCTAACAAGGATAATAATCGGCTTTACTGAGTGCTTACTACATGCCAGGCAGCTCTGTTCTTAGCCTCTTAAGCTTCACAACACTAGGAAGCAGCGGTCTATTTCAGAGTTAAGGGAATAAAGTCAGAGAGGGGTGATAAATCTCGGAAGTGGATGGGACTTCCCTGGCGGTCCAGTGGTTAAGACTCCCCGCTTCCACTGCAGGGGGCACGGATTCGATCCCTGGTCGGGGAACTAAGATCCCACATGCCGTGCGGCGTGGCCAAAAAAAAAAAAAAACCTAGGAAGTGGCAGATCCAGGATCCAAACCCAGGTCTCCAGCGACAGGGTCCACACTCCTTAAGAGTGTAGACTCACTACCTCTTTCCTTTCAAGCCAAGGAGAGAGGTGGCTTCCAAGCCAGGAGACAGGGGTCCCAGCCCCAGCTCTTCTTCCAGATCCCTAGGGTCAGTGTAGGCTGCGTCCCTCCCTGGGCTCGTCCTGGCCGCCTCCGGTCAGAGCTCCCGGTCCACCAGGAGGGTGAGTGCTAGAGGCGAGCTGCCCAGCTGGGCGGGTGACCATGGTGGTGATTCCCACCCCCAGCGGCCCTCAGACACGGCCCAGACCTTCCTGTTTGCACAGGGTGGGATGGGGGCATGCAGGGTGGTCCCCATCTTCTAAACAGTTTCGAGAAGTCCCTCCAGCTGGCCAGCTCCTTCCCTGGAGACACCTTCTCAGCTTTTCCTTCCAACTGGAGCCAAGAAAAGCAAATCCCCTCCCCTGACAGGCCTCCTACCTGCTGGACCCACCAGGGCGCCCAGCCTGTCATAGGTCTGAGTCCAGTCCCGGGAGTCGGAAGGCTGCCATGAGCCCCGCCCGGAGCAGGATGGGGTGCCTGAGGCCAGGCAACACGTGGCTTGTTCAGAGGGCATTTGAAAGCCACCTCCTCAACTGCGGATGGACCGGAGTCCTCTTCTGGCTTTTGAGGAAGGATCTCAGATCTCAGATCTGTTTTGGCAGCTGGGCCGCACATGATCCTCTCACGAGCTGGGTTTGAAAACCTCCTCCCTGCTCCTCCTACTCTGTGTCTGTGGCTTTGCTTTTTCAAATGTGGGCAGGAAAAAGGCTGCTAAGTCTGGGAGGCTTCCAAGGTGGTGGGAGGTGAGTAGTAGTCTCAGCCCAGATGGGAGATGATTAGCAGACACTGGAAACCAGCTCCTGGTCCAGCCCTCTCGCTGGAGATGGTATAGAGGGGCGGGGCTGGGGGATGGGAGGGTGGCTAGGCTAAAACCTTCTCCATCTCAGCTTGTATCTGACGTGGTATGTTAGTCCCTGGGACGCAGCTGACATTTGGGCCCCAAAAGAGAAAAGCGTGTAGGGGAGAGTTTCTGTGCTTCGGTGGTGCTGTTAGGGGTTGAGATGGTAGCTGGTGGGAGGAAGCTGTTAGCGAAAAACGGGGCGTCCCAGGGCATGTGGGGTCCTCAGAGGTCACCCCGCCCAAGCCCTCAGGCTGCACAGGAGGAGACCCAGGCCTGAAGGGCAGTGGAGTCAGGGGTCACAAAGCCACTCCTGCCAGAGATGCAGGGCAGCCCAGGGAGAGCTCTCCACACTGCTGCCTCCACCCTCAGACCTGCTCCTGCTTTGCTCCACCCTAGAGGCGGGGCCTGGCCACACTGCACAGGCCGCCACCACCGGCGGGCTGGTAAGTCTGAGAGCTGGGGCAGCACTGGCCTGGACACAGGGGTATCTGTGAGCCCTGCTCAGAGACTGAGGACAACAGAGGCCTGGGAGCCAGAGTAAGGGCCACACCCTGCACGGTCCCTGCATCTGGGCCTTCTGGTAGCATCTTTCCCCACCTCCCTTTCACCTTTCCTGCAGCAGCCTGTCTGTCACTGCTGTTGCTGACCACACCCCCAAGGCAGGGGAGGTGGCCTCCCAGGGAGGCCCTTCACCCCAGGAAGGAAATTGTTCTCAAAGTAATTCTATCTGGGGTGGGGTTAGTAACCTCCAGGCATCCACCAGGCCCCTAAGGGACTTTGCAGCCTTGGAAATTCACCTGGGCAGCATCTATGGCCTCTCCACCCTGCCTTCCTCTGCTAACCTGCAGGTCTGGTGGCCTTAGAATTATCCCCAAGGCCGGGACTGCAGCTCTTCATCAGAACCTCTGCTGGCCATCCAGCCTCGACCCCCCCGGCCAAGTCAGAAGAGTCTGGCGGGGTTGCCTGCAGGTCCCCCGGAGGCCTCTGCCCTCACAGGCTCTCCCCAGAGGGAAGTCAGGGGCTCCCACCAAGGGCTGCTTTGCCATGGGCTGACTTCTATGCTGGACTGGGAAGCCGTGCATATTGATAAAGCCTCGAAATTGATAAAGCTGAAGCTTCAGGGCCCCATCCCCGGGGCCAGGAATATTTTGTAGTCATTTTCTCTTTCTTAAAGCAGGATCGCAATATTGTTATTGATTTATTGATACGAGCTTACTGAGCAGAGATTCTGCATCTAATGTTGCATCCTGCGAGTTAGGAAGAGCTCTAAGGCTTTGGTGAGAGTTGGCTGAAGCAGGGACCAAAAGGAGGCCCTCCACAGCAAATTATAGAAATGCCGGATCCACTATGGTTTCGTGTAGAGAAAGGGGTTCAGAGGCTTGGGGAGACTGGAATGTTGGAGTGGATTTGTCATCTAAGACCTACTCTCCCACCCGGGAGGGTCCAGAAAACAGACTTCTCACCATGACTGTGAGGAATGTTTGTGAGGGGAGCCCTGGCATTCTTAAGAGCTCCCTGATTGTTCTCTCAGCCAGACCTCTGGGTGGGAGCTACAGTCACCGCAGGTTGGGAAACCTAAATGCAATGGGGGTAATTGGATCGGGGGTGGCAGGGGCCAAGTGACAGCATTCAACGCCAAAAGCAAGGTGGCCGTGGCTACTGAATGGCCAGCAGATCAGAATACTCTGACTCCTGCAGACCTGTGGTATTGACCAGTTGATCTAGTTGGCTGGATCATGGTGTTCCTAGAAGTGAAATAGGAAGCCTCCTCAATTCTGTTCTTTGGGCGGGAGGCACACTGTGAGTCTTGTGGAATTTTAGCTCCCCGGCCAGGGATTGAACCCTGGCCCTCGGCAGTGAGAGCACAGAGTCCTAACCACTGGACTGCCAGGGAATTCCCTACTCAATTCTTAATCTGTAAAAGCAGAAAAGTTCTAGGTCAAGAGAACAAAAATCTAACCTGAATCATAAAAACAGGCCCAGCCTCTCAATCAGTATCCAGACTTGAGCCAGTTTACAGACCCAGAAGCCCTTGAATGAAGAGGAGGCCAGGTCCCCTTGAAGAAGGACTGTGGCATACTGCCAAAAATGTGTACTGTTAATCATTGGCCCAGCCTTCTCCAAAGGAGAAGATCACTGTATGTTGGGCACAAGCAAATAATCAGAACTTTCAGGAACCACTGGACACAAGCTCTGAACTGACACTGATTCCAGGGGCCCAAACATCCCTGTGGCCCACAGTCAGAGTATGGACGTCAGGTGATCAATGGAGTTTAGGCTCAGGTCCACTCATAGTGAGCCCAGTGGGCCCCTGAACCCATCCGGTGGCTATTTCCCTAGGTCCAGAATGCACAATTGGAACAGACATAGTCACATAGCAGGCAGAATCTCTACGAAGTCTAGCTTCCTCCTTGGCTGGGGGAGAGCCAGGAGGACTTCTCATTTTTTAGTTGAATCAGTTCAGCTCAGTGTTCTTCTAGCCACCCAGCCATCGGGCTAGATACCTCTTTCTTAAGTAGGCTTCCCGCTTGGCCAACGGCTGTCCTGTAACTCCAGTCGCCCACCAATCAGCAGGCCTGGAGTGGGCTGTCCACGCATCCTCCCCAGCGCCTCATATATCTGCATCCCCGTATCTGCGTCCCGGGGGGCCTGTGGGAGTGAATCATGGGGGCAGGGTGGGCTCTGGTGGTGGAAGCCTGTGGAGGATCACGGGCAAGTTCCTGTGAGCTGATGTAAGAGGGCAGTGGGGCTGTCTGGGGACGGAGGAGCAGCTCTGTGTCTGCCGAGGGTGCTTCGCTCTATATTAAGAGTACATCTGTTCCTGGGAGAAGCTGGTGGTCATGGAAAGCTGGGAGCTAGAAGATGTTCCAGTCCAGTGGGATCTGCCCACTCCTTGTGCAGCTGATATCCCCTGGGTGTATTTGCTCGCCCGATGGTAGGGGTGTCATAGCAAGCTGTAACCCGCCCCCCCACCGAGTACGTTCTCCAGTCTGATGTGGGAGTGTCATGGGAAAGAAGCTGGAGGCTGTGTTTCCAAGTGCAGGGGCTTTCCAGGGAGTGGGGAGGGGCAGTGGCTCTTGGAATTATTAACAGTCCTCCTGTGTAGTCCTGTGCTCTGTCTGTAGCTATGTTGAGCACACATCCTGAATTTTCCAAGACAGTCCTTTTTTCAAAAAGAAAAATTGGTGGGGGGGAACCTCTCCGTGTGGCTTGCGGGATCTTAGTTCCCTAACCAGGGATTGAACCTGGGCCACGGCAGTGAAAGCACCGAGTCCTAACCACTGGACCGCCAGGGAACTCCCAAGATAGTTCTTTTTTTTTTTTTTTTCGAAGATTCTGTGTCATTGCACCCCCAGGTACAGTAGAATTACTACCAGTAGCAATTTTTGATTAAGGAAAGATATCAGCAGCATCTGTAGGGTTTTTCCTTCCTCTCTGTTCATATCCCATTCACTCTGAGACAAAGCAGAAACTTCCAGGCCTGCTGGACCAGCAGGGACAGGACCCTGCTTCTGCCCATCTGGGGCCAACTTGCCCTGGGCGGCCCCTCCTCTGAGCAGTCTGGCAGTGATGCTGTCCGGCTCTCCCTGGCATCTCACTGGATTCCGCCAATCAGGGATGAGCACATAGACCCCAAAGACCTGGGACAGCATGAGAGGACAGGGTGTCCTCCCCGCCCTCCTCCTTTTCGAATCCCGCCATCATTCAAGGCCCAGTTCAAACCTACTCTTCCTTGAAGTCATCCACCATCTCTCTCCTCTCATCTTTCTTTTTTTCCTTTAACCAGTACAGTTTTTATTTATTTATTTTACAGACACTTAGGTAGCCCTTCCAAGTGCTGGGCACTGTGGTTAAGGGCTTTATAAGAATTAACTCATTTAACTATCCTAACAATCTGATGAAGTAGATCCCATTGCTACATCTGATCTGGAGATGGGGAAACTGAGGCACAGTGACCTTTCTGTTAAACAATTCATTACTTACTGGTTGGTTATCATTTTAGAAAAAACTTTGACTCACCTTGATCCATATTCTGCCTTCCAAGAAAAAAAACATAAAAACACACAACACAGGCTAAGAGCTTACCTAGGATATGGTATGGATACACCTCAGATTCACTGACTCCTGGGTGAAGAATTTTTTTTAAAGGATAAAGATGGTAATTTAATAATGATAAAGGAGTTACCTCATCAGGAGGACATAACAGTCTGAAATGTTTATGCACCAAATAACAGATCTTCAAAATACATGAAGTAAAAACTGACAGAACTGCAAGGAGAAATAGACAAATCCACAATTATAGCTGGTGATTTCAGTTCTACTCTCTCAATAATTTATAGAACAAGTAAGGATATAGAAGACTTGAACGACACTATCACCCAATTTGACCTATTTGGCTTTTAGAGAACACCCCACTCAACAACAGCACTATGCAAAATTTGTTCAAGTACACATTAAAACAAAACATAACCTTGCTAGAACATAAAATATGCCTGGACCATAAATTATGTCTCAATAAATTTGAAATGATTCAAGTCATACAAAGCATATTCTGTGAACATGATGGAATTATGTTAGAAATCAATAACAGAAAGATATCTAGAAAATTCCCAAGTACTGGAAACTGTATACCCAGTTCTAAATAACCCTTCTGTCATAAAAGTAATCAAAAGGTAAATTAAAAAGTATTTTGGCCTGAATTAAAATGAAAACACAGTATCTCAAAATATGTGGAATATAGCTAAAGTAGTACTTAGAGGGAAATTTATACTCCTATATCGGAAAAGAAGGAAGGTATCAAATCAATGACATCAGCTTTCACTCTAAGAAACTAGAAAAAGAAGAGCAGATCAAACTGGGTGAAGATTTGATGTGGTCTGTGGCTGAGTTTCATCACCATTATAATTTCCATGACGAAACCAAGTCTACTTTGATTCAGCAGAGGGGGTAATTTAAGTCTGTTCTCATTTCTTCTCATTGGATTCACATCTTTAATTTTGTCTATCAATGGGAGAGAGTTTTACACTCAACTTGTCCTGCTCATTGACAAAGGGAAATAAAGGCAGGGAAACAAAGGGAAACAAGACAGCATGTTGAAGATATCTGAAGAGTTTGGGTGACCAACCATGCTGATTGCCCAGGACTGAGGGGTTTCCTGGGACCAGGGGTCCCATCTCTTTTATTTATTTATTTATTTATTTATTTATTTATTTATTTATTTATCTATCTACTGAAGTATAGTTGATTTACAAAATTGTGTTAGTTTCAGGTATACAACAAAGTGGTTCAGTTATATATATATTCTCTTATATATATTTATATATAACTTTTCTTTTCTTCATATATACATATAAAACTGAAGATTATTTTCCATTATAGGTTATTACAGCATATTGAATATAGTTCCCTGTGCTGTACAGTAGGTCCTTGTTCTTTATCTACTTTATATATAGTCGTGTGTATCTGTTAATCCCAAATCGTAATTTATCCCTCCCCCCGCTTTCCCCTTTAGTAACCATAAGTTTGTTTTCTATGTCTGCTGAGTCTGTTTCTGTTTTGTATATGAGTTCATTTGTATTATTTTTTTAGATTCCACATATAAGTGATACCATATAATATTGGGTTGGCCAAAAATTTCGTTTGGGTTTTTCCATAACATCTTGTCTTTTTCTGTCTGACTTACTTCACTTAGTGTGATGATCTCTAGGTCCATCCATGTTGCTGCAAATGGCAATATTTCATTCTTTTTTTATGGCTCATATTCCATTGTATTTGTCTCTCTTAGATCCCTTTCTGCATTTTGTATTTGTAGGCTTTAGTATTATCTCACTACACTCAGTTAGTCCCTTGTCTTCTAGAATGTGAGCTTCCTGGGGGCAGGAGGCCACCACTGCCCTTCCGGGTCCTGCTCCCCAGTGCCCATCACAGGCCCAGCATGACCAAGGGCTCAGTGAGTGCTGGCAGATGCACCCTGCAGAGCTCTGTCTGGAGTAGGACTGAACCCCAAGAGCAGGGACCGTGCCTCTCTGGTTCCACCACCAGATCCCCAGCAGCTGGCACAATGGCTGGCCCCGGGCAGGGGTCCAATGCCCAGTTGTGGAAGAAGGGAGGGGTGGGCACCATGATGCCTTGGTCACCTGCCCCGTCTTACCTTCTGCAGAATGTTTGCCGCCCGCAAGAAGCAGCGCTATTGGCCATTCTCCATGGAGTGCACAGGCACGGAGGCCCACATCTCCAGCTGCAAGTTGGGCCCTCAGGTGTCGCTGGACTCCGTAAAGAATGTCACCTGTGAGAATGGGCTGCCGGCCGTGGTGAGTTGTGTGCCTGGCCAGGTCTTCAGCCCTGATGGACCTTCAAGATTCCGGAAAGCCTACAAGCCAGAGGTGAGGATGGGGCAGGTGATTTGGCCACTTGGCACCTGAGGGGGAGGGCTGGTGGTTAAGGGAGCAGAGAGGGACCCCCAAGAGAAAGCAAGGAAATGAAGACCACTTTTCTAGAGGGCAGGAAGGCAGAGGACACCTGTCAGGGCCAGCCTCTCCGATAGATGCCACCTCTAGGGTGTGACAAGAAGCTGAGCCCCTGCCCCTAATCATTAGCACCCCTACCTGTCCTTCCACTGCTGCTCTATTCTGAGGCCAGTGTCCCCTTTGCGGGGGACAGATACACTGGAGAGGAACATGCCTCATTACTGACGTCACAGGCTCCGTGTGCTATCTGTGGACCAGCATGAAGGGTGGGAGTGGCCACCTGGGGCTCCTGCACAATTCCTAGAGGAATCAAGCATCCTGGACCCTTTGGAAACACAATCCAACCGTCAAAAGCACGTGAGATCAGCAACTTTCCAACAAGTTTTGGTTTATTCTGCAGCAGAAAGGGTAACAATTTTTAAAAGCTGTCACCGTGATAGTAAATGGAAACGTGCCATCACCACGTCTGTGTTATCTGTACCCGTTATCACGTTATACGTTTGTGAACCAGCCAGTGTGTGTGCGTGTGGGTGTATTCAAGAGATGTCAGTGTACGTCTGTTCACGTCAATTACATCCCCACTTCAACTGACTGATTCCTTAGGACAAGCGAACTATCCCAACCATTGGCAGGCTTGACACTTCCTCTGAAGACGAGAAAGTGCACTCTTCTGTCTTCCCTTGAAAATCATTAGGCAGCTTTTCTATTTCCTACACTCCTCTTTTCATATATCCACAAAAGGTCTCTGTGATTTGCCTACTCTGGAAACTGCTAATACGGGCCGGTGGGTGGGAAGAGCGCCTGGGAAGAGGAGAGGGATGGGTAGGAAAGAGAGCTAATCACTTAGTAGGGATTGATTCCCTGTATCAGACGAAACCTAATTACTTGGGAATCGGTCCCCTGGGCCAGGACAGGTTCCAAGTCAGCTCTGATCGCATTAGGGGTAAGACGAGAGAGTAAACTCTGATGGGGGCAGATGGTGTGTCAGGCGGGTCCGGGTGGGGGGGGTGAAGTGGAGGGCAGGAGCCGCAACCCCTCCCCAAGCCGAGGCAGCCTCATTCTGTGTCTACTGTCCCTTCTCCATGTCTCTCCCCCTATCTACTCCCTCTGCCCTCTCCAATCTCTCCTCTCCGTCAACATCTAATGACCTGCTCTTGGACAGGGGCTGATAACACTCATCCAGTGGAAACGAGAAACCCAGGCAGGAGCCGATAAGCCACACTGGGTGCCCCCTCCCAGGCTGGGGTGGCATATTTGGACAAAAGAAGAAGCCTTAAACAAAAGGAGTGAAGTGAACACAGCAAGCCCAGGCATCAACCGGAGGGTGTGGGAACTCTCTGGGGTGTCTTCCTGGTACTTCCGGCCGGCAGCCAGCCCTGTCCCCCTCCGTCCCCACCAGGGCCTCCAAGCTGCACAGACCTGACCACACATCACACGTGTGCAGCCAGGCCACACAGGCACGCCTGCAGCCCCTCACTCCCCCCCTCTGCCACGTGACTTGACAGCCACATCCTTTCTACAGCCTCAGCCTGAGCCTCTGAGCTTTCCTCAT